>NC_056736.1:493432500-493647500 GCF_019279795.1 Protopterus annectens | reverse complement strand
ACCAATATAAACTTCAATATGATAAAAATTCTATGTTTCACATAATATGATGCAATACTACACAACTATTGAATTCATATAAAAAGTGTATATATATATATATATATATATATATATATATATATATATATATATATATATATATAAATTATATTGTATCTTCATAAAATGAATCAATATGTATATAAAGTGCATCAACTTGTTCCTATAACATTTATATCTAATTAAATTAAATTGTATATCAAATTCACAATATATAAGGAATCAAATGAAATTACATTCTATTAGCTCTTTCCAACAACATAGGTGCCAAAGATACATAGTCATTTAAACCTGGTGTAAACATAGCTGCCAATCTAAATTGCCACTGGCTCTCTTTCTTTTTTAGGTTATTCTTCCAGTCACCCCCTCTGGGGTTAATATATACTATTTCCAGAATATCAAACACAAATTTTTCAAACTTTTCACAAACAATAGAATGTCTGTATAAAGCATTAGTAATTTTTTGATTTTTTTATATCATTTAGGTGTTCGTATATTCTATTTTTTAACATACATTCAGTTTTACCTACATAAAAATGTCCACTTGAGGTACACCAAGCCAAATAAACCACTCCTCTTGTGTTACAATTACCCTTTTTGAAAATTATTTTACTCTTAATATTGTTGTTTAGAACTATACTAGATTCCTTAATTATATATGAATAATATGCACACATGCCACATTACTTAGTTCCTTGTATAACTTTACTGGTGTTGTCTATTCTATATTCCAATAACTGTTTAACATTGTAACCCACTTTGTTGATAAACCTAGATTTATTACCTACTTTCTCTAAAATTTCCTTCTTAGTCCTAAAAATGTTACAGTTTTTCTCAAATGCTTCCCAAACCAATTTAGTATTTATGTTGTATTGTAAAATACAAGTCTTACTAAAATTTTCTAATCTAAGACTATTTTTATTTCCACTTTTCTGAACTTCCTCATCTGAACAAGCACCAAGTAAAGGTTTGTATTTAATCCCCCATTGATTGTATACTTCTTGAAGAATATTATCTAAAAACTTTTGTGGATAACCCCTCTCTAAAAACATATTGTAAATAGTTTTAAATTCTCTAACTAAATCTTCTTGACAAGAAGTCATCCGGGCCACCCTAATAGCTGGTCTTTTAACTATACTAATTTTTTGTCCCAATGGGTGTTCACTTTCGAAGTGTAAATAAGCATTGCAAAAAGTCTTTTTTCTATATACCAAAGATTTAAATCCTTCTTTTTCTTTTGAAATTGTTGTATCCAAAAAATTAAGGGAATTCTTATTATACTGATACGTAAAATCAAAAAAAATGGGTACTAGAATTTAGATAATCTATAAATTTAGGGATGTCACCCTCTGTACCTGTCCATAGAATAAAAATATCATCCAAATAACATAAATACAGTTTTAAACTACCCCAGTAGGAACCCCCAATGACATATTTGTCCTCCTAACATAACAAAACAAGGTTGGCATAGACAGGTGAGCATGCTTCTCCCATGGGGACACCCCTTATTTGTTGGTAATATTCACCTTTGAACCAAAGAAAGTTGTTCTCTAATACTATGCCCATGAGTTCACAAATAAGTTTGACCATATCATTCTCTAATCTTGAATATTGAAACTGTACCTCTTCAAATAAGGTCAAACCTTCTACTTTTGGAATACTAGTAAAGAGATCTTTTATATACACAGTAAGGAAGACAATATCACTGGTAAATAATTCTTGTTTAATACTCTTCAAAAATTCCCAAGAATCTTTAAGTAGATGTGAAATATTATGAATAACATGTTATACACAAGAATCTATAAATACAGTTAGAGGGTGGATTTTGGATCCCCTAGCAGCTACAATAGGCCTAAATGGTGGTTTGCTGATGTTTTTATGTATCTTGGGGATACCAAAAAAAACAGGGACTACTGGGTCTTTTCTATATAAAATTTCATAAATGTCCTTGTCAATTCTGCCATCCAATAGATATTCTTCCAAGTAAGAATCAATTCTAGAATATGCTATATTTATCTGTTTTTTAGAAATTCCTATATAAGTACTATTATCAAATAATAGATTTAACATTTCATCCAAATAATCAATACTTCGGAATAACACCACTCCACCCCCCTTATCCGGGATCATGACTCGTATATTTTTATCTCTTCTTAGATCATTTAATAATTCATGTTCTCCCTTGGTTAAATTCCAATTATTGTTGTTCTTGTGATGTTTGAAAATATTGTAAATATCTTCCATAACCAACCTCTCATATGTCTCAACCAAGGGATGTAGGGTGGGGTTGTATATACTTTTTTCCTTTGGTAATATATAACAATGAGGAAAATTACCACTTTCAGTTTCTTGATGTTCTAAACTGATTTTTAAATTAAGTTTTCTGGTGTATAACTTCAAAGCTACTATATTATCAATAACATCTCCTGGAGTTGAAGGAATAAATTTTACACCCTTAGAAAACAATTTAAAGTAATCATCCGTAATAAACCTATCTGAATAATTATATATTGTAAACCCTTCTTTCTGGTGTACAATAATATTCTCATTGTCGAAAGAAGTATTGGAATTAATATCATTTAATAAAGATTTCTCTTGTGTGGGTAGTACTGTCTGCTGTACTCCCCTTTCTCTGTATAGTACTGTGCCAGTCTTTGTGAGCGTCTGACCCCTGGAAAATCCTCACCTTCTTGATGATGTGGGTTATTGGAATTTTCTTCGATATCATCCCATCCCACATTATTTCTCACTACATCACCATACCTAGGTGACATGTAACCAGTATCATGTCTCTCAGACAAATGTGATGGTAGTGCCTGAGACTTTCCTTGCCTAGCTTAGGAATATCTACCTAATTTATCTGCTTTATAAATATAAACTTGCTTGTTTAAATAACTTTTTTGGTCCCTTTCTAATTTGCGTTTTTTCTTTTGAAAAATACTATAACATCTTTTATAAACCTTATCTAACATCCTAAAGTATAAAGCACTGTAATGGGAAAACATCAAGTCATTCTTAACTTTTTTATCCAAGTCCTGAACCTCTAATAATACAAGTTTTTTTTTTTAATGAGTCCTAGACCTATTTCATCAAAATAATGTACATAGTCATTCATAACTTCATCTGTATATGTAATTCCAAATGGGAATTTATAAATTTTTAAGCCTTGTGGCACAATTTTTAAAAAAAGACACTTTTAAAATATGTAATATCTATTTCGGTAGTTTTGTATTTAAACAGTCTTTCTAAATAATAAATCAAGTCTTTCAAAGAGACTGCGTTGTGTCCCTTGTCACGTATCAAAGGAGAACTAGGATTGTCCATACGTGGACTTACTGTGTTGGAGAATAAATACTGCTTTGAAAAAACTTGTTCAAATCTATTATTAGCATCCTGCTGCCCAACTGTATCAATCGTGTCCAAGCGTTCGTTGAAACGCTCATTACTAACATTTGTTCTACTGTTATTACGATTATCAGATACAGTACCTTGTTTTGAATGAACAGCTTGTGTGGAAACATTAGAACTGTTCAAACTCATGGCCATGGGAAATGGATTGTTGCCAACTTTGTCCTTATTGTTCACTTCTCATTCTGTATTTACCATGACCAGTTCACCATTGCATTGAGTAGAAGCTGCATTAATGTGACCTGTGCGACTAGCGCTATCAACAAGACTGGAAGCAGCAACATTTGGCGGGTAATTTAAACCTGCCTCCATACATACACCATAGCCATTGTATCCAGGAGGTATAAAGTTAATCCATTCACCAATAAAGGAATGCCCAGTGGTAGCACAACTCTCCTTTTGTGTTAGAAGTTCCAGTAACTTAGTCAATTCACCTTTCAGATTATTAACTTCTCCACGCAGATGTCTAATTTCCACTCCAGTATCCTCGGCTAAAACGGTCCCGGACAAGTTTAAATCCTCCAGGGAATCCATAAACAAGTATTCATCAATAAACCAAAACCAAAATTAACATGTGACTAAATGAACCAGATACCAAAACAAAAAAATATCTGAACATAGCAAAGAAAAATATAACCAGCCAGTAATTCGCACATGTTTATTATACTCTGATGTCTTGGCCAAAGCCTTGAAGGAGTAAAGAGCACCAGAAATACATGCCTTATTCTCAAGAAGTAATTAACACTTAATTACATAATTGAATACACAGGCTACAATTTCAATCATCATTTAACCCAGCTATGGGATAAAGTATTACAATTAATATTAATACTTCGAAGTCTTTACATAGCAATTGTCCTTTTATGAATGTTTTATCACACTGAGGAGCATATTTTTTCAGAAACAGTACCTTGAGACCCACTACTGTCCCCATGGTGTGATTTATTCAAATGTACATATTTAGAATTGACATATTTCTTATCAGTAATACATCTGACATGTTCTAACAGCCTAGTTTTAAAACATGTGTTACTGTCCCTCACATAAAATATGTTACAAGGCCATCTAATAGCATTCTCTATACACCTACCTCTTGAATGTGCAGACATCAACATGTTTCCCAGCCATTCACCTCAGCAGGAATTATAGCACTAAATAATGATAGACCAGTATACCTATCCACCTACTACTGTATTACATCTGGACAAAGCCTAACATAATTGGTGGACAGAAGTCCAAATACATGGCCATACATTAAATATTTCTGTTATACACTGAGAAAGTTGCTGGTGTTACAGGGTTTGTTTTAACATATCGTTTCTGAGGGATAGAAAGTTAGAAAAAACTAATGGATGTAACATCTATATAATGCAATCACCAGAGTATGCTACTGATTTGTCAAGGACAACACCTGTCTGGGGAACAGCCATTATGTGGATGGCCCTACAGTTGAGAGCAATGCAGAGACAGAACTTGGTCAGACTGAAACCCATGCAGAAGTAGCATGTGCAGACAAACTCTGTTATTCTAGCAGTATTCCAAACATATAACAGTAATACTCACATTCTGCTCCTAAGTCTTGAACCTTCCCCACCATTTAGTTGGCTTGTCTCCGCAAGTTTTGTTGTAAGAGGTAGTAGCCCACACAACTCCAGGATGTCTTCCTCACAAGTAAGGGAAAGGGCCAATGCCCATATGGAGTACTCATTTATAGAAGTGTGCTGCCATGACATTGGCTATTGGAAGAACTACACAGCTACTCTGCATGCAGTTAGCAAGTGGGGAAACCCAATAGGTGCACAGGTCATCACCTGGTCATGAGATCACCTACAAAAGCCATGCTGCCACCTATTCAACCAGCTCTATCCCTGTTGCGCACAGAGAGAGAGAGAGAGAGAGAGAGAGAGAGAGAGAGAGATAACAAATGAGACATAAAGTAGAAAAGGGAAGAAAAAAAGGTAAGTGGAACATGTAAGCAAATAATTGAATGTAGTACTTGGTCTGTAATAATGGGAAATATGATTTATATGTCCCAACATGCCATGCTGTACTAATGTCCTGCTAAACAGCTGCTATGGCCATAGCATATAGCCCTCTCTGCAGTGGGAGATATCACAGACATACCTCTCAACTGTATAGATCTTCACAGAATGCTCACATTTTACCACCATATATTTTTGTCTGCTCTTCCTGAGATCTGTACTTTACTGGCAAATAGCTGAGGATTGAAGTCATCAGATAATGACAAACACTTGAGTTTAAGACTCCACATCCTTAAGAATATTCACTGTGATGCTAAATGTATCATTCTATGAACTTTCTATGTTTGTAACAGGATATTTAAAGTCTGTCTATATTTATCCCCCCATCATTTTAGGCATTGTCCAGATGTGACGCTCTGAGCAGTTCTGAGGTAGGATCACAGCTCAAGAGCCTGACTCACCTGGGGAAGGACAGCTCATATATGACAACCACAGGGGTGTCTGTCAAACAGTTGTGACCATGCCACTGCTAGACCAGTTGATGGGATGTTTTCCATATCCATTTTACCTTTGATTATGAGTATGACGCATGAATGCCTTGTAAAACTAAGACATCTATAGAGGGCGTGTGTATAGTAGAGTACTGTTGCAGACATGTGTATTGAACTGCATGTGACATATTGACTTAATAACATTCAACTGTACAGTATTCTGCTGGATAATAAGCACATTTGTGACTGATATCTGCAGTCACATACACATATACCTGTGTTATGTCAGCCAAACCATTGGCATGTCTGTGAGCAATGGCATTGTAACATAATAGCCTACTTATGACTGCTGTACATCTTCCAGGCTATCATATTGATGTCAAACCCTACTGTGCAATCAACGTACTAATGTATGGTTCAGCTATATTAATACAGTATCAGTACTGATGTCCCTTTTGACACCCATATATGTGTGCTATTGTCCAGATGTACTGCTGTAACAGGTTGGGAAGTATGATTGAGTAGCGAGAATGTAAATACAGTGTGCCATACTTACATTCAAGAGAAATGCATACCAGGTATCCCCTGAGCACATGCATGTATGCATATGTTCAGCTGGAAGGCATACAACTAATCACATGGGTTTCAAGCAGTCAGGTAAATAGGTTGTGCATGTTGCACATGTGAGTTATATCAGTGTCAGTGCATACAATAGACATATATGTGTATGCTACTGGTGGTTGCATTTCCCTGACACTGATGTGGGTTCTTGGATACTGGAGTAGGCATGATTATCAGGTATTACACAAAGAAGTGTCCACCTGTGTTTTGACCCACTGTCTATGCCTATCACTATAAGCTATATCAACATCTATATACAGTGGATATCACAAGTGCACACACCCCTGTTGGAATGCCAGGTTTCTGTGCTGTACAAAAATCAGACCACAGAAGATCATTTCATAATGTTTCTAATCTTGAATGTGACCCCTAACCTGTCCAATTCCATTGCAATACAATCAAAGGTGTTTCTAGGAAGGTGAGCAACTATTGCCAAGTGAAGCTGTACCATGATGTTAGAGACCAGACCAAGCTGGATGAATGCTTTAACCATCTCAAGAAGTGCATACACAAGTTTAAGGGTGCGCACACTCATTCAACTGGCTTATTGTACTGAGTATTATTTCCATATGTTTTCACAGACCAGAGTGTTATGTTTTCAATTGAACCGTACAGGCTATAGGTCCCACTACAGGTGAGAATTGTTATGAAATGTGTTATTGTGGTGTCATGTTCCAATTGAACAAATACCAGGCAGTGTATTAGGGGTGTGTACCCTTTATATCCACTGTAGCTATATGGACACAAGAGTACCTGACCTGTCTATCCAGCCTCAACCAAGGTAGAGTAATCCCCTTTGGTGGACATCAGCAATACACAAACCACATAATAGGTTGTTACATTGGCTGTACAGGGGCACATAGGTGCAGGCAACAACTTTGAAGCAAGTCCACCTATTTCTGAGCAAGCAGGTAAGTTCACAGGTGACGGCCTTTAAGGCTGACTATGACTATGAATCAGACATATCCACACCACCAAGGACAATTGCAACCATGTCTCCACATATGTTGCATGTCTCAGATGAAACAACACAATTCACCCTGTACTGGGGGTAAAGAACACCTCATACATGCATGTCATGGATATAGGCAACCTGCATCACACAGGTTAGGTGGGAACATTGGAACCCTGTCCACCCCAGTCGTACATGGAGATATGCACTTCAACCACACTCCTCCCCACAGCAATGGTGAGCATGTACATATTGGCTACTGATGGCAACAACAGCATATCTCCATCGGGCATAATAACATCAGTGTCTGCCTCTTACATGAACTCAGGCATGTGCTCAGAGCTCTATCACACACCACAGTCAAACACAGACCTGCCACCATGCACACACCATCCACATGGAAGATGACCACTATCAACCCTCAGCACAGAAATGAATGGAGGATAGAGGATTATGGAATTAAGTATCCAACATTGAGGAGAATAATATAGCTCAGGGACAGGTGTGTAATGCAAGCTGTTAGAGTTATGATAGTGTGGAGGTTTCTGGTGTAGTCTGGATTATTTTGAAGTAATATCCACTGTTGATGTGCATTTTGACAACCATATGAGGTTCCGTGACCTTTTCCTGTTTATGTCTTCCAGGTAACATGCAGAGTGCTCACCTACCAGCATTCTCTGTTGGGGAAACAGACATCATCACCCAAGACAGCAGAAGATGTGCTGGAGAGGACTGCCCTGTGGAACAGTGTGGTCCACAGGGTAAAGGATGCCAGCCTGCACAGCAGAACTTATGTGCATGTGCAGAATTGGGCTACCAACCTCAACTGCCAAGCCCATCAATGGGCTGCTGCTGTAGCAAGGGACCGGCTAGACACAGGTGGGGGCCCAGCTATCCAACCCCCACTGACACCCATGAAGGAGCTCCTCACCACACATGGTCCACATGCTGAACGCACAAGACATGACATTGAGAGAAGAATTGTGGAGGTGGGTTGCACACATACACTGGATGAGGAGCGTGCACGTATGGGCCCAGTCAGGATTAGTACACTAATGTATCAGACATACATGTATCTGCATTGTATCTACATGCATGTGTCAGGTACGATTGCAGTTGTGGATGGGGTTTTCTAATGCACAGAGGTGCACATCTATGGTGAGGACAGGACATTGTGTATTATTGCGGTTAGTACTGTAGATGTTCAGACATGCTGCATCCATCCTATACCAAGATCATATGTGCATCTGCTGACAATATCTCCCTCTCACAACTATCTAGGACACTCTGGTATGCATATGGGACAGCAGCCTGAAGCTGTTGAGTATTACATTGTTCTGTTCTTGCCTGGCAATACCGCAGGCATGTGAAGCACATGGAATTTACTATGCACACAACCATCAGTAATAGCTATATTGCTTTATGCAATAGCTATATTGCTTGTTGTGCATGTTCACTTGTGCTGGGATTAACTGTATTGCATCACTGTGGTCACTACTTGGGCCTATTTGATGTGATTTCAATATTCTTATAGTATACCTCACAAACTTGTCAGTGCAAAATGTCTGGACAGAGGCCAGCAAATTGTGCTGGGCAAATGTCCTAAGGTAATTTCATGCGTGACACATTACTGGTATACAGTGGATATAAATTGTGTACACACCCCTCCTAAGATGCAAGGTGTTGCTCTTACATACTAATTAGGACCACATTATGAAAGTCCACACCTCTTCCAAGCTTTAATGTGACCCATAACAGGTACAGTTCACTTGTAAAACCAAGCATTTGTACTCATGTATTGCACCTACAAGGCAGGCCACCTGTGAGGGCTGCAGATGTCCTATCAGCATGATGTTTCATTCAGGTATGATGCCTCATGCTGCCATATGTATCAGTGCACTCACTAAAGGCTATTTGTCTATAACATCACATACATGGGCATTGTTAAGGCACACAGACCACTTCTGACCATGTATAGTTTCAAATGTATGGATATTCCAGACAGACTTGTACAGAGGACTGTACAATGGTTTAACCTGCTGCATGTGAGGCAGATGCTGTCACCATACTATATAAAGTAATGGCAGTGGGAGGTGGTCACCAGCCGTGTATGTTGTACACATCAAAATGGTATAAGCCACACATAACATGATCCTTAAACACACACACACACGTGCACACACACACACTTACAAACAGTTGCCAGAATTAGAACTCCTGCCTATCTAGATATTCCTACTATAGTACTATGCAGTTATGAAACATGCCACAGAGCTTATACATTTCCACCTCTTCCACAGGTACTTCTAAGGTGGAGGACATCAACTGGTCTACTAAATTGGAGTGAAGGGAAGTGTAATGGGTAGTACACAGGTCAAATATGGTATGAGCCAGACAGTACATGATTCATACTTGCCAGTACTGGGATTAGAACTCCTGCCTATCTAGGTACTCCAACTATAGTGCTACGCAGTTATGAGACACACCACAGAGCATATACATTTGTAACTCAACAAAGGTACTTTTGAGGTGGATGACATCAGCAGGTCTACTAAATTGGAGTAAAGGGAAGTGTAAAGGGTAGTACACAGGTCAAAATGGTATAAGCCAGATGGTACATGACTTTTTCACACCCACATACACACACCTGCCAGTATTAGGATTAGAACTCCTGCCTGTCTAGGTATGTCTACTATAGTGTTACGCAGTTACTGCACACACTACGGAGCTTACTGAACTTTCACCTTTCCAAAGTTGCTGATAACTGCACAGCTGTGGTAAAGTATTACAGGTGGCAGACAGTCTGCCTTCTGTTCCACCCGTACATCATGCTAGTTCTTTCTGTCTTGCACCTCAACTAGCATTATGGCTTTGCACTTCACCAGGTTATTGTATCATGAAGTGTTTCACACCTGTGAGCCATCAGCAGTACTCATTCATCACAGATGTTGCCCCAGTATTTACTAGTTATATCCACCCCTCCTTGTATGTTTGAAGGGTGGTTATCTGTGCTTTCACCCACTGAACTGATGCATATGTCCATTCTGGGGCACTGTTGCAACTGCTGCATGTACACTGACAACCGTCTCCTCCAAACACTCAGACCTGTGAGGGTTACCCATATATCACCCAATGTAGACATATGCAGTCTCCAGCAAAGAATGGACTAGCAGGTCAAGAGGATAAGATCAACACCTGCACTTCATCATGTGGAACACGTAGCTCACCATGACACTCAATTTGACAGCCATGATATACAGTGAAAAGCCACACAGTCACCTTCCCAGAGGCACTCAATGGACATCTACCCAAACAGCACAGACCAGCAAGGCAGACACCCACTCAGACACCGCAACATGGCACATGCCAAGGGACACATATTTAACCTACACAGTGTGCCCCCAACCTAAGCCCCTAAGGCTAACTACCTTGCACAATACAGTAATCATAGGTAATTCAATAATGAGGCACACACATCCCACTCACTAGGTTGAACATGGAGCAGGTAACAGCCAAATATCTTTCACATACCAGCATCTAACACATGACGCAGTCAGTCATGTCAATCAACAACACCTATGAGTATCACTCCATATCATTGTGGGTGTGAATGAATTGGGACACAGATCCTTGGACTACATGACAGGGGACATGCTTTAACTCTCTGATTATGCGGTTCAGGCTGGTGTGACAGTTGTCCTGGGCAGTGTACCACTGTCACCCAGAATGATGCTGTGGTACTATCAACAGATTGTTGACTGCAACATTGGCTTACATGTTAAGTGTCATTCTCAGGGGATCCAGGACCTCTCTGCTTGGGATGGCATGATTGCCAGAACCCAATGACTTGCCATGGATGTCCTACATCTGTCACCACTGGGTTGCCAGGTACTGGCTATGTGTCTTGCCACCCCTATGGGCCTTATTAGGCAGTGTTCCTAATGTTATCACCACCATAGCAGCTACACCTGTATGCACTTTGAGGGTCATGCTGCTCTACAGTGGACATCTAAATGTCAGAATGCAGTCACCCATAGCAGTTGTTGGAGTGGAGGACACATGTCTGCTGTAATGGAGAGGTGGTTCACAGCAGCAGACAGCAGTCCTGCAGTATCAGGCTATGACACATTCCACAGTTGTCAGCCTCCAAACATGGACCACACCAAACCTCCACAGGTGGTATTTTCTCCATATTCATTATGGATAGGAACAACTCCAGACTAGCATCCCATCATAATGCATTGGAGATACTTCTGGGACAACTGCCTTGGGGTAATTGTGCAATCCTGACCATAACCTGCTATGGGTCCACATCTATGTCCCTAGACTGTCAATGCCCATTCCTCAACACCCTGCCATATCTGATGGTCCAATGCAACAGTGGCCTAGTACAAGTCTTCAACTACCCTCCATCACCTGGCAAATGTAGCCAATCGCCAGTACAGTGGCCCAACACTTCTGGGATTCATCATTTCTATTGCCCTTGACCAGCTCATACTGACCCCTGGTAGAGGATGCAACAACCTTGACTTGTGTTGACCACTTAAATATAGGACCGTTGCACATCCCCAGATGTAAATCCCTGCATGGTGAGATTCACACAGGCTGTAATCAACATGGAACTCAACATATCAGCCACACCCTCCACAAAGGTAACCACCTGGCAAAACACTCCAAAGCTGAATTTGCAGCCATGAAAACAGGGGTGTATGTCTTCCCTGCACTTATGGCAATGGGATTTAGCTGCATGAGTGTGGATTTATACACATAGGCACTGTACAAACAGGTACAAAAATGCATGGTACTAGCCAGAGCAAACAGAACCCAGACACTGTCTTCCAAACAGTGGGAGACAATGTGATGGTCCACTGCCATTACTGAAGTGTATATCAGAAGGAGGACACTGTTGCAGGGAAAGGTGGTATCCTATGACTGTTGAACTCCCTTGTTAGCCTCAAACACAACTTTGGATCCCTCATGGATTGTCCGACAGGCATCTATGGCAGCAGAGATGCAGCAGACACTGATGACACTCACAATAGCCTTGAAAGTTACATCAACAATGTCCACAGCATTAAACACAAGTGCTGTGAGTTATGGCACAAAGCTAATATCTATTCTGAGACAACACATATTGGCCACAGTCTTGGCAACACATTCAGTGCCAGATTTATCCCTCTCTCCCCCACAAGTGAAGTGCTGAGTGAATGTGTTCTCACATGCTGTATTCCATTTCTGTTGTAAGGCATCTGTGTGTCACCAGGATGTGGCCCTGCAACAAGGCCACAGGGTATGGCAGTGTGGTGGCACATCCTCCATGTCATAGGCAGGGTACAGTATGTGCACAGTAATTCCTGGTCTGTAACACAGTCATTGCATATGCGTCACAGATTATAGGGCTGAGGGATGTACATAGGTACATGTTGATGTACATCTGTTGTAAAATGGAAAACGTACATCTTCTGGTTTAGCACACTTCCAATTGCTAATGACCACAGCCAAAGGGATATTTATCAACCAAACACATTGGGATTACTATTCACACACACACACACACACACACACACACACACACACACACACACACACACACACACACACACACACACACACACACACATACACAAAAATGCACTTGCCAGTTCTGACATCCATAGGTTCATTGCTTCATAGGTGTGTAGTAGGTGAATGGGCCTGAAGGCTCTACAAGGCTAGCCCAAGGAAATACCTTGGCATCAAGCCACATGACACTAGTCCCCAGTGTGGCTCAGGAGTATAGTCACTGGAGTGGTCCCCAGGAGTGGGTATTGTATTCCCCATCCACTCATCCAGGTTTCCATTGTGGGTAGCCAGTGATGTGCACTGCTTCCCATGCATGTGATCTATATTCCATAACATGGGCAGTGTCTGGGTTATGCACATGTCCCACATGCATGTTCTTTGACATGTGGAAGTGTCCTTGAGGTCTCTGGGGCATGTTGTGTGGACAGATTGGTATCTTCTGATGTTGCATTGCTGACCTCATTTGGTGAGACATGGCTATGTAACTGAGGTTGTGATTGCACCTACATTGACAGTATGATACGGGTATTCAGTGGAGTTAGTGGCATCTGTCCATACAGGGCATGTGTATAAGGCATGGTATTCCTTTTGTCAGGAACATTTGCAGACTCTACAGTTGTTGCAGGGATCCAGTGGGGAACATGGCAAAAGGGCCACTGTACACATTGATTGGGCTACTGAGGGGATGGAACAAGGTGCCATGTCCTTTTACTTGTTGGATAACACACAGTTAGGAAATGTAGCACATCAAAGTATTTTCTGATGTCAGTGGCACTGTTGTGGTCAACAGGCATGTAGTCCACTGCAACCACACTGTAGGTACTATCTGTGAGGCAATATGCAGGGGAACTACCAATATAGTGGTTGATGTCTAGCCAAGTGTGTTTGTGTATGATACGTAGGCGGAGAATGGTCTCTCAGTAATAGAAGGGTTGCCTATATTGCTCACTAATCCATACTGACACATTTAGGGCTGTGGATTGTCTACACCAACCTCTCCGGTGTTTTTAAACTGGTGGCCTTGCAATGTGGACATTGTGACATATACTAGGTCCTCAATATAATAATTTAGCAAAACCCACCCAAAATAGATCCTGTTATTACACAATCACACCGACCAGCACACAGGGTACTGATGAGACACATGCACACATCTGCCCGTACTGAGTTTCAACCTCCTACCTAGTTATGTATTGCTACTACAATGTACCACATTTATCACACGTGCCATGGAGCTTATAGGATGGATGTTGTCCCAAGGTACTTCTAAGGTGAGGAACATCACCAGCCCTTGTAAATACTGGCATTGGATGATGTAGTGGGTGAGAGATTGCAAAAAATGTTTTACCCTACACTCACATTTGGCAGGGGTGAGGTTCAAAACTCTATTGAACCATCTTTTTGGACCATTTTGTTATGCATTTCCCACATGCACCACTGACCTTACTTGGTTTAGGGTTGTAAACAGGTACTTCTAAGGTGGATGTTATCTGCAGGACTGCTAAAGGCAGGCACTGAGATGTGTACTGGGTGTAAATGGGGCCAAAATCTTTGAGGTACAGACACATGCACCACTGACCTTGCATGGTTTAGGGTTGACAACAGGTACGTCTAAGGTGAATGATATCTGCAGGACTGCTAATGTCAGGCACTGAGATGTGTACTGGGTGCAAATGGGGACACAATCTTTGAGGTACGGACATACATATGTATGATTCAAACCCATACCTATGTAGTTATTACTACTACAGCCTACCACATTTATTGCACACACCACAGAGGTTATAGGATGGATGTTGTCCCAAGGTACTTTTAAGGTGAGGAACATCACCACCCCTTGTAAATACAGGCATTGGGTGATGTAGTGGGTGAGAGATTACATAAAATATTTTACCCTACACACACATTTACCAGGGATAAGGTTCAAACCTCTATCTAACTATCTTTTTGGAAAAGTATGTTACACATTTACCACATGCACTACTGACCTTATATGGTTGAGGGATGGCAACAGGTGCTTCTAAGGTGGATGATATCTGCAGGACTGCTAATGTCAGGCACTTAGATGTGTACTGGGTGTAAATGTGGCCAAAATGTTTGAGGTACAGACATAACTATGTAGATGCACCAGCACTTGCCAGGGATGAGATTCAAACCCATACCTATGTAATTATAGCTACTACATAGTTCTGCATTTATCACACATAACATGGAGCTTTGGCAGCTGTGCAAAGGTATCTTTGAAGGTGAGTGACATCAGCAGCAGTGCTAAAGGAGGGGTAAGGGAAGTGTTGTAAGTGAGAATTACCACAAATCAGGTCTTTACAAGGATACACACACACTATTGCACACAAACACTCACATTTACACAGTTGTCAGGATCAGGATTTGAACACCTACCTAACTAGGTTGCTACACTATACTATTGCTCAGTTATCACAAGTGCCATGGAGCTTATATGTTAGAGAACTGTTCAAAGGTATCTTCGAAGGTGAGTGACATCAGCAGCAGTGCTAAAGGAGGAGTAAGGGAAGTGTGAATGACCACAAAATCAAGTCCCTACAAGGATACACATGCTGTCCCACACAAACACTCACATTTACACAGTTGTCAGGATCAGGATTGGAATTCTTACCTAACCAGTTTGTTACATTATACTATTATGCAATTATCGTAAGTGCTACAGAGCTTATATGTTGGTGAGTTGTGCAAAGGTATCTTTGAAGGTGAGTCACATCAGCAGCAGTGCTAAAGAAGGGGTAAGGGAAGTGTTGTAAATGTGAATGACCACAAAATCAGGTCTCTACAAGACACTTACATTATTGCCAGGATCAGGATTGGAACTCCTACCTGACTAGTTTGCTACACTATACTGTTATGCAGTCTTCGCAAGTGCCACAGAGCTTATATGCTAAGGAGCTGACCAAAGCTATCTTTGAAGGTGACTGACATCAGCAGCAGTGCTGAAGGAGGGGTACAGGAGATTTAGTAAGTGTGAATGGCCTCAACCACATTCATCTAGAAACACACACATGGACACTCACACACAACTTTACATTTGACAGGACTGAGATTACAACTGCTACATGGATACCTATTTGTACTGTAGTGTTGCACAGTTATCACACCACTACTAATACTATAAGGCTGACGGCTAACCAAAGGTATTTCTACAGTGAATGACATCAGCACATCATGTGATATAGGCCAGTGGGATGTGTAGTGGGTGGGACAGACCTCAAAATGTGATTCTCTCTGTTGCTGTCTGTCTACTCTTCCCCGCAGTTCTGTGTGTGTATGTTTGACATATTATATTATGTTTGCCTTAGATATGTGTGTGCATTCCTATCCAATGTGTGTGTGTGTGTGTGTGTGTGTGTGTGTGTGTGTGTGTGTGTGTGTGTGTGTGTGTGTGTGTGTGTGTGTGTGTGAAGTATCAATGGTGTACAATTTGGTGTGTGTGCACAGACAGCTATGTATAACCGATAGCTGTAGTCTACTGTGTTATGACACATGGACTTCATTCCTCTAAGTGGAGAAGCATGCCTAGTATGACCTTCTATATTGAGTGTGTGCATCCATTCCAGGGAGGGTTGAACTCCAGTTCAGGGTTTTGTGTGCTACAGCTACACCTAGAAAACTGTTTCTGCAGGATAACTCTAGATAGGTTGCCAATATGGAGACACAATGGACTTAACATACAGAGGATACTGTAACTATTGCTGTCTGTGCTGCTTGTGTGACATGTTTTGGTGTAGCATAGATATTCTGACATATGTACTGTTTTACACTGTGATGTGTCATGCCATCAGCTAATGACAGTTATCATTCTTTGCTCACAGTTATTTACTGGGAAATATGAGATGAATGAAGCTGAGACCAATATTCTGAGGCATATAGACTACACATTCTGGCACACACCTGCCATTGTGGAGAGGTAGCTACATACACTAGACTGCTGGTTCAGTGTAAATGGTGCAGCACCTTTTTAGTATGCTGGCTGGGGTTCCCCTCCTTGTGCTTTTCTCAACTTCAAGGCATGGCCATATCCTGCTGTGGCCATACCTCTCAGCTTTACAGATACACCCAGGTTATCCAGAGGCAGGACTCATATATCTGGTCAGTTTACCTTCACATTGTGGTTTACAAGTGGTTTTGTGGCTATTCATTCATGATTTTGCAGTTGGGAGTAGTATGGGTGGACATTAAAGTTTCAGACTTCACACACTGCATGACATCCATGCTTCTACACCCCCCTCTGTTATCCTCTCCTCCACCTAACATAATGTAAGCAATTTCTCAGATGTATCCCTATAGCTTGGCTTTTATCCCAGTAGTATTTATGACCTGGTCCACAGTCCTTGCAGTGGGATATGGGGAAGCATGCTACTGGCATTTATCAACATTGCCTTGCATTTGTTTTCTGTTTACTGTAAGGTTGTTAGTTGAGAACCCCTGACATTCCATGCATTAGCACTATGGGTGAGGCATGGGCCTTTGCCAGAGGACTGTAGGCCATTTGACACTGCTGCAGGCCATCTGTTACTGCATTTCTACATGGGATTGTGGGTGGGGGGGATTCCTATTACCTTGTCGAAGTTCCAAAACTTCGAACACCATAAGGTCGAAACCTTATGTTCGGAGTTTCAGAACTTCGACAAGGTGAAAAAAAAAATAAAAACAAAAGAAACATGGAATACTCTTGCGAGCAGGAGGGCAAGCCCCCCAGTGCCCCCCCCCGCTCTTTAAATATAACAACTCCGAGATCACACTACAGTGCGGTAAAGGGAAATCTTCCCTTTCTGCAATGTATTGCGATCTTGGAGTTGGTATATTTAAAGAGCGGAGGGTGTGGGGGGTGCAGGCAGCTTACTCCCCTACTTGCAACAGTTAACATGCAGTTAGGGTATTTTTTTTTTTTTTGTGTTGGAATTCCTGGAACTTCAAACATCTGAGTTCAATGTTCTCAGCTTCGAAGTTTCAGGAATTCGACAAGGTAATAGGAACCCGGGGGTTTCACACCTGCAGACTTTAACATTTGAAATGGCTGTACTGGTATTTCAATTACTCTGTTGGCTTCCATTTCATATTGTGTTGTGACCTATCATGCAGACAGGAGGCATATCAGTAGAGTACACATTTTAGATCTTAATAGTATTTCAGACTTCTTACCCTTCAGAACTGGAATGCAACTGCCAGACCTGTTGTAGTATGTCTGTGTAGGTCTGGTGAATGGGCTGTTCACTGTTGCCATCATTTGGGAGCCTTAGCCTAGCCTTTCTTCATTGTCTACACCTGTCCTGCTGGGTGAGGCTGGTGGTGGATATGTGACCCTCATTGACATCCATGTGTGTGACCTATTGACATCTACAGTTCTTTGGGCCATCACATGGTCTGCAGTGGGAGATGTCACATTGTGTAGTGTTGCCTAGTATTTTGACTTCAGTATTTGTTATGAATTTCCTGCTGTCCCATATAGCTGTCTGCTGCTATCCCATTCAGCCACTCAATTCCCTTGCATGCTTGCATCCATATCATACATATAAGTAGAGAACATACTACTCCATTCAGTAACTGATAGGAAGAGTGACTTACCTTGTCGCTGGGCCAGTATTGAAAACAGTGCTGGAGGGCTGACTATGTTGGATGGACATAGTACACTCCCTGTACATGGTAAACCTCAGGTAGTGTCATGTTTGGCATCCCTTTTACTGCCTGTACAAGTCGGAGAGGGGTATCAGTCCCTGGGTCTTTACAGTGTCAGTGTGTGTGCTATGCGTTGCCTCTTTGCCAAGACCTGGGCATACTATGAATGCCTCCTTCTGCCTACAGGGCCAGGCTCAGGATGAAAAACCTCCGAGTCCCTCTGTGCCTGTGCTGGCCTTAGCAATGGTGGGGGACTGTGTGGCCCTGCCCCGTGCTGCTCCTGCTTCACCTGTTTCCACAGGATCATATTGTGTAGCATGGCACATACTATGAACATTTCTGCACATGTAGCTGTAGAGAACTGCAAGGGTCCAGAGGATATATCAAGGTAGTGGAACCGTGACTTGAGCATCCCAAACACACATGCTACAATGATCCTGGTTTGTGCGTGTGCCTCATTATGGTGTTCTTGTTTGGGTGTGTGTGCATTTCTGATGGTTGTCATAAACCACGGCTCCACTGTATAGCCAACATCCCCCACTAGATGGCCATATGGGATGTCCCCCCTGGCAAATGCCTGATACATCTGTGAGCAATGCCAGATGTGGGAGTTGTGACAGCTTCCAGAGCTGCCAGCACACATATTCATGATAATGCCCTGGGCATCACACATGACCTGGCAGTTGATGGAGGGGAAGTCCTTGTGGTTTATGTAGACCCTGTACTGCTCACCAGGTGGTGCTTTGATACAGATGTGCGTGCAGTCTATAGCACCAACTATTTCAGGGTATTCTGCTATATGGTGGAAGAGATGCATACGTGTGGTCAGCGCTTCATAGGCAGTGGTGAAATATATGTGCTCATTGGCATGGTGTGTCATGGCATCCAGGAATTGGTGGAATATCCTGGATGTTGATGCCTTTGAGGCCCCCATGATATCTCCAGTTGGTCTTTGGAAGGTACCTGTGGCTAGTATTCTTAAGCCTAGACATACCTTGGTATCCGCTGGGATGGGTTCCCCTCTATTAGTTCTGTGTGTAAGGGGTGGCCGGCACAGCTCAATGATTTCCTGTAGAATGTCCCTGTTCACCCTATAGTACTCTACTATCTCCAGCTCATTTAGGCCCTGGTAGGTTACCCTGGGTCTGTACACTCTTCTCCTCCTCCTCACTGTGGGCTGGTTGTCAGCATTCTACTCCTCACCATCATCAGTCTCTAGCACATATCGATGGAGTAAAGCAGCAGAAGCCTCTAACATATTTAGTTATTTTTTCCAGTTAAAATTCCCCATCTGTGTACACCACTGGTGTAGAGTTTGTGGGGAAAACCAATCTGTAGGGGGTTTGCATATTTTATATTAGTGTGCTGGGCTGCTGCATGTGTAATTGGCTGATTATGATACATTCCACCTTCCAGATATGCTAGTTCTCCTTGATTGCCTTCATAGTGCTGTTTCCCCTTCCCAATTCCTCCCTATTTAAGCCCTGAGGCACGCCAATCATACCCGGTGCTCAAATGTAAGCAGTTCTGCTATTTCCTCTTTTTTTTTTTTTTTTGACTTGCTGCGCACCTCACACAGCCATTTAGCTAATGTAAGCACTTTTAAGCAGAAATGGCCCTCCCTGGATGCAAACATGCTCTGCATTTCATGGAATAAGACAATACAGCCTCAGACACACCCCCTTCCTTAGGTGTGCTTAGCTAAGGGCAAACATGGGCCACAGAGCTCCAATGAGCTTGCAGCAAGTATGATACACCCCCTTATGAAGTCATTCAGCTCTTATACTTGCACTGTTGTATTTCTGCACCTACACAGTTAGGTACATGCTGACACTTTGAGGAAAGTTGTGATTCAGTATGACTCCCCTCTTTTGCATACCCCAGTGTATACGTCCTTAGTTACTGCACTTAGATGGACCCTTTCCCCTTGACAACTAGTGCTCCCTGGTATTGTTTACATTCTGCATGCCATTGACTATAATGGCAAAATACAGAATTATCTTAAAATTGACTTTTCTCATCTGTTTTTTATTTTCGGCACAATCCCATTTGCACGCTGCTACCATAAGCTTAAAAGACCGTGATCGGCCAAAAAAAAAAAAAAAAAAAAAAAAGTTTAATTTTAAATAAAAATAAACATTTATTAAAGCTAATGGCCTTATATTTGGCCATTGGCATATGTCTTTGACTGTAATACATGCTTTCCATGAGCTGTCCTGCCTCCGTTTGCTCAAATGAAGAAATGTATTCAGTTACTAACTGAATACATTCCTGCTCTGACACTGTTCCTGCACAGAGTCCGGCCAGCTTTGTGGATCACAAAATCACCTCATTTGCATGTTTTTTGCCAGCAAACGAGGTGATTTCCATCACACATGGCTTTCTGTGCAGGAATAGTGTTGGGCCACTCATGCATGTGAAAACGGAACATTTCTGGATTGATTGGTGGCCATTTTCTGTGCAGGAGCTCCTACACTGTTCCTGCATGGAAAACATGTGTTCCTGAATCCGGGGATCTGTGTAGGAATAGAGTAAGTCCTACACGATGTGTACTGCAGCTTCCCCTTGGCAGCGTGCTTTGCATATTAATGAAGGCACACTGCTGAGAGAGAGAGAGATATGTAAAATAGTTACAGAATCAGTGTAGGGGGTGTGTTACAGTGTCTGCAGATGAGTAACACACTCCCTGCACTGTGAAAGTGTCGGATGGCACTTAAAAAATAAAATGAAAGACGTTTACATTTTTTTTTCTTTTAGTTTTTTTTGTGTTTGCGTGGCACGGCACTTATTAATAGAGATATGCCAGACATATAAAAATATAAACCAGTTGCATTTAATTATTTAGGAAAGGTCGAGTTTAAGCATAGCTAAGTGGGTTTGCATGGCGCGCCGTGGTGCTCAGCAGTGTTTCAACATAACTGAAAGCTGTATAGAAACGTACAGCTATAATCACTATTCCTCAGTAACTGAAATGCTAGAGTCACAGCCTTCTATGCAATAGGTGCATGGTTTTACTAGAACCTCTTCAGCTTTACCATGCAATAGGAAAATCTAATAAAAATATTTTTTGTTATTATGTATACATTGAAATTTGTTATCCGGGTTAGTCCAGCTGGACTAGAAGTCCATTTGCTGTACAGACCCGAGTATAAAAGCCCCAGTTACACACAAGTGTCCAATACCATTAAACTCAAACTCCAAGATAACGTAATTAAATGCATAAGGTTAGGAGATATAAATTTAAAATAGACACACATAATAAAGTATTATTACGGAACAGTTACTTTCAATATTCTTTTTTTTTATTTTTAAAAAACTCTGGCTTGCCTGTAGATAAGCTCTGCTAAGCATTGCTAAGCCAAGCCAAGCAATGCTTACACAGGACCTGTTTTAGCAGTAGTTAGCAACAAGCAGCTCTGCTTAGCTGGTTTGGGCACTGCTAAACAATGCCCGTTTAAGCAGTCCTTATCTCATCTCAGCTGGTTTGCGCACTGCTAAGCATTGCTAAAAATTGCCAGTTTAAGTACTGCTCAGCTAAGCTTAAACTGGCTGAATGGTGACAAATGGTGGAAAAACAGCCTGATATCAGATGAACAGGTGGAAATACAGCCATAACCTGTTGGAGTTTGGTCCATGCAGGAGTTATGGCTGGAGTTGGAGAAAGTGTGCACTTCCAGGTGCAGTGCTGGGACATGTTGGAGTCCAGGGTCATGGTTGCCAGTAGGTATATTCTGTTTTGAGTGTACTGCAATTAATGTGATTATAGACCTGGACTGATATAAATGAGTAATGCCAGGTACAGTTCAATATACTTGAAAGCATGAAACCTGATAATGTTAATGAAAGCAATTTACTACTGCATTAATAATGTTAAGGAATAACACGTGTATAGTGTATTAACAATGATCTGGTAATAAAGTGCAGCTGGATTCATAATGTGAAGATAATAAATCATCTGCAATCATAAATTTCAGGAAATAAAGTACACCTGCAGTCAGAATTGTTACACATTGTAAATTGTTAAGGAAATAAAGTTAGTAATGCATACAGTGTGAAATAACAAGACTGAGGGCAGACTGGCGCAACTGGAGGGACAGGCCAGCCCCGGCACCCAACCCCTAGTGCCGCCACAATCAGGGCCGTGAAGGAGCAGTGGTGACTGCCCATGGGTGGTTAGCTCAATCTCACTGCTACTGTCTAGGGACACTTGGTCTTCCGATTCCACAACACCCACCCCATTCAAGGTGCTTACTTTCCCATGTGTCATACACCTCCTCTGCTGTCCTGTCTGTTTGTAAAAGCCTACCTCCACAGATGTACCTATCTCTCTCTCTCTCTCTCTCTCTCTATATATATATATATATATATATATATATATATATATATATACTTGCACTGTTGTATTTCTGCACCTACCCAGTTAGGTACATGCTGACACTTTGAGGAAAGTTGTGATTCAGTATGACTCCCCTCTTTTGCATACCCCAGTATGTACATCCTTAGTTACTGCACTTAGATGGACCCTTTCCCCTTGACAACCAGTGCTCCCCGGTATTGTTTACATTCTGCACACCAATGACTATAATGGCAAAATGCAGAATTATCTTAAAATTGACTTTTCTCATTTGTTTTTTTATTTTCGGTACGATCCCATTTGCGCGCTGCTACCCTAAACTTAAAAAGCCGTGATCGGCCAAAAAAAAAAGTTTAATTTTAAATAAAATTAAACATTTATTAATGCCAATGGCCTTATATTTGGCCATTGGCATGTGTGTTTGATTGCAATAAATGCTTTCCATGAGCTGTCCTGCCTCCGTTTGCTCAAATGAAGAAATGTTTTCAGTTACTAACTGAATACATTCCTGCTCTGACACTGGTTCTGCACGGAGTCCGGCCGGCTTTGTGGATCACAAAATCACCTCATTTGCATGTTTTTTGCCAGCAAACGAGGTGATTTCCATCACACACGGCTTTCTGTGCAGGAAAAGTGATGGGCCACTCGTTCATGTGAAAACGGAACTTTTCTGGATTGCTCGGTGGCCATTTTCTGTGCAGGAGCTCCTACACTGTTCCTGCATGGAAAACATGTGTTCCTGAATCTGGGGATCTGTGTAGGAATAGAGTAAGTCCTACACGGTGTGTACTGTGGCTGTGTCTGCAGCTCCCCCTTGGCAGCGCGCCTTGCATATTAATGAAGGCACACTGCTGAGAGAGACAGACATGTAAAATAGCTACATAATCAGTGTAGGGGGTGTGTTACAGTGTCTGCAGATGAGTAACATACTCCCTGCACTGTGAAAGTGTCGGATGGCACTTAAAAAATAAAGTGAAAGACGTTTAAATTTTGTTTTCTTTTAGTTTTTTTTGTGTTTGCGTGGCACGGCACTTATTAATAGAGATGTGCCAGACATATAAAAATATAAACCAGTTGCATTTAATTATTTAGGAAAGGTCGAGTTTAAGTATAGCTAAGTGGGTTTGCATTGTGCGCTGTGGTGCTCAGCAGTGTTTCAACATAACTGAAAGCTATATAGAAACGTACAGCTATAATCATTATTCCTCGGTAACTGAAATGTTAGAGTCACAGCCTTGTATGCAGTAGGTGCATGGTTTTAATAGAACCTCTTCAGCTTTTACATGGAATAGAAAAATCTAATAAAAATATTTTTTGTTATTATGTATACATTGAAATTTGTTATCCGAGTTAGTCCAGCTGGACTAGAAGTCCATTTGCAGTACAGACCCGAGTATAAAAGCCCCAGTTACACACAAGTGTCCGATACATTAAACTGAAACTCCAAGATAACATAGTTAAATGCATAAGGTTAGGAGATATAAATTTAAAATAGATACACATAATAAAGTGTTATTACTGAACAGTTACTTTCAATATTCTTTTTTTTTATTTTTAAAAAACTCTGGTTTGCCCGTAGATAAGCTCTGCTAAGCATTGCTAAGCCAAGCCAAGCAATGCTTACACAGGACCTGTTTTAGCAGTAGTTAATAACATGCAGCTCCGCTTAGCTGGTTTGGGCACTGCTAAGCAATGCCCATTTAAGCAGTCCTTATCTCATCTCAGATGGTTTGCGTACTGCTAAGCATTGCTAAAAATTGCCAGTTTAAATACTGCTCAGCTAAGCTTAAAATGGCCAAATGGTGGCAAATGGTGGAAAAACAGCCTGATCTCAGATGAACAGGTGGCAATACAGTCATAACCTGTTGGAGTTTGGTCCATGCAAGAGGTGTGCTTTGATATGGGGTGCTATGTATGTAGTATATACTGCCATCCCATATAAGGAAATAAGTACTGGACAGTCTAAATAGTTTAAAATTTTAAACGTTTATAATCAAGCAGTTTACACTTAGTAATATAGTGCATATACATACACATCATGGATTTAAATTGTATATTTAGCATAGCATATTTTTGGGCATTAATGTTTTGTTTTGTTTTATTTTAAAGTTGCATTTCAATGTTCATTAAATTGTTAGGAAGACAATGTATAATAGATTTATATATGTATACGGTTTAAATGTACCATATACATTTTTAATGATTTTTAATGATGTTAAGATGGTTTAAAATGAATGCGAGATTTTATAATGGGAATGTCTGCACTTATGAGGTCATTAATAGAGTAATTAAGTGCATATTTAAACAACGTCCATCTCTGCACAATTTGTTTGTCTGAGGAAGGAAGGCTACAATGCCATCCGAAAGTTCTTGTAAATCAATAAAGTGCTAATATTACGGTTCTTACTTCGTGATTATTCTTCACTTATTGGATTCATTGAAATCATCACCTGCAGAAGGCTTCCTTGGTTGTTTTTGTTTCACCATGCAAGAGTTATGGCTGGAGTTGGAGAAGGTGTGCGCTTCCAGGTGCAGTGCTGGGGCATGTTGGAGTCCAGGGTCATGGTTGCCAGTAGGTATATTCTGTTTTGAGTGTACTGTAATGAATGTGTTTATAGACCTGGACTGATATAAATGAGTAATGCCAGGTACAGTTCAATATACTTGAAAGCATGAAACCTGATAATGTTAATGAAAGCAATTTACTACTGCATTAATAATGTTAAGGAATAACAAGTGTATACTGTATTAACAATGATCTGGTAATAAAGTGCAACTGGATTCATAATGTGAAGATAATAAATCATCTGCAATCATAAATTTCAGGAAATAAAGTACACCTGCAGTCAGAATTGTTACAAATTGTAAATTGTTAAGGAAATAAAGTTAGTAATGCATACAGTGTGAAATAACAAGACTGAGGGCAGACTGGCGCAACTGGAGGGACAGGCCAGCCCCGACACCCAACCCCTAGTGCAGCCACCTTCAGGGCCATGAAGGAGCAGTGGTGACTGCCCATGGGTGGTTAGCTCAATCTCACTGCTACTGTCTGGGGGCACTTGGTCTTCTGATTCCACAACACTCTCCCCATTCAAGGTGCTTACTTTCCCATGTGTCATACACCTCATCTTTCTGCTGTCCTGTCTGTTTGTAAAAACCTACCTCCACAGATCTCTCTCTCTCTCTCTCTCTCTATATATATATATATATATATATATATATATATATATATATATATATATATATATACCCAACATCCCCCTCTCTCCTTTAAAAACAAAGGCATCTGTCCTGCAAAAAAAATTACTGACCCATACATATCTCTCCATTTCATCCACACCTACACTGCCATCAATCAAACATCACAGCAATTAATCAACAAATGTATGTCACCCACACCCCTCCACAACATACACAGCTGTTGCTGTACAATAAATGGAGAGCTCTGGTCATTTCCTACACCCATCCTGCACTTCCCTACCTGCCTTTCATATTGTTTTTCTCCCTGCTTGCCCCCATTTCACCACTTTCCTATCACCCATTTTTTTCTTTTCTTTTCTTTTCTTTTTTTGGGAAATAGTGTGGGTTTAAATGTGGATAAGCTCTACTTCACATTGTGGTGCATCACACAAACCTAACTAAAACTGCTTTAATTATCTTTTGACTGTCTGACTCTGTTCTGCATATTAGCAAAATTATCACCCTGGCAAGTTTCAAACCTAGGACCCTGTTAACTATAGCACAGTGCATTACCACTAGGCCCCTCAACTTTGAAGACTAACAGGTGTTTCTATAAACTTATCCTGTTTATCAGTGATGCGCAGCTGAAAAACATTCAGCTCTTGCCAAGTTTCAAACCCAAACACTGTCAACTACAGAACAGTGCATTAGCCCACTAAGAGGCTTAGGTTTGAAAACTTGCAGGTGTGTCCATAAACATATCCTTCTTGCCAGTGACACACTGCCTGTACATACAATGGGACAAATGACAATGTACTTGGGACTGTAATACAGGCACCAAACCTGTACACAAATACATTTTGATGGATGTACATAAGGCCTATAATAGCAAGTAGAAATGACAACTGCAGACTGTTGCAGAATGTCCACAGTTGTCCCACCTACATTTGGCATACTTGTCACACAACCTGTGCTATGTGCTGATGTACTGGCAAGTCAGTAGACCCTGACATTATGAAATTATGACAGACAGTTCAGTGTAACACATCATACACATCTGATCACACATGTTCATGCCAATCCTGTGTAACAGACTGTATGCATGCACATATGTCTTGCAAATACACCTGTTTTAGCATTGACTCTGTAGTTCAATATGTTACATTCCTAGCATGCTTAACATTTGTTCACCCACAATCCTGGCTTCCATTCCAGTGAGCTGCATGTCAAGTACATACATGGTTGTTGGAACAATTAAATGACTCAGCCGTGCAATTTTAAGCAGAAATGGTTGATGCTATTGCAGTCACTGCCACCCATATTAGCACCTCAAAGGCTTGGGGCACACTTCACATATATGTATAGGTGTCCTAAATGTCACCTACCACTCTTTGGATGGCACTATTACATGACATATGAACCAGAGGCATATGCCTCACCTGTACTGTTATATGTACACTTACCCTGGCTATGCTATGACAGCAGAGCTGACACTGCTCCCTCACTGACCTATACAGCTTGCTGTCCCACAATGTGTTTGCAATCCCCAGTATGGCTGCTGGGCAGAATGCAGCAGCTGCAGCCTGCAACATATGCATCAGTATGTTCAGCTACCTGCTACAGACCTACTGTACCTCCCAAACACCTAGAAAAGGGAATCCACACAACACCCATACATAAAGGGTGGTGGGAATGGTCAAGTGACAGTGACATGTGTCAAAGTCTTCCCCTACAAACATACACAGCTGATAGACCAGTGACTACTGCCTCCTTACTGACCTCAACCCTCATTTTTAAACAGTAAACTGCCATATAATCAGAAAATCTGTTCACTATGGCCAAACATAGCATACAAAACTGTGGACATACCACATAAATCCAAACCATGGAGCTCTGTTTTCTGTGATATAGATCACAGCTCTGGCCCCTGAGTCACCCCTGCAATGGTCAGCTCATGTACGAATGTGACTGGATTGTGTATTAGACAACAGTGACAGTTTGCAGTGGTGGATAGAGCTGCCATTTCACATGATGTACTGTCAGTCTGGTCCTCTCACACTGTGAATGTCATACATGCATAGTTCAAACATCATCCAGATGTCCCTGACTGTTCCTGCCGTACTCTGGCTAGGTCATTGTGTACTCAACACCTGTATATTATGACCTGAGAGCTATGGCTAGCATACCTTTTGACCCCTTATAGCAGGACAACAGGTTATAGCCAGTAGTAGTAAGGGGAAACAGGCTCATCCTCAGCAACTAAGTGTACATACTGAGCATGTAATATGAGGGAATGAATACAGGAACAGATATTAAAGTACCATAACTGTTTTCTGAGGTGTCTGGCCTGTGATAGCCAGATTCCCCAAAGTCTGGAAACAACAATTACATATTATCCAAATGATTTCCAGACATCCACATTTGTCTGACAGAGGGTCCACATATATCAGGCACATGTACACATTCTGCGAACATCTATGTACTGCTGATTTTGGACACCCACAAGGAGGATACTCTACGACATGTTTGCAGTGCTTAGTGTAATTGCATCACACAGATGTTGCTGGACTGTCCCCATACACCTGTGGTACCACTCACCTATCTGTCGCATGGTGGATGTATGACATGGTACTGGTATGTCACCCATTGGAAACACACCATTGGCAATGGAAGTGATGGGAGTGGACCCTTAGCAACATAGTTCATCACAGCACACAGGGCCATAACTGGTATACCTAGGATCATACAAGGTTACTAGGCTATTGGCCCTGAGGCCCTTATAAGCCTAGCCATTAGTTTATCCACAACAGAATCATCAATCAGCACCTGTTGCCCCTATCATTGAGGGACACAGGTGGGATCCCTGGGACAGATTTGTGTACCCCATCGACTCATCACAGTTACACTTGATGATGGTCTGCATGGTAATCTGTTTGACATGTATGGAAAGTGCATTCCTGAGACAGAGCAGCCAAGGGCAGGGTCCAACACTGGGTTTTAGGTGTGCCACAGACCATCTCTGGGCAACCCATCTGATACCGAGTGGGGCACTACTGATTCGAGGCTGTCTGTATGGGACAGGTGTTGGATGGCTTGAATTACCTTTGTGGGTATTACCATGGCCTTTCCAGGTGTTGCAAATGACTAAACAGGTACATATCAAGCAGGCCATTCTACTAAAGTATTCTTGTACTGGCTGAGGACTATACAGAGGTACTGTCCACCTTTTTTTCTGGATGCACTCTCTTTTCCTATGACTTTCACCATGTAAAAGGCTTTTATCATCACTGCCACTACATGATGGTTGAATGCAACATTGTTATCAAACAGAGTACCCAGGTCTGCCAACACAGGTTGTGTGTTTATGGGGTTGCCAATCATGTGGCAAACAGTGGGGCTGTGTCCTTGCTGTATAGTATGATGGTACTTTTTTTGCATTTAGCTTGAGGCCAGGACCCTGGCACCTGTCTGTACCCAATGTAAGACCCTGTTGCAGTGTGTTAACATCATTTGGTGGGTCACTGACAGACAGCACACAACTTACAGTTGTCATAGCCTTAGTTAGTACCTCCATATGTGGGTGGTGGCAGTTAGCATCCATGCCTAGATACATGTGGTTTACGTAGGTGAACCATCTACCCACAGGGCCTTGCCATGTATACATATTGCATACACATAGGCAACTCAGAGTAGGGCTGCCACCTTAATGAATGTCCAATGTTGGACACTTCTTGTACTATTGTGACAGTTGGCAGGACAAACCATACCCACAGCAAGTGCAAAGGACAGGACTTCTCTTGGTCTGCAAATATGACATCTTAGTTTTAAGGCATTTCGCTAGGTTATGCTATGTCTCAGAACATTTAGGTGTTTCTGATGTAAAGTGGCTGGTTTATGCAACTATTGCACACATGTAGGAAACGTTTGTTGCCCTACATTCTTTGGCCCAATATATTGTTTTAGGTGTTTTCACATGACACACCTGGCCAAAAATGGAATGCAAACTGCATGGTGGGACAGGTGTTGGGCCTAACACAGGCACACAGCTGCAAGGGGATATATGCACACACACACAAACACACACACACACACACACACACACACACACACACACACACACACACACACACACACACACACACACACACACACACACTCATGAACTTCTCTTGTTGAGAGTAGGAATCCTATCTGTCTAGTTATATATACTATAGTGCTACATACATATCGCATGCACCATGGAGCTTATATGTTTTTATGCTGTTGGACAGTACTATTCAGGTGGATGATATTAGCAGGTGCAGTAAAGGTTGCCATTGGAGGGTTAACATGTTTGCACAGGCCCTTAAAATGATATAACCATTACACACAAATACAGGGAAGACAGTCACACTGCTGCAAGGGGATACGCTTACACATACATACACAGTTGCCAGTTCTGAGATTAGAATCCCTATCTATCTAGTTGTACATACCACATCTGCCATGGAACTTATGTATCTGGAGAATGTCTAACTGTGCATCTAATGTGTATGACAGCTGCAGGCCCTGTGATGTAATCCAATGGGGGGATTAACAGGTTCTCGAAATGGTAAAACCATCACACATACACACAAGGCAGCCACACTGCTACAGGAGATATTCTTCACACACACACACACACACACACACACACACACACACACACACACACACACACACACACACACTTACCAGTTCTGAGATTAGAACCCTTAACTATCTAGGTGTATGCAACAGAGTGCTATGTACTTATCACATGCACCACAAAGCTTACATACCTGGAGAGTGTCTAACTGTGCATCTAACGTGGATGACACCTGAAGGCCCTGTAAAGTAATCCAATGAGGGGATTTACATGGCGGAACAGGCCTCAAAATGTATTGGCATTGCCCACACATACGCAAGACATACTCACAGCATCAGGGGAATTTACTGATACATGCACACTGAGCTGCCATTGTTGAAATTAGAGCCACTACCTACCTAGCTATATACACTATAGTGCTATGTACTTAGTGCATGTGCCACAGAGCTTACACGGCAGGTGAATGCATATCTGCGCATCTAAGATGAATGACATCAGCAGGCCCTGTAAAGTAGGTCACTGGGGGGGGTTCACAGGTAGGCACAGGCTTTAAAATTTATTGGCATTGCACACACATAGGCAAGAATTCAACATAGCAACAAGGTGATATACTTACATGTACTCACAGAGTTGCCATTGTTGTGATTAGAACGACTACTTATCTAGCTGCATAATATATTGTACTATAACACTACATAGTTATCGCATGTTCCATGGAGCTTATGCATTTGGATTGTGTCTGCCACTGCTGTTGGGGGTGGGATGACATCTGTAGTAGCACCTGAGAGTGAGGCCACTGTTGTGGAGGACAGTAGTCACGGGGCCATAAAATGAGGGACCATTGCACAGACATAGGCCTGTTGAGCTTGTGTATTCTGCTGTATGTGGAATACATACCCAAACACACACACACACACACACACACACACACACACACACACACACACACACACACACACACACACACACACACACACACACACACACGGTTGATGATGGGAGATGAGAACTTCTACCTACACACTAGAGCTCACTGTACTATTTGCACACAGAAATGGTTACAGTTGATGCATGATTGGCTGTAGCAATATATCAGTCTGTGCCTTTCTGGGTCTCTCTCTCTCTCTCTCTTTCTCTCTATCTCTCTTTGTCCCCCCCCCCCCCGTCTGCCTCTCTCTCTCTCTCTCTCTATATATATATATATATATATATATATATATATAAAAATGTAAATGTTCGTTTGTTCAAAATCTTAAATCTCCGAATGTTCTTCACCAATTGCTTTGAAATTTTCACACAATGTTGCATTCGAATACGTGCGTGTTTTTATATACCTACTATTATATAGATGTCACGCATTGCATTGGAATATGCGCGTGTTTTTATATACCTACTATGGATTCTATATATTTGTATACAAATATGCAATTTTATATGTTTTTGTTATAACTTTCTTACTTCTTTTTCAGTGCAATTGATCTGCTTAAGTTCATCCAAATAATGCCTCGCAGAAGATCAAACTTAGGTCATTGTTCTCACAGAGCGGAAGCAGTGCGACGAGTAATTGCAAATCAAACCGAGGAAGAACGGGCATCAGAGACCGAGCGAAACAGACAAAGAATGGCTCAAATATGTGCCAAGGAAGCAGCAGAGTGACGTGCAGCCAGACTTGAAGATGCATGGTTGCGAGCACGGTGATCGCGTTCTGCAGCTCCAAATCTGCTTCGTTCTCCTCGATCAACACCAGCGGATGAAATAAATGCTTGCCTGAAATACTTTACTTTGTGGCGACATGTAAAGATGTTAAAATTAACTACAAATATGTGTGTCCAGCTGCAAAATGATCAATCAGCTGAGATATTCTCACATCAATTGCTGGAAATTGGGAACGGAAAGGTGCCGGTTGATCTGACCTCAGGACGAATTTCATTGCCTCATAACTTCTGCAATTTAGTGACGTCAAAAGAAGAATTGGTTGAAAAAGTATTTCCCAATATTCAAACCAATTACAAGAATCATGATTGGCTGACTGAACGAGCTATTCTTGCGGCCAAGAACAAAGACGTCTATGAACTTAACAATATTATTCAGTCTAACATTCAAAGCGAGGCAGTCACATACAAGTCCGTCGACACTGTTGTGGAAGCAGATGAATCGGTTAATTATCCAACAAAATTTTTGAATTCACTCGATCTGCCAGGGATGCCACCGCACGTACTGCAATTGAAAATTGGCGTGACAATTATCATGTTGCGAAATATCAACCAGCCAAAGCTTTTCAACGGCATGCGGCTTGCAGTAAAAAAATTAATAAGCAACGTCATAGAAGCAACAATCTTGACAGGACCTTTCAAAGGTGAAGATGTCCTCATTCTTCGCATTCCTATGATTCCAACGGATATGCCATTTCAATTTAAGACATTGCAATTCCCAATTCGATTGGCGTTTGCAATCACCATCAAAAAAGCTCAGGGCCAATCTTTAGAATTGTGCGATTTAGATCTACACACAGATTGTTTCTCACATGGACAATTATATGAAGCGTGTTCTCGAGTCGGCAAACCAGACAATCTCTATATCTGCACAGACAATGGAACAACAAAATAATATTGTATACCCACAAGCATTGGGAAATTAAACATATTAGAAACGTGCGCTTTCTCTTTTCTTTCTTTTCCATTTAACCAGACCGAGCCACAGCAACGCATGGCCGGGTACAGCTAGTATATATATATATATATATATATATATATATATATATATATATATATATATATATATATATATCTATATCTATATATATATATATATATATATATATATATATATATATATATGTGTGTGTGTGTGTGTGTGTGTGTGTGTGTGTGTATGTTACCTATAGATATATATATATATATATATATATATATATATATATATATATATATATATATACATACATATATATATATATATATATATATATATATATATATATATATATGTATAAATATTTATATATGGATCCCCTACGAAATCCCAAATGCTCATATTCCTGACACCCAAAATACAGAGACTAAAGACCCAAAACACCAAAACACCGAAAAAAACAAAACTGCGAAATTCAAAATCGCGAAAAGTATACCAAACATACAGCACACACATAAACATTCACACATCTTCAAAATAAAAAGAAGCGAACCAGAGGAACAATTCAGAACCAATTCCACAAATAGCGTAACCAACAACTTTTAATATCCGCTTTCGTCCTTGGACTTCATCAGAATAAATAAAAACATTTACAAACACTTTTAAATACAAAACAAGTGACTCATAGGAGAAAGATGATTGGTCAAGTAATAATCCAATTATAAAAACAAATAATTGATTAATTAAATCAAACCAAAAACTCATTTCACAAGAATAAGGAAGAAATGGAGACTCTGTCTTTTTTTATACTCAACACATTGTTATTTAAAAAACATTTTATGTTGACTGATTCATTTAAACCTGGGGCTTGGTCAGCAAAAAGTTTTATCTGCCACCAGGTTTCTCTTTGTTCGACCAGCCTTTTAAAATCCCCACCCCTTAAGTCAGAATGAATCACTTCTAATACTGTAAATAAAAATTTTTTAAAACGCGAAACACTGACCAGGTTGGTAAAAAGGTTCCATTCTCTGTCCATCGAGAACCATTATTTTGAGAGGTGCATTGATTTAAAAATTATGCCAAAGGGACTTAGGTTCTTCAAACATCCCAACGGCGTACACGTTGGGGATGTTTTTTATGACAACTTGGTTGCTTTTTTCAATGATTGTGGCATGTCATTTTTAAAACTGTTAGTTGAGAACAACAGTTTGAAAATGTCTGAGTTGAATTTGGAAATTGTACGTTTAGAGGGCGAATTGTCCTGTGTTGACAACGCGGATTTTTTCATACCTTTATTTGAGGAAGTTGATAGACATTCTATTGAAGTTACCAATAGGAAATTGGTGAAACTTCAACGTGACATTTTAGCCTACAAAACAACTCGGCATATTCTCATTTTGTACCTAATGGTCGTGAGACTAAGGGGTTTATTCATAACAATAATGTGGCATCTACCTCTAGCGTTCTCACAAGACCTGAACCTGTGACTCATGTAACTTCAGTCGGACGAGTTACCACTGCCGCAAATAACAGTAATGGTTTGGGTGAAAAGTTTAAAGCAGTTTCTGTCACTGGTCAGGTAACATCTTTGGGCAGCAAAAAACTGTTGGAAAATGACAATTGTTTTTCTTCCAGCAATGCCGATTATGACTATGAATCTGAAAATGATGTAGTTAACAACCCAAATACTGACAATCCTTTGAGTGAAGGCAATTCGACATGTTTGGCCAACAAGACTTTTTTAGGCAAGAAACCATCTGTGACCAAGAAGACAGTCTTCACCAGAAGCAGGACATTTATGAATTCAAACTCTTCGGGCGAAGAGAATTGACAAATGTAACTGAACAACCAACTAACTTTGACATTATTAACTTGACTGACATTGTACTAGGGCCCCACGAATTACATATTCTCAGGCTGGGACTAAATTTTGTCCCAACCAGAAAGGCGGACTTGTGTAAAACTACTATTGACATCAAGAAATTTATTCTGAGGTTAAATCTTGCTTATATTTTACATGATGTTTCATGTCCTGATAAGAAGTTAAGTAAATCTTCTAACTTTAACCCTCCATTAGTACACACATTAAAAATCTATGAAGAAGCTTGTTTACAGGAATTGCATTCTTCCTTGGGGAAAAAAGTCAGGCCAGTACACAATTTAACCATTGACGAAAGAAAAGCATTCAATAGGTTAAAACATATGAATAATAACATCCGTTTCATGAGAAGTGACAAAGGTGGGAATATAGTTATAATGTCTCAAGAATTATATAATGTTAAAATGTCAAAACTATTAGAAAATTTTGATGAGTATGAAATTGTTACATTGTTTGACATCAAGAAGAAGGAAAGATTGATTCATTCTTTTTTATACGATGCCCTAATGTCAGGTGAGATTACTTTTGAGGTTTACGATTTTTGTTTTATTGATAAACCTAGGATTGGCATTCTTTTTGGTATTCCCAAGACACATAAGAGTCAATCTGACCCACCCTTTCGGCCTATAGTTTCTGCTCCCCATTCAGTTACTGAAGGGATAGCTCTAATTATTGATGCCATATTAAGCCCTTTGGCTTCTGATTTTGACTCTTTTCTTAAAGATTCTTGGCATTTTTTGCAAAAAATAAAGGAGAGTTCTGTTTCCAAGATTTTTGATCCAAACAAACACATCATATTTACACTTGATGTTATATCTTTATTTACTAGCATCCCCCATGAGGAAGGAGTGGAAGCAATTCGTTGTATCCTGAGTAAAAACAAAAACTTTAGAACAGGACAAATTTCCACCATCTGTAGATTTATTGAAATTTTGTTACAAAATAACTTTTTTCTTTTTGGGAAAACTTTCTACAAACAGAAAAGAGGTGTGGCTATGGGGTCCTCAGCAGCCCCTGCCTATGCAAATTTAGTGATGTCTTGGTGGGAGGAAACTATATTAAGTGTAGTTAAAAATGAATTCCAAGTTTTATTTAATTGTCGTTTTGTTGATGACCTTATGTTTATCATCCAAGGGAATGACACTACGGTTCAACATTTTCTCCATAGGCTGAATGCTACTGGAGGTTTTTTACAGTTTACTTTAGGTTGCCTTGGAATGTCGATCAACTTTTTGGATGTTAACCTTTGGTGGGACATTATAGAAGGAAGATTTCAAAGTAAAATACATCGGAAAGAAACTTTCACAAATAGTTACGTGCATTTTACCAGTGCGCACCCAACACATGTCACTCGTAACATACCAAAGGGGCAGTTTATCCGTGCATGTAGGATGACCACTGGGGAGCACGATTTATTAATAGAAATAGATTTTATTAAACATTTGTTTCTTTGTAGAGGGTATAATTTACCACTTTTAAATTCCATCATTGACGATATACAAGCAAAAAGGCAATCAAATTATAAGGCCATACTAGATGATGAGAATGTTAAGACATGCAACTTGACATCTACTACAGTAGAAAGCAACCACCAGTTAGTTTGTTCTTTGGACATGACCATTGATAATAATTTGATCCGCGACATTCTGACAAAAAATTGGAAAATCATTCACGGTAATTCAGATTTGTATGACGTGGTTGGTCCAAAACCTTCCTTTGTTTATAGGAATACTTACAATGTTAAAAAAGCTCTTGAACAACATTGTTTTAAATCAAATCAGACAGTTTACAATGTTAAGGGTATGTTTCCATGCAACAATTGTAGTACTTGCAGGTTTGTGGCTAAGGGACCTATGATTTCATTTGAGGGTACAGATTCTACTTTCCCCGTTCCTGAATATGTCACCTGTAAGACTACAGGTGTAGTTTACATTGGTCTTTGTAGTTCATGCCCTGCATTTTATGTGGGGATGACTACTAGGAGTTTGCATACCCGAATTAAGGAACATATTTATAATATCAAAACTAAAAATGACAACAGTGCATTGTTTAAACATTCTGTTAATTGTTTGAATTTTAAAAAATTTTTATTTACAGTATTAGAAGTGATTCATTCTGACTTAAGGGGTGGGGATTTTAAAAGGCTGGTCGAACAAAGAGAAACCTGGTGGCAGATAAAACTTTTTGCTGACCAAGCCCCAGGTTTAAATGAATCAGTCAACATAAAATGTTTTTTAAATAACAATGTGTTGAGTATAAAAAAAGACAGAGTCTCCATTTCTTCCTTATTCTTGTGAAATGAGCTTTTTGGTTTGATTTAATTAATCAATTATTTGTTTTTATAATTGGATTATTACTTGACCAATCATCTTTCTCCTATGAGTCACTTGTTTTGTATTTAAAAGTGTTTTTAAATGTTTTTATTTATTCTGATGAAGTCCAAGGACGAAAGCGGATATTAAAAAAGTTGTTGGTTACGCTATTTGTGGAATTGGTTCTGAATTGTTCCTCTGGTTCGCTTCTTTTTATTTTGTTTACGTATCATTGTGGTTTTTTCTTGTGGTATTCACACATCTTCCCCAGAACACAAACAAATAAACCTACACTACAGACAAGCAGGGGTCAAGCCTCCCTGCACCCCCCTACTTAAATATTCTAACTCTAAGGTCACACTACACAGACACACATGAAAAAAAACATCACACACCACCATTCCCCTCGCACACACACATCACATTCACAACACACACTTACACACACACTACAACCCCTAACAAACACACATGCAGAAATACTTACCCCACCTTCCACCTACCCATTCACAAACCGCAACACCTGAACCGCGAATTTCAACATCTCCAATCATTGGGATTTTAAATTTCGTGCTTCTGATCTTTCGGTATTGTGGGGTTTCGGCGCTCTGGTCTCGATAGTTTGAAATTCGATATTTCAAACTTTCGAGATTGTGTAGTGTTCCCATACAGATATATATATATATATATATATATATATATATATATATATATACGTATGTATATGTGTGTGTGTGTGTGTGTGTATCTATATTAAACTCAACAGATCCAGATATATCCTATTTGTGCCACATACAGATAGATAAGGGTAATCATGTCTGATGGGGATAGGGAAAGACAGTTAAGGTATACCTAGCTGTCTGTATGAGTGGAGATATACAGGCATCACAGTTGTATAGTTAGATGTGGGTTCAGATATAGGCTGAAATTAGCTAAGAGTAGGACCGTGCCCAGTATGACCATCAGTACTTACAGTGGGACTCCAGGCCAGACCTATCTGTACTCCAGTCCAGGATTTTGTGTGCTACAGCCAAATGTCTGCTGAAGCTGCTTAAACAGTCCAGCACTTCCCTGATATAATGCTGAGGGATTTCCTGACTGTGTGCTGTCCATACTATCTGACCTATATCTAGGGTGTGTACAGAGTGTATTGGACTGAACAGAGTTTGTCATAATATGTCTGGTACATTTTTCATAGCACTGTGATTTCCTGGTACATCAGTGGCAGATCAATGTAGCTTGATATGAGGAACTGCAGACAGACATTTTGGTTACAGACTCCATACACTGCAGGGAACTCATGCTACTGCACAGACTGTTCTATTCTGCACTTTCTACATTTGAATGGGAAGGAGTTCCTCATCTCCCTTATATATGGACATTTGTCCTGCCCTGCTCCATTTCCTGGCTTTGTGCACAGTTGCTGCTCTATACAGTTGTAGGTATGCTGTGACTGGAGTAGGATATATAACACCCCACACAGGGTGACAGACTTCATACCTCTGACTGTCCCTGTTTTGCAGGTTGTCCAGAATTGTGCACCATATGTCTGCTGTGGCCCTGATATAGTTTGTGTTGTACTGTTATTATAAGGCTACATGTTACCCATACCTCTCAAAGTCTTACAGCCAAAAATCTGGACATGGCCATATATAGTGGTGGGACACAGGCTCAAACATGGGGATATGATTTTAATATTGCTCTTATAAATGTAGACAGTTGGTACAATGGTTTGGTATTAGCATGCATTTTCTGATGGGCATGAAGTCTGCATCTGAACTGTCTGTAGTTATTTTCTCACAGCAACTTTTATTGATTTGCCAATGGTTTGCTAGATATCTGCAATGTTATGAGAAACAGAACAGATATATGAGACATAAATGTGGACATTCTGTGAAACCCTGTACATTTGTAGGGTATTTATGGTTCCCACTGACTTGTAAGTACTGACACAGTTATGTGACAGCCTTTATATCCTGGTGCTACACTAACTTGTTATAACCTTATGTTCTACTAGGCACCATCTAGATTGCTCAGAGCTGTGTACTGTCCATATCTGTGGCCCCCTGTCCATCCATTGCCTGTGGCGTTGTCCACCTTTCTTGTAGTAACAAATACTGACATGTGTACATTCTGCAGCACTCCTACTATAGGTGTGGCTCACATGCAAAAGACTAGGCACAGCCAGTCAGGAACCATGTACCCTGTCAACCACAGTAATGTACTTAGTCCACTAAGCCACAACAGCCACAACAGCCACCAGACAGCGCAGTTTACTTCCTGTTGCTATCAAACACAGACGTACATAGCACTTTCAACCCTGCATATTGGGGAATGGGTACATATCACAAGGTTGATTAGGACAGACCAGGGATTGTGTCATCTGCTGGTATTACCTTGCAAACATACTGCTATTGCAGTTGTATAGGAACACAGGTGTGTTGGGGATATGGGACTCTAGCACTGAAAATCAAGCATCATTCCTGTGACCCCATTGTTTGTAATTTCCTTGCATAGTGCAGTGGGTTTAGCTGGCTTGAGGCCTACTGCATATTTTGAAACAGCCATTATTGGGCTGAGGATTCCTGTTGTCCCACATAGCTGTAATTTTTCTGCGGTTGTAGCCCACTCCATTCCCTTGCATACATGAGGCAGGTCCATACATATGCTACCACAGTCTACTACCCCATTCATTTGTTGTACAGAAGAGTGACTTACCTTGTGCCTGTGGGATGCATGAAGTACGCAGCCTAGACATGGTAAGGTACAGGTTGTGTGGTGTGGCTGGTATCCTTTTTATGATGTATATCAGTCAGAGTGAGGTGTCAGTCTCTAGGTCCCTAGGTTGTCAATGCATGTGCTATGCACTACCTCTTTCCCAAGGCCAGGGCATATTGGGCACACCTATGTCTACCTACAGGGATAGGTTCAGGGGTTGCTTCCTCCAAGTCCCCCTGTGGCTGTGGGGCCCTTGGCACTGGCAGGGCACTGTGTGCCCCTTCCCTGTGATGCTTCTGCTGCAGCTGTTTCTGCAGGATCATGTTGTGTAGCATGGCACATACTGTGAATATTTGTGCACATGTGGCTGGAGAGTGCTGCAAGGCTCCACCAGATATATAGAGGCAGCAGAACTGTGACTTAAGCAGCCCAAACACATGCTCTATGATGTTTAGTTTGTGCATGTAACTCATTATGGCATTCTTCAGTAGGTGTGTGTGCATTTCTGATGGGTGTCATCATCCACAGTTCCAGTGCATAGCCAGCATCCCCCCAGCAGATGGCCACATGAGATGTCCCCCTGGCAAATGTCTGGTACAGCTGTGAGGCATGGCAGATGTGGGAGCCATGATAGCTGCCAGGGCTGCCAGTACACATATTCATGATAATGCCCTGGGTATTGCACATGACCTGGCAGTTGATGGAGTGATACTCCTTGCAGTTGACATAGACCCTACCATCTATGGCACCCAGTACCTCAGGGTTGTGTTCTACATGATGGAAGAGATGCATATTGCTGACCCTCTCCTCAGGAGAGCAGAGTAAATAAATGTGCTCACTGGCATGTGCTTGCATGGCATCCAGGAACTGGTGGAGTACCCTGGATGCAGATGCCTGTGAGATCCCCATTATGTCCCCAGTTGTTCTTTGAAAAGTACCTGTTGCTAATATTCTAAGGGCTACACATACCTTTATTTCCACTGGGATGGGTTCCTCTCTCTTGGCTCTTGGTCGGAGTTGAGGGCAGCAGAGCTCAGTGAGTTCTTGTATTATGTCCCTGTCCACTCTGTAGCGCTATGCAATCTCCAGCTCATGTAGCCCCTGGAAGGTCACACTGGGCCTGAACACTCTTCTCCTTCTCAGTCTGGGCCTATTGTTAGCATTATCATCTTCACTTACCTCAGCCTCAAGCACACACAGATGTAGCAGAGAAGCAGCAGCCCCTAGCATTTTGTCAGTTAAAATTCCCAAGTGTGTACTCCAGTGGTGCAGAGTATGTGGGAAAATCAGATTGTAGGCTGTATGCATACATTACAGTGGTGTGCTACAATTACAACCTGTGTGATTGGTTCAATATGCTGCATTCCACCTGATAGGTATATCATTGGGGTTTGAATGGGCCAGTGTCTGTTGCATAGGGCTAATCAATCATTTCTACTTGATTGGCTTTCCCAGGCTATTTTTTTCCCTAGTTATTTCACTGCTAAGTAGTGCGGCACTTAGTGCAAGCCCGCAGCACTAGTGTAAACAATGCTCAGCAGTTTTGACATTCCCCCAAACAAGGGCATGCTCAGCTTTTCTTAAACTAGCTAAAACATGCTCAGCAGCATCAGACACACCCCCCTGCTTAGCTGTGCTTAGCTGAGTACAAACAGGCTCCGGTGAGCTCCAATCTGCTTTCACATACTGTGGTACACCCCCTTTTGATGTCAACTACCTGTTCTACCACTACCTACATGGCTCTAGCCTGACCACGGGTTGTATCTGTGGATACTGTTGCCCTTTTTGCTATTCAGTAACCCCAGCTCATTTACATAGAGCTAATTGCCACAGGGGCGGGAGACTTAAACCTCGACACGGCTATTAATAGGATGTGCTGGAGGGATAGATTCATCACCCAAAGACTCCCTATGCTGTGGAATAAAATCCCGGTATATGTGAGGCAGAGCACCTCGCTGGCCTTGTTCAAGAGAAATCTTGACCAATGGATGGGAGATCGCAGATATACCCCAGGGATTACCTCAGTGTCACTGCTCAACAGAGGCACAGCAAAATAATGGGTATAGTTCCCCATACTAAAGGGGTGGCGTAAGCCACAAAACTATGGGCTAGGCTTGTAAATGCCCTCGGGCAGATAGCCTAGTATGAACCTATGAAACCTATGAACCTATACCTTGGATACTTTGCTAGTCTAGGGCCTGCCTCCATAGTAACCACTGACATCTGCCATTGTAATACTCTGCATCCTGCGCACTATAATGCAATACATTTGCAAATGTCTACTTTACACTTTTGTACACTTTTTAATTTTTTTTCTCCATAGCAGCATGTTTGCATGGCATCCATAATATATGTACTGAAAAAACATATTTTTTAATGATTTCCATTGCTTTGTGGACTCACTGGCCATAGTTTTGGGCATTTGTATGCCTACAGTACCATATCCACCCTGTTTTGTAAGCTTTTACAGCCCCTGTTTAAAATTTATAGTCCAGTACATGGTTTCTATCCTCGTACATTCCCTACACCAACACTGCACCTACACAGGTGCCTTTCTGCTTGTTGAATGGCAAATTGACCTCATTTGCATGGTTTTCACCAGCTTATGAGGTGATTTGCATTCTGCAGACACTTACGTGTCCGCATATTCATGCACACCCCTCAACCCTGTTTCCTGGATTGCTCGGTGGCCATGTTCCATGTTTGGACCATAACACTATTCCTACATGGAGAATCGCTCTGTGTAGGCTTTATTGAATTCCACCCATGGTTTTCCTAGTAGTATATAAGTTCCTATTTGCAGGTATAAATGTGTAAACAACAACATGTGCCTCTTAGTTACATATATTTTCCCACTAAGTAGGGAGGGATGGAAGGTTTAAAATCCTAGAAAAACATATTTGCATTCCATTTTTGAAGCACATCAAAAAATATGTTATTTTTATGCAGATATTTGGTTTCTGAACAAGGCAAAGCACTCAGTCTGTTTATTTATTTATTTTTGATCCAAAGAGCAGGCAAACAATCGGAAACAAAACTTTGTTATTTAGGATAGTCAGCATATACTTTGCTAGAAAATTAAACTTAATAGACCACAGTGACTCACTAATCAGCATAAAAGAAACCTGTTGCAGTAGTAATGTCATTAATTGCTTCAACATCCACCTACAACTGAATTTATTCAAATTAAATAAAAGTCAGTACTTCTTTTATTATAGTCTGCATATTTATTTTATAGCTTAATATTCGCTTATCTCTTCTTATCTCCATATATCAACCCCCCAACACACACACACACACACGCACACACACACACACACACACACACACACACACACACACACACACACACACACACAAACAGCCTCCTCCAATATAGTGGCAATGTGGTCATCTACACACTTTCTGCAGCTATAAAAATAATTAATAAATTCAACCAGAATCATGCCTCAAATGATTCACTATTATGACTTACTACACCATTAAAATGATTACACTGGTCAGTTGCCACATATCTTATTCATTATTATACTTCATGTAATTTTTGTGGAAAGACGTCACAGTTTCCCTTCAATATAATCCCTAAATATTACATCCCATTCTTAAACTCGCATCACCCCTCTGTTTCATTGCAGCCCTCTCAGGCCTCCCAGTAAAAACTAAAATCAGTTTCAAATGCTTGCAAGTATATTCAAATTATGGCCATAACTTTGATCATGATGTAGAAATAATTGGATTTAAAACTTTCATCATCTTAGCATAAAAACTCTCCTGTTTCTTTCCACAAAGGCAGAAAAACAATTGGCAAAGACACATCTCTATCACAGCGTAAAAATAGGCTATTTGAAATAATCTAACCTTCTCTAAAATCAAACAGAATCCAGCAAGTGTGCACGTTTATCACCAATGTTTCTTATTATAAAGTGTACTGTTCTGTATTCCAGAAACCTACCTGGCTGCCCATAAAACAGAGTTCTTGTCATTTCATATTTTGTTTCTTATGCAGACTACTAAACCTGCAATCATTTCATTATCTGGTCAACAGGTTAATACATATTACCCTCATCTATAGCCTTAATTCTCACTATAATGATCCCTAGCTTCTAAAATGAGTAAAAGCGAGCTTCACTGTAGTGACCACTCCATATCAGTATTTCCTCCCACACTAAGAATTTTGACAAAGTGCAAAATATTCAAAATCTATTTCTTGAGCCTGCTCAAAGTAAGCTCAAAATGTCACTGTTTCACTTTCACAAAAATTATATGAACATTTCTCCTTCTCTTCTTCCCATTTATTTTACATTAGTAACTTAATTTTCCTAATTTGGCTTAGATTTGCTATTCTTTCTCTCAAAAAGATGTATGAAATATTTTAAAATGTCAAATATTTTAGTATGCATTATCTAACCTTATTCAAATGCATAGTACCTAGTGATACATTATTAAAAAAATTGCCATTGCTAATGTTACATGCTTTTATTGTGATCAATTATATGTTGTGCGACACGTTTCTGACTTCTTTACATTTCTCTGGATGCTATCACAACCGCATCAAGCAGATATAAAATGAGGTAGGCACAGGATCACAACCATTTTAGTTGTTGGAGAAATGGATGGAATGCTGGGGGAATGTTTAAAAATATAAATTGAAACTATGTAACTTAGCAAGTTTTAGCAAAATCATTTTCATCATGTAGTGATGCAATAATCAGAAGTATGGGTGCACCACAGAAATGCAATAGAGGTATAACAAATAATGCAAAATGCAACCCCAAATGTGCAATGCAAGTTATGTTTATTAGTTTATTTAAACAAATTAAAATTGCAGTACCTTTTAGTACTTGCTTTCTCTGAAGTACAATGATATCAGAGTTACTATGCTTAACAAGGGTGTGAGGGATGCCATTGCCATGATGGAGGTACAGCGGGTAGAATCCCTTCTGCCAAAATTGCCTTTCAAATTTTGATCCATTTGTTAGAATATACTATTCTTTGATCATGCTTCTGAGTGTTGATCCCTCATTAATCATGTTTATTTCATGGGGCTCGGAGATCTCAGATTTACTCAGCAGTATATCAATTATTTCATATGTCGGCATGTGCTTTGAGATTTTAAAAATTTGGACACAATCTTTTATAGCACAATCATATATGCCAGTCATAACAATTCAGGACAACATAATATGCTGATCTTTAAATCCTAAAGACATCCCTCACTTTTCAGGGAAAGAGTACATATGTTACGTAATCTTTTTTAAACATCAGGATGCCTTGTAAAACATTTTATGTAGACTTCTGTCAGCTCATAAAGTTCATGCAATGAGCACCAGGGCCTTTATAAGCCTAGCCAAGCATCCCAAATGTATCAGTAAGTTTTAAGTGCTGGCCTTTGTAAGTCTGGCAAAGTCAACCAGCATATTTACTGTATCTTCCAGTTCCATTTACAATCAGTTCTGCTCACTGCTGTGGGGTGCCTTTGAAGTTTCAGACATAGCTAAGGAAAGCCTTGTGGTCCTCCTTTCCTAGGAAGCTATCGTTACCTCAAACTTGTCATTAGTAGACATAATTTGTCCTCTTGGTTCTTTGTATAGATTGAGGGTCTTTTTATCATGCTGGGCATAGCACTTCCTATCCTTGGCTATGATTTTTTTCCTTTTCTTGTACAACCCAGTAGCATAGCAAGAGTGGGGATAAGGGTGTGATTGCCATGAGTACAAAGTGTTTGGTAGCACAATCAAAATTCCAGTACAGAAGTGTATTTGAATTTGGAGGGTTTTCCCTTCTCTTGAAGAGCTGGTAGCTAAGGATTTGGTAGATGTGATTAGCTAACATTACAGGAGAAAGCAAATTGGCTTCCTACAGTAATGTTTAGGTCAGAGGACTTATTTTTTGTTATTTTAGTTTTGTGTTGAGGGCTGGGGGGGGGATGTACTTTGTGGGTTGAGATTAGCTGTCATTACTGTAGGAAGCCAATTGCCAAGGTCCAAGGAAGACTTTTTTTTAGCTTTGTTTTGAGGGCTGGGTAAGGTATTTGATGGGTCATGATCAGCTGATATTATTGTAGGATACCTGTTGGCTTCCTACAGTAATCTGAATTCCGAATAGTGAGGTTTTTTTTTCAGTTTTATGTTGAGGCAAGGGGGTGGTGCATTTGGTGGGACATGATTGGCTGACATTACTGTAAGAAGAATTACTATGTGAAGGTCTGAGGATGTGTTTTTTCCTGCTCTTCATTTAATAGCTCGATTGGGTACTGTACTGCTGGAGTTCTTTTTAAGAGCTGAGCTGGGGGTGCTCTAGTTGAGGTAGCTGCACCTCTAGAACAACATATTTATGTTTGGATTCCATCAGGGTGGTTTGTTTTGTTGTTATTTCTGGGGTTATTTCTGGTCAACACAGTTGTCTCTTTGCATTTATTTACATAACTGTGCAGGGTTTCTGTGAAACATTCCGCTGTGTCCTCAGGGTTGGTAGGGCATGAAATTTTGGCAGGTTGGCACTTAGCAGTAAGAAGTTTGCCTTAGAATAGTTCCTAAATGTTACGGGTTAGCCGGAGTCACAGAACTGATTATTATTATGAAGAAAACAATTTTGTGGTCTGATCTTAACAGAGAGGATGCTACACAATGGGGTTACAGCCTTCTCCCACATTTGGCAGCAACATGTCAAGTATGTTTGCACCTCTAATGGGTGTATGGAATATCTGGTACAAGGTGTTAGCATTTATAAAGTTGGAGAATCTCTAGTGCTGCAAGTTTGGGGTCATGTAAAATATCACAATTTATGAGTGAAGTAGTTGAAGTCACCCATGAATATAGCATTGGTTTGAATGGTAACAGCTTCCACTAAGTCCACTTAAGAGCTATGGATTTCTTGGGTCTTAGAGAATCACCTACAGCTTGCATAGATATGATACAAGACTTTGCCTATGGAAAGCTGGACATTGAGAAGCTTAAGTGCATTGCCTTGTTTGACTAGTCTTGATGTGAGTTTTGTTGTTGATATTTGTTGAGATACCTCCACCTTTGGTCTCTGCCTGTGCACTAGCTGACCTAAGTTTGTGGAAAGCATTACAGTCCTGCACTACTGACATGATCTCTGTGGCATGAAACCATGTTGCACTAAATGCACAGATATCCACATTCTCCAGGGTGAGGCAAGCCTGGAGGAAGTGAAGTTTCTTATTTAGGCTCCTGTCATTGATCAGTAACACTTTTGGATTCCCTTGGGTTGGTTTTGCCATGTCAGAAGGTTTGTCAATTTTGGCATTTCCTGAAAAAGGCACAATGAGAGAAGAAAATATTTTAACCAATAATTTAAAGACTAGTGGGGACAGATGCTGATCACCCTCGGCAAAGCAAAATTGTCTACTGACCATATCTTCCCATGTTGATAAATATTGTACCCCCTTAGAATGGCAACTGAAACTAAGTCAATTATTGAAACCAATAATTGTTTTGTTCATATTGTTGCATTATCCCTGGTGAAGGTAGAATGCTGCATAATGCTAGCCACATAGCAAACTAGGACACATAGACTGAGAGATTCATAATGTCTATCATTATATAGTTCAGGGAGGTACATCTCCAGTCATTTGCACCCACATGGGCCATACCTGAGCCGCACTGGTACGTGTGGTCTAATGACTTGAATGTGCGTGTGTGTGTGTGTGTGTGTGTGTGTGTGTGTGTGTGCGTGCGTGCGTGCGTGCGTGCGTGTGTGTGTGTGTGTGTGTGTGTGTGTGTGTGTGTGTGTGTGTGTGTGATTTTATGGATCCTAATCCCTGACAAACAACTGGCTGTGATTTTCTCCTTATTCAACCCGGCAAGTGGGACATCTGAATGTCTCACAAAGGACTCTCCTATAACTAACACATTTGGTAGTGTGTTGGTTTGCTTTATGGGCTTTGGGAGGTTCCAAAGGGTATGGCTATATGTGTTTAGTAGCATTGGGTGTTGTTTTGGTGGAGTGCTTTTTGAGTTGATGAGGATTCTATTTCTGAGATGAATGTCTAGGAAGCATTTGTGGTTTAGGGAGGTAGATTTTAAGTGGCTTAGCATATATTGGTCTAGGTGTTGGGTCACTACTATGTGAGGTGGGTGTAATGGTTATGTTATTCCCAACCTGATTATTACTTTGGATGTTTTTGTGTGTGAGTCTTGCCTCCAGTAACATTGTGCAATTACATCTGTTCCATACTGTATCCATTTCCTAAGTATTTGTTGGTTGCCAATGAACATGAGGCATTCATACATTATTTTAGGATACCCATATCTAAAACAAGCAGCCAAGAAACTGGGAAAGTGCCCACCTATGGTGTCAGGTCTTTTAGGTGAACTACAAAGGAGTGATACAACAGGAGTTTACAGTAGGCTAACTTGGGCATTTTGAGGGTAAAACTGCAGCTAGGCTATGTATGACTGAATTTGTGTGTCACTGCTCCTTAGAGAGCAAACAAGTTCTTTGTTGCACAGTTGAGTACTAGATAAAGTGACAGGGGAAGTTTATAGGGGAAATTTTGTTTCTAATTGCCTGCATTTATAAAATCCATTCATCCATCCTCAACCCCCTTTTCCAATTTTGCACATGGAGTCAGAGGGTCACTTTAGCAGTGACAATCATCTTGAGTCAAGGTTTACACCACTGGGTGGCTAGCACTGCTATGGTAGTTCATTCGTACCACATACTTGCACACACACTCTCACCTATGTCCAATTTAGAGGGTCCAATCCACCTACTGCATATCTTTGGAATGTGGGAGGAAACCAAAGCATCAGGAGGAAACCCACATGACCACAGGGAGGATATGCAGACTCCACACAGAAGGCACCCCAGCCAAGAACTGAACTGGAGAACCTCTTGCTGTGAGGCAACAACACTACCCATTGCACCACCGCAGCCACCCCTGCATTTATACAAGGTACTGCTAAACACCACTGCAGGACAAGCAATGAAATTTATTGCCTCAAAGAAGTGGCTAAACCAACTAAAAGCACTCTGGTCAATGCAACAATCTCACTTTAAGTCTCACTGTGTGTTTCCCAACTTTGACAGACCAGGCTACCTTTCTACTGTCACTACAATAGTAACCCCAGTCTTCTTAACGTAAAAACACATTAGTTAGTCAAAAGTGAAAATGTACAGAAACAAACCAAACAAACACCTACAAGTAATTACAAAATGATTATAAGGCAGACAAGCCAGCAATGAGGAACCCTCAATTTAAAGTGATTTCATAGCACATTAACAGCAGCTAGAACACGGAAAAGCAAATCAAATTTACATTGATGAAATGCAGAAATATACAGTGACTATTATGAAAATGCAGCAACGGTATTCAGAAATAATGTCCCTCTGCTGCTTCTCTCATAAGGAGCAAAAACAGATGATCAGATCCAAAGCTTATTACTGAAAAGCAGTTCACAGGCTCTCCAGTGATTAATAGGATAGCCCTGGATGATGCAGATTTCTAACAGAAGCTAAAAAGAAGGGGTTGACACTCAGAATATTGAAATGTGCACTAAATGAGTGGGGTAATACGAAACAGAGGCTAACACTGGCTTTAAGAGCCTAAGGGAGGGATCTTCCCAATCTGATCTTTCAGCACCCCTGTAGAATAAGTAGCTGAGATAATTCAGGGACAAGCTTCTAAACCTAAATTTACAATAGAGGTCAGGCAACTCAGAAGCCACCAAGTTTAAAAATCACAACTGGCATTGGGCGGGTGGCTTGGAAAAAATCTTCAGGCCAACTGATGTTTCAAAACAGGAAGTAAAAGCAGTAAATAAAATATACAGAAAACGCACTGCAAAAAGTTATTCTAAATGGCTATAAAAGTAATTGCAGACACAAAGAAAAGAAAATTACTTCCCTGGCTTATTTTCTGATTTTAAAAGTCCAGCACAGAGCCAAATGCTGATTTCTTTTAAACATAGCTGATCTCTTATTAGAAGACTGGGCCTAGCTTAACTGTTGTATATTAAATATCAGTCAAGAAAGCAAAACAACCAATTAAAAACAAGTTTAATCTAAAGCCCATGTGTTAAAAGTTTCCCCTAGATTAGGCGTACATCAAGTTCTCACCTAGATACACACACACAAATTACTGGATGACCCAAAACACAGGCCAACTTATTCAAGACCCCTACTCTCAGTATATTTTAGCAATATTTCCTTTAATCCTTTCAAACCTTGATTTTCTAACTTCAAACATATATCTCTATATTGTCTGTTACCATATCACTACTCTCTAAAAGCAGTAGCTTGCTGGTTTATGTTATATTTATTATAAATAAGTGGTTCCCATAGTGTGTCCACACTATGATTTAAAACAATTTCCTATAAATGGTTTGGTTATGCCCTTTCATATTTAATTAAACATGACAACAGTTCTTTTTGTGTATTCCTTCAACTAATATTTCAAGGAATTTTGCACTGTGATTAAGCTCAATCATTCATTGTAAACTGCAATCATCTCCTTAAGATGGCTTGTCTGTCCACATTATATGAAGTATTATGATTGGGTTTCAGATCATTGTCATCTTGTTATATGTGTGAGACATGGCTGTCAGGAAACTCACCTTGAGCACAAAGTGAAGTGAAACTCACAAGGTGAATCCTGACATCAGAGTCAAGAACACATAAGTGAGTTATGATTAAAGAGCCCTGATCATAATTTTGTTGCAATGTAAGGTGTATTATCTGTTCCATAACTATCAGTTACAAAAAAGCAGTGTAGGAGAAGTGTTTTACAGGTCTGAAAGCCACAAAGTAGCACTGTCATATATGCTGTGGTCAGAAGAAAAGCATGCCTCTTGTAAAGAAGTTGGTATAAATGATACTAGTCACTTTATTTTGCCATAATTTTGTATCTTTTACATAATACCAAAGAGTATAATTTCTTCAACAGCTATGAAAATGTTTCAGCTGTTGTTCTGTGGTGGCAAATCCTGCATCTATTTATTTTTCCTACTTTTTTATAGACTCTATAAACCAACATGCATTTGTTTTTCCTACTTTTTTATAGACTCTATAAACCAACATGCATATAGCTCACTATCTTGAACTGTAATTATTAGCCTTTCATCTTTTAGTTAAGATTCACCAATAAACAACCATTCATGTTTCAAATCTTGATCCATATGTGGTTGTTGCACTGCAAATGTCAGTATAACTGTGAGTTTTCTAGTTTTCTTTCCTTTCTTCCAGTCAAAAAGAAAAAAAATAATCCAGTATGTGAAAACGTTTTCCTTCATGTTTTTGCAGGGGGCAAGCCTTCCCCCCACACCCCTTTACTTAAATGTACCAATTCCGAGATCGCACTGCAGTAAAGAGAATGGTAAATGTCCCATTCCACACTGTAAAGCAATCTCCATTCACAATGTTTGATATTTCACAACTTCGATCATCTGGTCTTTAAAGATCAGAGGTTCAATGTTGTGAAATTTCGATCCTTTGAAACAGACATACATATATATATATATATATATATATATATATATATATATATATATATATATATATATGGGTCTACTTCACATAATCGAACATCCAAATACTCGACTTTCATATGGTCGAGACCATATGATCGAACATTTGAATGTTCCAAAATGTGAAAAAAAAGAAATAAACAAAAAAAAACTAAACAGTGCTAGCAGGGGGGCAAGCCCCCATGCACCTCACATCTCCCGCTATTTATATATACCAACTCTGAGATCACACTACATTGCGGTAAAGGGAAATCTTCCCATTCCATGCTCTATGGAGATCCCCATTCAGACCGGTCGAGCTTTTAAAAGTTCGACCTTCTGAAGGGGATATATATATATATATATATATATATATATATATATATATATATATATATGTGTGTGTGTGTGTGTGTGTGTGTAGTTCCACGACTACATGCATGTAGTCAGTTTCGAGGAGGATCATGCCTCTTTCAGAACAAGGGATATATAATCTTGGTAGCAATGTTTTCTATATATCATTCGAAAAGCATTGAGCAGTTTACTTGTTTTCTTGTCCAACTGATTCTGTACTGTTTGAAACCAGTCAGTTTCACAAAAGCTATAAATTAGGATAGGAGCAGCAAACTGGTTTATACCCTGATCTTTATTTCTAGATGTCATACACTTTTGACTTAGTCTTCTGACGTTTCCCTTACTGATCTATATTCTCATCTACTCATGTTTTATGGCCAAGCCTTCATCTATTCCTAAATATTTATACAGGTACTCTTATTCAAATTCCTTTACATCACATTCTTGTCTCATGTTGATGTTTTCTAAGTGCAGTAGCTTTACTGCCATATATGTTGTACTTGCACTTTCATCAAGACCAAATATCCTCATACCTGCTTCCCCAATAAAATACATAGGACTCACCAATGATGCTGCAAATATGTGTTTATTTCTTACATAAATCAACTGAATGAGAAGAACTTCCTAGTGAACAGGACTTAAATAGGGCTCCAACATGAGCTCAGTCCTGAATAACACATTAGGTGGGCAAAATATTTTGTAATCTACATTTACATCATTGGAGAGTTTTAATCATTTCTAGTCATGCTTTCATACTCTAATCTGATGAACTATTCAATTTTAAACCATCCATGTAAAGTAGGTGGTTGGTTTCTGGAAGTTAAGTTGTAGCCATAGACTTGTTTATTGAGTACACAGCTTAATAGTTTAATGGAAAGTCAAAACTACAGTGGTGACAAAGAACCCTCTGGAATACACACTATGAAATTCTTATGTTGGTTTAAATATTTTTTTATTATGACTCAGTAATAAAGTGGTTTGCCACTGTTACATAGTCACCACAATTTAACTGATCGATGCAGGATGTATCTTATGCATGCATAAGCATTCCATAATCCATGGCTATGTGGTGCTTCAAATGTTTTTTTTTGGACTCTATCCATGCCATGTTTAGATTCTGCCTTTATTTGCAGCTCATTATTATGGGGGAGTTCATAACGTTACTGTGAGGTATACATGATGTGTACCGCTCAGGGTAACCTTGTCAAATTTAGAGACAGCCTTGACATGGTGCTCTTGCATGAAGATGTACAGCACTGCAATGGGTTGTCTCTACAGCCATGCTATATGCTAAGAGTCAGTATAACACGCAGAAGTATATCCTGATTAACTAAGTGCTTTCTTCCCTAGAACAACATCCAAGCAAAACATCTACAGAGTGAGTAAATCAGGAAATCGCTTGGCCATGTAGATTAGCAGACCCACTACTACCACAGCATGGTAGTGAATGTAGCCAAAAGACTTTGTTCATTATGGTTGAGGTAATTCTGGTGGACGGGTGTTTGTAGTAAGTTAGAGTTAGGAGATGTGAGCATGAGTGTATAGATGGTGTATCTGTCTGTTTGGGAGGTAGCTGTAGGGGAGTTAGTGAGAAGATCAGGTAGGTGTTTGTGTGCATGAATGGATAAATGAATCAGAGTGTGAGTGTGATCGAGTGATTAGCAGGATGTGTATGTTTGTTTGTGTATACATGTGAGTCTGTGTGTGTGTGTGTGTGTGTGTGTGTGTGTGTGTGTGTGTGTGTGTGTGTGTGTGTGTGTGTGTGTGCGCGCGCGCATGCATGTGCATGTGTGTTTGTCTGCATGGGTGTGTGTGTCTGCGTGCGTGTGTGTTTGCTGTATATGTCTATATCAGTCTGGAGTGGGGTGGCTGTCATACATAAACACACATTTAGACCAATGAGAATAATCTATAACATTGGGTGGGGGGTTACTAGGCACCCTGGGTCATTAAATAAGACTTATACCATAACAACAATTCTCACAGTGTAGGGACTGAGACATAGGAGAACACTAGATATAAGGGAGACTACTATTTTGTATAATGGCACAGTATGGGGATCAAGAGGGGGGACACTAAACACTAGGGAGACTTCTCTTGTGCCATAATGGTACTTCTAACAGTATGGAGATCTGGGGCGTGGGGATCCATTAGACACAAAGAATTAATCTAAACTCGTGTGTTGCAATGTGAATTAAACAAGTACAGGTACCAGGGAGGTTGGGGAACTACTAGACACCAGGGATCCAGGGATATGTTGTGGAACTGCCACCTTCTGTGATGGCCTAGGGGGAAAAATGAGACACTGGGGATGATCAGTCATTGTAAGGGGACAGTGGTGTGTATGTTTATTTGTGTGTGTGTGTGTGTGTGTGTGTGCATGTATGTGTGTGTGCGCACGTGTGCGTCCGTGCATGCATACGTGTGTGTGTGTGTGTGTGTGTGTGTGTGTGTGTGTGTGTGTGTGTGTGTGTGTGTGTGTGTGTGTGTGTGTGTGTTTGAATGTGTACTTTTGTGTGTGGGAGAGTGACTAAGGGGGGATGTCTTTGCACACACGATGTGGCTGTTGCAGTCAACTACATTGGGTAGTACTGATCTGTACTTTATGTTAGTTAAATGTGATTCATGGACATGTAAATGAACTGATAATGAGGTCTTTCTTCAAAGCTGATAATGAGTCTATAAATCACAAAATACTGCTTCATGTTAACAAGTCCATTTCCCTTGGCATTAACACAATATGGTAGGGCATTGATGAAGTCGCAGGCATGTCTTTGTTTAGTAATGGATGATTCTTAATGCTATATGACTTTTTATTACCTTTTTTTCTATTGCTATGATTGATTTTTTATTCAAAATGGCTAGACACACTGTATGCATGAATCCCAGTATATAATGTATGTATTGATGTAAGTAAGCTATTGGTCTATAGTTTTTTTAGGATGGCTTGCAAGTTAACCAGCTTGATGTGTGTTTGGAATGTGCATATAAATAACTTTTCAGTAGGGCTTAATATTTGTGTAAAGATATTACTACCTTTAACCAGAAGCTATATGGTTTATCTGAACCATGGGATTTCCGATTAGGAGTCTTTCTTATTGTGTTTCAATTACTTTGGCTGTTACTGGATTCTGTTTAATATGTTCTATAGTAGTGCTTTTTGCTGCTCTGTTTTAATTCTTCCATCCATTGGAATTCTTTGTTATATTAAACATAATCTTCATTAATACTCCTCCAAAATGTTACCAATGTGTTCTTTTTTAGTGTGGTTACTACTACTTTTGATTTGTTTACCAATTCTTTATATACAAAAAAAATGCTTGTTTTATACTTTTATATTTGTCTACATACCTTCTACATTTTTTCTGACTGTGCTAACATTTTCATTTTATTAAAGCCAAACATATAATGAAGTATTACACTGTGGAAGAGGTTTGCAGGTCAACAAAACTTGAGTATAAAATATAAATGAAGACCAAACCAGTCATGGCAATAAAAATAAAATAACAATACAAAGCTTTATTCAGGTAAGTGCTTTCATGCTCTTCAGAGCACTTCTTCAGGCCAACTAAAATAACAGTTAAAACCATCTCTTTAAATAGTCACTCAAACAAAAAAAAATCACATGACTGAAATAATAAAATCATTTAAACAAATTGTGAGCCTTAAGAAATGGTCTTAAAGAGACTTTGCCATTAAGACCAGGAAATTTATCAGATTGTAGTCTAATAATCCATTGAATTTCATGTTCTTCTATAACATTCCTGATATCCTCAAGGTGTTCACTCACATATAAACATTCTAACACCCTGAACTTAAAAAAATGAGTCAGCCCATTATCTTGTATGTGTTTGGCCAGGGCATTACTCAAATCTAACTTCCTAATGGCTGTGACATATTCCCTACTTCTCTTTCTTAACATCCTGTTTGTCTTTCCTACATAGAAAGAGGGACAGATGTCACAGCATGCTATATATACCACATTCTGAGTGGAGCAGTCAGCTCTAACTCTAATCACAAAGTCTTGATGTGTGATAGGGTGTTTAAAGCAGGTAGTCATGTTTATCAAAGAACAATAATTACATTTCCCACAAGGTATCATACCTCTTCCTTTAACTCTTCTAATATCCCTACTACTGCCATAGCATAATAGTCTCTTCAAGGATTCCATGTTCCTAAAAGAAAGATGTGGGCGATCACCTACCACTAATCCTGTCATCAGATAATAAGACAGACCAATTCTTCTTGATGAGATTACAAAACACATCCACATTATTAGCATAGTATAGAGTAAAACTGGCCCTTGAAGTAGTAGGCTTTGTCACAGCACTGTTACTGTTCCATTAGTTAAAGGGTGATATGGAGATTTGCTTATTCTACTTTTAGTCCTTATCTCAGATTATTAGTGTTTCAGCTTCATGTTGTTTCATCTACATATGCATGGACCCAATACTATGATTTAATCTTATACCGAGAAAACACAGGAATCTTGTAAAATTTAGTTGAATGCAAAAGGACTCTCATGTGTTGCCTCAAAGGGGCTGCGTTTATTTGTTGTTCTGTGCTAAACTGGAGGAATGATTGTCCATTGTGCTAATGATATGTATTGCTTGAATAAACAAAAAATATATATTTTTTGGTATCGTAGTCGAAAAATAGTACTCCAGTATAAGAACTTGGACTGTAGGAAGGGGAAACCACAGCATCATTATAGTTCTTTGACATGAAAAACTGAAGAAATGACGTTTGGTAACAAACCAATTTATCCAGGGACATCTTCAAGTGGGGTTAGGTAGAAATAATACTGATGATATTGAATAATATGTGATTTTTTTAAAATGTGATAGAGGAAGTGATGTCACTGATTCCTGGTCTACTTAATGTTATCGTTTATGTTTTAACTTTGTATCTGATGAAGTTTCTGATTTAGCACTTTTGGGACAAAAGTGTTTATACCTGTGCATATTAAAGTGGATTTATTTGGATCTAACAGCCGTTTCCTGCTTTTTGTGGATTCATTTATCTGTGTGACTGCTTTGTTTTCTGGTTTGACTTTTTTTTTTGGTTTTTGGATGTCACAGCAGGTGGAAGCTGAACAGAACAACACGTTAACTAATCCTATGGCTACAAATGGATTCTCACAGTTAAATGACTCCTTGGGTGAACTTACCATGCTGAATCAACAACTTACACAATGTATGGACCGCTTAGAACACGTTTCTCTATCACAGATGTTTCTACATCCCACCCCTGGGATGTCTAACCAAAATCCGGTCTCTGACAGCAACTCTCATGATGCTGGTGAAGTGTATTCAGCATCTCAACTTATTTCTAGACCGGCGTTTTGTTGCAGTGAGGTTAGTAACAATGCTAATTTCTCTGAGATAAATGTTAATGGTGTTACACCTTTATTGTCTGATTGGCTTAAAAGCAATCTCAATTTTGGCCAGAATGCAGCAGTTAACACTTTAACTTTTAATGATTGGCTTTTGGAGCTTGATCATGTCTTATTGAAAATTAAAAAGTTGTAAATGGATAATGCCTACTTCAGGGAATGCATTAGACTGAAGCTAGTGCCTAAGGGCCTTTGTATTTGGCGTTATCCAACTGGTCTCATTGCCAATTTGATTTTTCACAAGGAACTTGTAAGCTTATTTGATAGGTTTGGACTGGAATACATGGATATGGTTGTCAAGCATAATGATGCTGATATTGATAAGCTAAACCAAGAAGCCACTAATTTGGATAGGCTTATCACACTCAGTAGTAATTTTATTAACAATAAATTTGATTATTGCAGCATTGATCGAGGAGAAATTTGTTGTTATTAAAACTAGGAAGATGAAAAAAACTGGTGAGGGATGAAAGGGACTACAACAACAATGCAGCATATCCTCCCCCACCTCCATCTCAGGAATGGCATGTTAATAAAATTTCTCATCAGTCTAGCATGGAGAATAGTGGGATTGATGACTACTATAGCCAAGAGTTGGAGGGTGATTTCTAGGTAAGGAGAACTTCCCACAACTCAGAAGTTCAGAGCACATTATTAACCAATGGGGGGCCAACAACACTCAGGGAAGACAATGATATCTCCCCTCACAGAGGGGTATGGGCCATGGCAACAGAGGGAAGAACAACCACTCCTTGGGAGGGAGGAGGTGACCTTTCTTGGACTTTCTTCCATGGGACTAATTTCCACAGGGACATCTGATGATGCCCCTGGTGTGATATTTCACTGAATGTTATCATATGTGACTTACTAGCAAAAGGTTTTACTTTTATTCCTAGTAAGCATATGAATCTTGTGCATACACTCCTTGATCTAAAATTGTTTGCTAGAACACAATCTGAATGTTCTATTTCAGGGGTCAGACATGTTTGTGACCCTTTTACTATTTCTAGTACCTATAACCCCCCAATTCACCCTGTGTTAGCCACTTTTGAAAGGGTGTGCAAGCTGGATATTAGGTCTTTATGTACAATGAACAAAATAAATATGAGGTGTGACCCTACTAGAAATCTGAGTAGGGATGAAGAGTTGGAACTACAATTTTTGAAACAGACCTCAGGGATTAGGATCATGAAACCAGATATGGGGGGTGAGATTGTTATTATGAACACATCTGATTATATTACTAAGATGAAAGCAATTCTAGAGACTACAACTTATAGTAAGAGGTCTTTAAGCGAAATGAATGGTGCTTATCGTAAAATTAAAGGCTTTCTACAGGATTTATTTATTGACGGGCATATTACCATTCAAGAATTAGTTATTTATCTGTTGAATTTCCCACAATCCCAACTATTTTGGGGTTGCCCAAGATCCGCAAGAGTGTTGAACAACCCCCCATGCATCCGATTGTTGATGCCTGTGGTTCAATTACACACCCTCTGGCAACATTTGTAGTTATTGAGTTGAAAAAGTATCTCCTTGATGAATGTCACTTATGTATTGACTCTTGGGATTTTCTTAGGAAGATTAAAAACATTGCCTTCAATAGTGAATTTTTATTTATTACAATTGATGTGGTCAATTTATACTCTGTAATTCCACACGAACTGGGGGAGGAGTGGTTTTGCGATTATCTTTTGTCCAGAGGGTCCCTCAAGAGAGAATTAATATGTAGGAACAGATCCTTGACATGGTACTTAAGAGAAATTACATCTTATTTGATAACAACTACTACCTGCAAAAAGAAGGTGTAGCAATGGGTTCTGCTTGGAATGGTCTGTATGCAAATATTGTTATGCTTGAATGGGAGAAACGTTATCTTAGATCATCACAATTTTTTACCTTTTGTCATACCTATGTACGTTATTTAGACATCATCTTTATTTTATGGAAGGGATCAAGAGACCAAGTGACCCAATTCTTTACATATTCTCCTTATTAAGGATTTGGAACATCACAGATCTGTAGCTGAAATCTTCCATAAGGAGACCTACCCTAATAGCTTCCTTCACTTTGAATGCTGCCATCCTTTTTCACAGAAGCGTGCAGTCATTAAGGGACAATTTGTCCATGCCGCATGCATGGTTACTTTATGGGAAGCCTTTGTTGTGGAATGTTCAAAACTTAAGGACATGTTGGCTAGCAGAGGGCTCCCCCATAGGTTGATTAACAGCATTATGAATGAAGTTATAAACAAAAAATGTGATGGGCATTTTTCACCCATTTTGGGAGGACAGATGACCACCCAAGTTAATCCTGAATCCCCCTTATTGGTTGAGACCACAGAGCATTGTGGTAACAATTTATTTAGTTTCACCCCTAGTATCTCAGGGCGTATTGAGGGCGAACAGTCTACAAGTTTACAATCTAACACTCCCTCTTCTGACTACCAACATAGTTTTTCCATAACTTTTTCATCTGTCGCCGTGTTGGGTAAGGAGATTGTGTTAAAAAAACTGGAATCTTTTAAGGGATGAAAAATAATTTATTAACACTCTGGGTGAAAAAACAGTTTGCATTTTTAGAAAGGGATCTAATTTAAAGAACTTATTTGAACATTCTGACACTTCACCGGTTAGTGGGTATATGTACAAATGTGGAGCTTGTAAATTCTGACCATATATTCTGGAGGTGAGTGAATGTGTTATCAACAATATCAAAGTCAGGATACCAGGGAGATGTTGCTGTCTTACTGAATGAGTTATTTATTATGCAATCTGCTCTATCTGTTCCTGTTTCTATGTCAGGAAGTCAGAACATAAGCTTAAAAACAGGATTGGTGAGCATATTATAAGCACAAGGGATGAGTGTGATGTTAATGCATTTAACTAAACATTATTTTAAGTTTATTATTTTAGAGGTTCAGAAACTTATGGAAAGGGGGGCTGCATGGCCTTATTTATTAGAAAAGGCTGAACTAATCTGGCAATTACAGCTTGATGCCTTACACTGGCCAGGCTTAAATGATAGTGCATCTATTGTAGTTTGCTGAAATTAAAAGCACTAAAGAGATAATAAGATTTCCCCATTTTATTATATGAATTTACTTTATAATACTTTACATCAGTTTTTAGTTATTGCATGCATTTCCTTATTTATAATTTTATGGGTATTTAAATATCTATCTTTATACATTTTTTCATATTGTATATTTACACAGTATTACATGGATATCTACAGTTAAATAATATTATTATTTTTGCAGAAGTTTCTTACGGCCCCTTTATTAATTTTAAAATACTATTTTTAAAATTATGTATATGCTGTATTTACATATGTTAGAGTGTTTTGTGGCATGTTGCCTGTGTTGTGGTATGTTGGGGTGTAGATTTATGTCCTTTTGACATGTTTCCTTTATTTTTAATAAGAAGTTGATTTTAGAATGTGATGTTTTTTTAAATGTGATAGAGGAAGTGATGTCACTGATTCCTGGTCTACTTAATGTTATCTTTTATGTTTTAACTTTGTATCTGATGAAGTTCCCGATTAAGCACTTTTGGGACAAAAGCGCTTATACCTGTGCATATTAAAGTGGATTTATTTGGATCTAACAGCTGCTTACTGCTTTTTGCGGCTCCGTTTATCTGTGTGACTGCTTTTTTTCTGTTTTTTCCAGCAATAATACCGAGAATTAAGAGGGTATTGGAAGAAAGTTAGTTGGGAGGGGGGATGAAAGGGTTAAATGGGAAAGTAGTAGGATTGGGAGGAAATGAGATAAGTGTAAGGAGGGACTTAATGGGCTTTATGTGAGTGTAACTGTGTAAGGAATCAGATTTAGGTGTGAGCATGCTATTGTAAGTACAATGTCCATACCTCTCAACCTCCAGATCAGAGAATCAGGGACAAAGGACCTTAAAATCAGGGATATTCAGGGACAACTAATTAACATAAGATATGCATATTTAAATAAGTGCATCCTTGAACATGCCCACACATTCAATTACACAAAGACACAAGAATCATTTTAAGCATTTTTTTATTAGGGAATTGTATACATAGACATGCTCAAAACAGAAGCTCATTCATATTTGTCAGAAAACTAGTCAAAATTAAAGTAAAACATCCTCAGTTCACCCCTCACACATAGCGTTAAAGACAGGCACTTAAACATTTGTCAAACACACATGCAATATGGAACAGAAGCAATACATGGAATGAGGCAAATATATTCAGACAACTGATTCAACTTCAGCATCTTGGCAGGCAGAGGTAGTTCCTGCTGCTGATGCCGTGCTAGAATGTTCCTTGTTGTAAGTAGCTGTTGCTTTTCTTGCTGCTTCCAGTATGTTCTTTGGATGGTTCACATAGTAACAGTCACTATCCTCATTCTTCTTTATTGCTAATAAAGAATTTAATGTTTTTGGGCCAAGTGACTGTCTGAGCTCTGTTTTAACTTTATGAACCATGCTAAATGTCCATTCTGCTTCACTGTTTGAGTGTGGCAAGCACAGAACACTTTGCATTAGCTTTTGAAATGCTGGGAGGTCTTGTACTGCAGGGCTGCAAAGCACCATGGACCAGTACTTTTGAAAACTACTGGTTTCAGATCTATAAGATCACTCAGTCATCTGATACACTGAAAAGTCATCAATCAGTCTGCAGTGCTCCACTCTTGAGCTGCAGAAATCAAGACGAGTGCCAATATTTGGAATAACAGTTGAAGACAGCTGCAGTTTCATACGTGGATCCAATAAGCTGGCTATGTTTTGCAGTAGGGGATCTTTTGCAGGAAAATGCTTTTTCATCTTAAGTAGGACTGCAGAGTAAAATTGCTTGGTTCTCTTGAAAAGTTTCTGCTCCATTGTAGTACCCTCAATGTCATCCATATTGTCGCTCAAATATGTTTCGGCATCAGGACCAATCCAAATTTCACTGTCTTGTAAGATGTTGTCTTGTACATTAAGAATTGCATCAATACTACTCATATTGCCCAAAAACGGCATTGCAATTGGTTGTTTCAGTAACCTACTAGCATATGCCTGCAGTACTTTCTGGATGTCATTATGCAAGGTGAGCAATTTGCTTTCCCTACTTTACATTTGCACATTGAAGTTATGCAGTGGTTCAATGGCATACTGCAAGAAGAGGAATGCCAGCTTAATGTCATGGCTCTGCAGTCTCTCAGCTATGAGATCCACTTTAACAGACCCTGGTTCATAGGACAAGAAGTAGGATCTCAGGGCAGGCTTCAAGGCAAGCATTCTTTTAATGACTTTTGACAAACGTAGCCATTGAGTGGGGGCATACCTGATAATTTAAAAGGTTCAATATCCACAAACAGTGCAAGCTCCTTATTTTTTTGCTGGTGCTGTGCACTGCTAGAAAAGTGACAATAAATGTCAGCTATCAGCTCCTCTACAGGTACAGCCATTGCTTTTACACATGATTTAATACATAAATCTGCAATGTGGCACAAGCAGCCCATGATGAAGATGTGTGGATTAACCTCTTTTAATCTGGATAGCACAGAATTCTGCTTACCAATCATGGCAGCAGCATTGTCTGATGAATAAGCCACCATGTTGTTCATAGGAATGTCAGACTTGCTCAGAGTCTCCATTACACAGTCATAAATGGCTTGGCCAGTTCCACAGATACAAGCAGGCATGTCAAGGAATCTAACAATATTTTTACTAATGCCATGGTCAAAAAAGCCAATTAAAATGAGAAGCGACTTGTCATCCCCCAGATCTGTACTCTGGTCGAGGTACAAACAGTATGGCACTTTCTGACAAACTTGTGTAACATCCTGCTGATACTTTGGCCCCATTACATCTTTTATAATGCAAGCAGCCTTTTTTGGTCCACAAGTCATTTTTTTACCACCTCTGGATCCATGCAGTACCTCTTCATATACTTCAGGAAATGATCCCCAGTCATAAATGGCAAGTTGTGCTCAGCAAGTAGAGTCATAAAGGCTACTTTGGCCTCTAATACTTTAGAATCGGTTTGCTGAGTGGCAAACATTTCTGTCACCTTCCTCCCAGTCGAATGGTTAGTGCTCATCTTATGCTTTTCAATGTCCATATGCTGTTGCAGATCATTCTTTCCTCCATGTCCTACATTAATATTAGTAGCAAATGTCTTGCAAAATGCATAGCCTGGACCAAGCCTGCTTTCCCTCATCCAGTCAAAGGTGACCTTCCAGCTACTTCGGAAGGTGACCATTCACCATTTTCAGAGAAAAAGAGGAGATATAATTAGAAATCAAGGGAATTCACAGGTGTACTGTGACGTTATAGTTTTCTTAAAGTAAAATATCACTTGTATGATAGCAAACAGTAGCCAAAAAAAATCTTACCCTTCTGAGTTGTTGCACTATAACAGTGTAAGAACGTTTGCGTTGCACTCCCTTCCATTGTGGGTTGTATCATGCTGTTGTGTGATTCTGCCATGACTTTGCTTCTGAAGAAAACTTATGATTCAGATAAAAAGGGAGAATGCAAGCCAGAAACCTCTTTAAATGTGTGCAACTCAGTAAGACTGAGCAATACTGAGCACCATACATAATCATAAAATGTGAATAAGCATTATTGCAAATCAGACTGTGCAGTAAAATTCATGTTCTGAAATCACTTTTGCAACATAATCCAAGTTTCATACAATTCTGCCCCATTCAAAAGAATGCTAGACCTTGGTCCAGAGCATGCCTTGCTTCTTAAACACAAAATGCTGTGCACTTGACAGATATGCTCCAGCCCTTGTGCCCTGCTGAGCACATTACATTCTAATGTTGCCTATACAAACTTAGAAAGTTGCTAGAAAAATAGGTTTTGCAGTAGCATAACTTTTCTTAAAGGTATGAAGCCTGAAACACAAATGTCTGTCACTGTCTAACATTAATTATTTGCCATCAATCCATCAGAAAGCCACAGTTTTATGAAAAATGGACTAAATATGAGAGAGAAAAAAATCAAGACATGCTGCGAAAATCTGTACAGTTGAGAGATATGCCCCAGACCTGATACTCCTGCCCAGCATATTATGTTCCAATATTGTTCATACAAACTTAGAAAGTTGCTAGGAAAAACAGGTTTTGCAGTAGCATAGCTTTTCTGAAAGGTATGAAGCCTGAAATGCACAAACACATACATTCATATCTCTTCTCTGCCTTTTGCCTTGTTACTATTGTTTATAAACACCAGAAGCAGCAATCATACCTCTTGACCTTTTAGAGCAAGAAATCTGGACAAAGGAATAGATGTGGGACAAAGGGCCAAAAATGGGAACACTTTTTAAATATTGCTGTTACAAACTTCAAAGGATGATAAAATAACAGATTTTGCATTGGCATGAATTTTCTGAAAGGTATGAAGTCTGAATCGCAAATGTCTGTCATTATTTTCTGACTTTAGTGGCAAATCATTAAAGACTGATCTGCCAAAAAACTACAATTTTATTTGTGTGGTGCAGTTCTTAAGTAGTTAAGCAAGTCATAATGCAATAAGGTTGGAAACACTTTCATGGTACTTCATTATGGAAACAGCAAGGCTGTTAGCCATGCTGCATGAAGATATATGGACAGAATAGGATATATTTTTATCTTGGAAGTGAGATGTAATATGTCCCTGTCTTAAACTAAGTGTCAATACTGAACATTGATGCAAACCTTGAATTCCTTAAACAAAATAATCACAGACAGTAAGACAAATATCATTCTTTTGAACTTATCAAGCAATAAATAAAAATAAAAAAAGTTTATAAATCTCATTAGATTAATGTGGAATAGTATACCTGTGTTACAGGCATTTAAAATAACTGTTGATATCATCAAAGGGAAACTGCACAAACATGCCAGAGAATAATGCATTATTGATCATTTAGTCTATTGGAAAACAATGCATACTACTAGACTTACCCAGGGAAAAAAGATAAATCTTAGTTCACCAGAACGGAACCGGACCGGTAACTTAGACCACAGACTACAGACCTCCTGGGAATAATTACTCTGTCTCCGTTCAGCGGGGACTGAACTCCGTCTCCTTCTCAAGCTTGGATGGATCCACAGCTTCCCTTAATCTCTCCCATCTCTCGGCTCTCCCTCGGCAAATGAACGAACATTGCAAACATCTTCTCCTGACCTCCCAGTTCGACAGAATAGTAACACCACCATTCCTGCAGCTCCTGCTGCCTTGATATGCGGACTAAGTGGACCTAATTGAGAACTGGGAGCACACCAGGTCCACCACAGCCACTGCATGCAAAACAGGGCAGTAAAGGAATGCTCTGATTGGCTGACATTTCCACAGCTAGAACAGAGCTTGCTTTACCTCAAATCCAGGAGTACTTTCACCCAAATCGGGCACTGGGGAAGGTAATCTGATTTTAGCTTAAAAATGGGTGTTCCTGGTTAATTCGGGATGACTGAGAGCCATGACAATGTCTGAGATGATCAGTAGGCACTTTTGGGTGTAGGTAGGCCTTGGGTTAATAGTGGTATGATAGTGAGGTGAGTAATGGCGGCATAGTTTTTTTTTCTAATAATAGTTTGCTGCAGTTCAAGTTTAAAGGGCAAGATTATGTGTTTTGTTTGGGTTCAGGTATGCAGGTGCTGCTGTTTTTGTTCATTAAGAACTTCCTGCCTCTAAGGCGCTTGCCAGTTAGTGAATAGGAATAGTTTAACATGGGTCACATGTAAGTGCGTAAATGCAATATGCAGGGCTTATGCATTACAGCTGTTGGTGGTACTATACCTTGGATAGGTTTCATTACTCTTGGCTGCACAGATTTTGCGGAGTGTCTAGATTTTTGTCTTGTGTTTTGGTCTGCTTTTCATAGAATTGTGGTGGTACACATTCAGCTGTGCAGGTGTTCTGATGGATTAATTTCAAATCATTGATGATTGGAGAGGGTAAATAATGGCAGGCATTTGTTTTCAGACTTCATGCCTTCAGAAGATGCATGCTGGTGCAGCCTGTTGTTCTGTAGACTTTTTAGGTTTGTAGAGGCAATGTTTCAAATTGTTCCTGTTTAGGGGACTTTGTCCCACATTTATTGGTGGCTTTGTCCAAATTTCTTGCTTTGAGAGGTATGGGATTGCAATCGCGAGCAATGGTCTTTCCCCAAGAATGCGTGTATGGTGTTAACAGCTGGGTGGAAGGGTAGGCATGATGGGGATTAACGTTATAAGTGGTGTGAGTGAAACTAGTCATACCTAGCAACTGTCCAGATGTTCGCTAAATGTCCAGATTTTCTTCATAACTTTGGTCTGTTTCTCATGAAGGTTGCAGTTTTCTCGCAAATTGATAGGATGATCTGGGGACTGTAGTAACTGAATAATGATATACAATTCAGTTTCAGCTTTATAGCCATTGCACAGTTACAGGTTAGGTCAAATCCTGTTGCAGAGTGTTCTGTGGTTGTTGCGGGATGCTGCAGTGTTTTTTCGGTTTGTGTGATTTCAGTCAAGCTACTAGTGGTTTTGCCCTGCATGTTGTTGTTAACAGGTGCATCCTCGCACATGCTTGGTGCAGTAGTGGCCATTGCTTGTGGGCTGGTGGGCCTCAGCTGTGCAGATTTTCACTAAATGTCTGGAGTTCTGCATGTTGTGGTGCATTTTCATAGAACTGTGGTTGGCTGGTGAATCAGTGGCAGATCAGTGCAGGTCACAGTTTGTAAAGATGTATAAAAAAAAGGTAGGATGAACAATGGTGGACAGCTGAGTTTCAAACTACAAATCCTTTTGTAATTACATACCAAGGTAAACCAATGTTTGTAAGGAGCAATTTGATGGTTATTTGTCCAACTCTTTGTTGTCGTTTTGTCCAGATCTCTTGAGTTGAGATGTTGAGAGGTATGTGGGGTAGCATGGACAGTTGGTTGATGCTCCTTCTTCATGTTCAGGGCAGAGAGTGTGAGAGGAGAGGAGGGGAAGTGGAGAGAGGGAAACTGTGGTTTTCAGGCATCGGACTTTCAGACATAGCTTTCAACCTTCCATCCCTAAAATGAAAAACTCCAGCACTCATAATGTGGAGAAAATGGGCAAAAGGTGGAGCACATATTAACATTTACTAACAACTTCAACTTAGAAGGTCACAGGATAGCTAAAATATGCTTTTTTACTAATATAAATAAATATCTTTTTAAGGAATTCATGATTTATTTTGGTTTACCATGAACATCTGTTAAAAAATTCCTAACTCAGAAAGTGTCAGACTCTTTCAATGTAGAACTTTGAAGAACATGAACTTTTAAGACCCCAAATGAGGTACGTTCCTTGTATTCAGGTAAACTTGAGCTTGGATTCTGCACCGAGGAAAGTGTGTCTGCACTGATGGTTGGTGGGTGCTCTTACCTTACCTTGGTACAGATTTCGCAATGCCCAGATTTTGAAGTTGGGTAGTTTGGATGGCTGGGCTAGGAAATGGGCAGCCATTTGCTATATGCCATCTTCCGTTGAAGTCAGTCATTTGCTGCATGATATTTGCTTCATAGGTTGGGGGGGAAAGCACAGATTATCCAGGTTTGGCCTCATATTTTAGTAATTTTTTCATAAAATTGTGGTTATTTGGTAATTTACTGGCAAATCATTAAAGCTTGATGTTACAAATGATGTCAGACATTTGAGTTTCAGACTTCCTACCCTTATGAAAATTCATGCAAATGCAACACCTGTTGCAACACTGGTTATCGATCAATTTTCTAAGTTTCTAAGAGCAATATAAAAAAAATTGTCCTTCTTTTTTGGGTTTTGTCCTACTTTTATCTATAGCTTTGGACAGATGTTTTGCACTAAGAGGTTGAGAGGTATGACTGGCATGCACTTTTACTGCTATTTGCAGTAGGCAGACATTGCTTCTGCCCAAATGTGGCAGAATGGACAAATTTTATCCCACAATTTAGGCTGTTCTTTAAACTTTGGAAGGTTTACAAACTTTGAATCCCCAGGTTAAACTTTGGTGACTTTGGAGGGTTTTCGAATTTTGAGTCCCCATATTAAACTTTGGAGGGTTTTTGAACTTTGAGTCCCCAGATCTGACAAGTGGCTTAATGTAGATGTTAAGAGGGAGCATAGTCATAATGTGCTTGAATATCTCTTTCGTTGTCTTCACTAGTGTGCTGGATTCATTCACCCTCATGGTTACATTTGAGGTTACTTGCATCACTTTCTGTTAATTTGTTTCCTGAGAAGTTCGCAGGCAAAGTGTGCTTGATACACATAATGTTAAGTATGGCACCTTTGCACTGAGTTGACATGGTAAGTAAATGGATGCCATAAAAGAGGGGTCTGCATGTGTTTGTTTCTTGTGAGAATGAGTGGTTGAGTCAAGATGTGGCTTTTCTGTGGCAGCGAGTGTCGCTGCTATGGGCACCCTTCTCATGTAATACTTGTTGTAAGTTTGGTAATGTTATGGGGAGTTATGCTAAGAAAAGCCTCCTCATTAACACAGATGCTGTTGTGGGCTCCATAATCTTCTGTATTGACAGTAGTATGGAATAGTTTAATTTTTCTTCACCCTGATTATTGTCTTTCCTTCCATCTCCAAGAGGAGGAATTCTGCCACTTATAATGTGGACAAAATGGGTAAAAGGTGAAACATTTTTTAATGGCTCACTAGCAACTTTAACTAAGAAGCTCAAGGGATGGTTAAAATGTGATAATTTTATTTATAGAATACACCTTGTAATGAAATAATGATTCAATTCTATTTACCATTGGTAGCAGTTAAATTGTTAACATGGAATGTGTGATGTATTTTTTTGATGTGGAACTTTAAGAAACATGAACGTTTATGACTTCAAATGAGGACTGTTTCTCAAGATGAGGTGAAAGGTATGGGTATGTTATGGAGGTATTTTTCTCTTTGTTTTAAGCATTTAAGTTTCATTGTAGTGTACATGTTGCTGTTACAGCCACTTATAGAACAAAGCAGCACATGGGAGAAGCTGCCAACCAAGGCTGCACTCTCTAACAAAGGAATATGTAATTTTGTTTAAAATTTTCATTTGTGTAAGAGTGATTGCTCAGGGATATTCTTGTAGTGCTTGCTTACAGAAATGCTCCCAACACTGTTTTAAGAAATTAACTTGGCCCATATAGTGCTGTATTGGTTTTTGTATGGAACTCATGAGGTGACCCAGGTAATTTGATATTTAAATTATCCCTCATTCGCAGTGATTAGTTATAACATAATTGAGTTGGTAGCTCACTTTATGTTCTGCATTTATAGGTGTGATTTATACACATAGGTTCAGTTATTGCTGCGTGTGGCATAAGACTGTTTTCTGTTGCAGTATGTTCTTTCACTAGCTGTGAAAGGATATCCTGGGGGATACATCAGTGCCAGGCTTTTGAGGATAGGGGAGGTGGGGCAGTGTAGCGGCTGTGAAGTTAATGAACAAGGGAGGCCATTGGCAACACCTAATGTCATTAAGAAGTTTTGGTTTATGTGTGTGCAGAGGATTTACAGTTTTCTTTTCTTTTGCAGTTGGGGAAGTGCAGAGCGGGCATTAGGTGGTGGCCTGCAAGAAATAGATTTGAAATGTGATGGATTCTGTTGAGGTGGCTGTTCCGGCTGCTGGAGTGGTGCATAATGAGGCAGGTAGGTTTGATGAACAAGGTAAAACTACTACAACACATTTAAATTATTAGGACGTTTTATGGCAGATTAAGTTGAATGCAACTGATTAAATGAGTGTTGTTCATTAGCTCCCATTTTAAAACTGAAGTATTATGACATTTAGATGTGTGTAGGGGGGGATCTCTGTGTCTTTAAGTGTTTAGTCTTTGCTGGTCATGTGATGTTTTGACATTGTATAGCTACTAAGTTCAGATTGACTTAATTGTTCTGATGAAGTTCAGTATACACTTGAACGAAAGCACTTACAAAATTTTTTTGCGGTGAATAAATGTATTTTCTGTGGAATTGTGCTGTGACTTCATTCATTGCTTCCTGGCTTGCTGTGGTTAGAGGTCACATGTAATTCTACTTTATCAGATGTTCTTTAAGGTATGTCAGATTCAGTGTGGTTTAAGAGTAGTGTGGGGACAAGTAAGGATGAGGTACATCAATGGCAGGGTGAAGCAGGTTTGGAGATTATTCATGTGGAGTTGGGGGTTGTCTACAGGCGGGGGCTGTTGTCACAACAATTTGAGGTTGGGTAAGATTTTGTAGTCATGGTAGTTGGGTTTAAGTTTTTTGGTGACAAGGCTATGCAGATGGATTGCTACTTTGAGAGTTTAGCACTGTTTTCCATTGGATTTGGCAGTGGCAGGAGGGCAGTCAAAGGATGTACATTATCTGGATGACTTTTTTAAGAGTAAGTGAAGGGTTTACAGGCATTGCAAAGTATGCGTTTGTGTTGAGAATGTGTGAGGAACTGGGTTACATTGTTTAAGCAGAATTTTGAAGGCCCTGGCATGCACAGCATTGTTTTTCTAGGGTTGTTAGTGACTGCAGAGCATGGTTTGTTTGACTTACCAAACGCGAATGTAATACATAAAAAAAAATTAAAAAAATTAGAGGGGTGAAATTTCAGGACAATGACAGATTAAGGATGTCATGGAGCTCATCAGGCTTTGGAATTTTGCATATTTTGAGGGGGAATAGTTTTGGCCCATTGGCTGGCAGGATGGAAGGACATTTGGAGGAGGGATGTACAGGATGGAAGGACTTTTGGAGAAGGGATGTTACTGTTTGGAGTTAGTTCCACTTTGTTTTGAAATAAATGTTTAGTAGGAGAATTTGTGGAGGAAAACAGTTAGTTTTACTTGGACAATAGGGCAGTGGCACAAGTGCTGGGTGCTGTCAGGTGAGGTGTGTCAGGTTGGTTGGGAATGATCAGATGTGGTACAGGATTCCTGGGCAGCTTTTGATAGGAAGGAGGATGGTAGGGTTTTGCAACATTTTGTTAAATTTTGTTTAGGCTTGGGACAAGGTAAGGCAGATCAGTTGGTCAAGCTGGATTTAGATCCAATTAGTACAGTCACACAGGTGACGGGTCATGTGACTTTATCAAATCATGGATAGTGGTTTATAAGTCTGAAGGTTGGGGTAGGATTGATAGTGTGAAGACTGACACAGTATGGCCATTGACAAGATAACTTTTGTTCTGGGGGTTGGCGGTGGTAAATGGTTTCATCAGGTTATAATCTGGGAGATATTTACTTTATGGATATAGTGAAGTCATTAATAGGGTGGTTCAATGGTTAGCAAATGCTATGTTAGTAATCGTATGTTTTGCCTTATAATACATAGTTGGTCCAGTGGCTGGATTACTATTAAATTGATCTGTTAGAAATGAATTCTCATTGTGGTTGTTATTATATCCTTTGGGTGGCAAAAGGACACTGCAGTTTAGGCAGGATGGCATGGAATTGGGCTTGCTTTGTTTTGGATGCCATTGGGCTTTTTATTGTTCTGGTGGTACATTTGGCAGGTAATGACCTGGGAAGAATTACAAAGCTGTCTTTGGTAGTTAGGATAAGTGAGCATTTGATTTTCAGAGGTTAGACAAGGATACGGATTTTAATTTGGCACTGGACAAGGATCATCGGTTTAATTTCAGCTGCTTAGGCAACAGGCCGCTTTGGGTATTTATGTGATAGGGATTTGGGATGTTAATGACAGGGATCTAGTTTAGTTCAGAGACTGTAGTACACTGAATGATGTTTGACTTCACCCTTTTTAATGTACGGTTAAGTTCGTTTTGCAGGGTTTGTTGAAAGTTTTGGAATGAAGAAGGGGGAAAGCCTGGTCAGGCTGGTTGGAAGAGAAGAGGGGCAGACTTGTCCCTCTTCTGTTTCCCCTCTGGTGTTGGATATTTATTTCAGTGAGCTGGGAAATGAAAGTGAGCGATTGCATACCACTTGATAAGTAAAAGGCAGTGAGCGGAGGTAAGAACACTGCTTATTTTGTTGGATATTTAATTCAATAAGTGAAAAATGAAAGTGAGCAGTGAGATGCAGCTTGAAAAATAAAATAAGTGAGTGGAGGAAAGGACGGTGCTTATTCGCTCAGGGTGAGTGAGGTCATGCTGCCCTAGTTAGCAGTTATATGGATGTTTATGCTGCGATTAATAAATAAATATATCGGTCAATAAAGTTATGTTTATGGAAGCTTAATAAAGGTCACCAAACGTGTTTTGGTGTGTTTATTGATGGGGACTGGGACAAATGAATATAAAAAATGGTGCATGTTTTGGGTACTACTTTGTCACACAAATGTGTATGAAAGTGCATCAGACAGTATTACAAGTGGGTTGTTTTAGAAGTAGTGGCATTCTGCTTTGGATACTTACATTGTTTTTGTATTTTACAAAGCTCTGGTGCAGTGTTATTATTTCACAATGCAAAATACATGATAGAGTTAATTAAACATATTTTTCACAACACTTAAAATGCACGTAAGGAAATGTGACCTCAAAAGAAATAAAGAAGGTCAGAAAAAGATGAGCTCCTTCATTCACATATTATTAAACCTGTTGCTATTTTTAAATGCTTTAGGCATACTTTTCAACATTTCTTCATCAAATGTGACAAGTGGGCAAGATGTGAAACATGATAAGGCTTCAGAACGGAAGTGCAAAATACAGCTAAACCAAGTGCAATCATGCTTTTAATGATTGCAAATTACAGTTCATATAAATTGCTATAAATTTATGCTTTTAAATTTACACTTCTAACTTTTATTGAACCGTGTGGAAAATTGGCATATCCTTGTAGCACAAAGGATGAGTAAGAGCCAAATTTAGTGATGTATCTCATAATGTGTGAGAGCTATGCATTAAACTCCTTAAGTAATTAACTTTTCCCTCTCTTCTTAGCTGAAACCAGAATTCTGACTATGAAACAAATTTTGACACAGAATGAAATGAGTAATGAAGTGCTCATTCTGTAAAATAACATGATTAAGAATCAGAGAAGAATTGTTTCATTACAAAAACAACCATAACAACTCAAATATTCAATACATCCTCTGAATGATTTTAAAAAAGATGTTTATCAGATCACGCAGTACCAAGCTACACCTACTTGCTTGGGGTTGGGTTGATGGGACTTTCTTGCAAATAGTAAAAAACTGCTGCAGTTTATAATTCTGGAATATGGCATATTCAGGAAAATAATCACACTTTTCCTCACTGTCTGTATTTGTGGAGATATGTATTATATAATCAGCAAAACTTTAAAATCACAAGAGGTACCCACTTTAGTGGAATACAGGTATAAAACCTTGACTATGGCCTAGGTGTCCTGAGGGTAATTACTAGATCGGGTGCAGAGAAGGAATATAGGCGTGCCCACTCTTGGAGAAGAGAAGAGAAGAGAAGAGAAGAGAAGAGAAGAGAAGAGAAGAGAAGAGAAGAGAAGAGAAGAGAAGAGAAGAGAAGAGAGATGAGCATGTTGTGTTTGAATTCTCTGGTGTGGACAGGGGTAACAATCATGCAGTGCTGCTTGAGGGTGTGCATGGCAGTGTACTGATATCTGCACCTTGCAGGTCTGAGCAGCTGTCCAAACCTGATGCCCATCACATGGCCGGTCATCAGAGAGTTAGTGAGTGGGGAATAATATTTAAAACAAGTCATTAGCAGAAGAATGACACTGACCTACCACCTTGGTGATCATGAATGTTGTCTAAGCAAGTTTGGGGAAGGTGTTGTGGTTTGACAGACCCAGTGAATGTGAAGAGACATTGGGAGCATCTGATGGTCACCTGTGAGGGAACTGAAAATAGTTACAAAAATAAGTAAATTGCAAGAGGCAGCTTTCAAGGCCAAATACATTTCTATAGATATAAAAAACTCTTCAGTATATCCATCTATCCATCTCTCTTTCCCTCCTTCCATTCATCCATCCATCCATCTGTCCATCCTTCCATCTGTCCATCCGTCAATCCTTCATCCCTCCATCCATCCCTCTCTCCCTCCATCCACTATCCATCCATCCATCCATCCATCTATTCTTTCCTCCCTCCATCCATCCATTCATTCATCTATTCCTCCATCCCTCAGTCCATCCCTCCCTCCATCTATCCATCCATCCCTCCCCCTCTCCATCCATCCCTCTCTCCCTCCACCCATCCATTCAGTTATTCATCCATCCATGCATCCGTCCATCCCTCTCTCCCTCCTTCCATTCATCCAATCATCCATCCATCGATCCCTCCATCCATCCATCCTTCCATCCATTAACCCTCATTCCCTCCCTCCATTCATCCATCCATCCATCCATCCATCCATCCTGCTCTCTCCATCTCTCCATCCTTCCATTTATCCATCAATCCCTCCATCCACTTATCCATCTATCTATCCACACTTACATAAGTAACATAAAGTAACATAAAATAAATGGCTGCTATTGTTCCTTTTTGCTGACAAAGACATCTAGAAGTTTATTATTATTATTTCAGTTGTATGATTCCAGCCATTTGCTTTGACAGATGCTTACACTTATGGTTTTGTTGCTGACACAGTCACACAGAAGCATATAAACTATGTCTGCAACAAATCAGGATCTGATCTTTGATAATTATCATTTTAAAGAAAGCTATTGTTGATTGAGACTGAAACAGATCTGTTCACTCCAGTGTTGGGACATGAAAGAAATGCAGTCAGGAAAAATGCATCACTACACCTACAATACAACTAACTATGTAGATAGAAATAATAAACAAGCAAACAAACAAAAAATTCAATAAAAATGCTTAAAAATAGGCATAAGCATGCCACAACTCATGGCATCTGTGTCCATGTCTGAAAGGGTCTGAAAGGTACCTCAGTATAGCTGTGTATTCTGCTCATACAAATCTTAAATTAAATTAAATAGAATAATAGTGAATTTTTGTGTAGAGTTGTGGGTTTCCTCCGGGTACTCCGGTTTCCTCCCACATTCCAAAGACATGCGTCTGGAGCATTTCTCCCCGGGCCTCCGCTGAAAACAGGCTCTGTGGAACCTAGTCGGACTTTCCTGGTCAACAAATGTTAAATAAAAAATAAAAATAAAAATAAAAATTTGCATCCACTGTTGTTTGTGTTGGTGGTGTATAAAATCTATACAGTAAATGTAAAGGTGTATAACTTATTTATTCTCTTCTTCCCTCACTAATTAGAAGAGCTGATGAATGTAGTACATTTTGCATTTTTTATTTATTTATTTAGTTTTACTCCCGCTCAGTCTATTTTTTTTCTATGAAAGATATTTGATGTTCTGAAGTCCATTCTAAAGTTCCAGTGCTAATCATTGTTTTTTATTGATTTATTGTTGTCGATAGTGCATTAATGAGGATGAAGTTCTCAACAAAATGGACCAGCTTACAACTTGGAGGTGATTTTGCATGCTAACTGCAGCAACTTGCTTGAGACCTAAATTCAGTAAATTCCTGATTGTAAATATTTCTTCGTATGTCTTCACTTAAGCACAGATCACTTTGCTTAATAGAGGGCTGTCGTTTGTTCCTGCTCAATCCTCAAAGGTTAGTGATGTGATTATTGACCTTAAAATGCATGGATGGAAGATAGCTTTGAAATTACTCTTTTCTGATTCCACCACTGTTTAGGAAACCCAGCCATTTCAATACACAGCTTCACCCTTTAGTTGAAGCTTTACTTAAACTTTGTGAAGCTAATGTTTTTTTTTTTTTCAGAACTGAATAAAGCTCATTCTAAAAGCTTTGACAACTTGACTTTTGTTAAGTCTCTGGCCTTGAAACAGCTACATAAAAATGTGGATATTTCTATTTGGCCTGAAGATAAAGGGGGGTGCAATTGTTGTTCTGGATGTGAGTCATTATATTAGTAGTATGTGTGTACTTTTGAGTGACAGCTCCACATATACTTGTTGTTGTTGTTGTTGTTGTCATTCGGCTTTTCCTGGTTAGGGGTCGCCACAGCGGAACTCCAGTCAGCTAATGATTGGCAGTAGATTTTCACGAATGCCGAGGTGCCAGCTCAACGTTCAACCTTCAACGAAGGCACGCCCATTTACACATGTCTTTTGAATGTCCACCCAACTGCGGGGAGGACATGTAGACTCCACACAGAAGGTACTACCCGCACTCCAGCTGAGAATCGAATGAGAGAACCTCTTGCTGTGAGGCAAAAATGCTACCCCTGCACCACCGTGGATGTAAGCTCACTAAGGTCAGTTTTAACAAGTTAATTAATGAAGTGCATGACCATTTATATGATTCATTGATGGTTGGATTGGTAATTAAAGAGCTTTATGATTATTTGTTAGTTTAGAGTCTTATGATTTGTACAATTCATGATCTCCCCAAAGTGCATAAGGACCTTGTGGATCCCCTGATGTGACCTATCATATCTGGGCATGGGTGGATCACTGAACCCCTTTTTATTTTTATTGAGCATCAATTGAAATATCTTTTGATTAAGGCACCTGCAGTTCTTAGAGACACTGAGGATTTTTTATGAATTGTGGGTGAATGTAGTAAACAAGTTAGTTATGCCAATAAAGGAACAAGCTTAGTAACTATGGATATTTACACCTTATTTGCCATAATTTTGAATGACTTTGACTTGGAATTCCATCAAGATCTTTTTATGTAAGAATAGTGGCTATTCCAATGAACACATTAATTTGATCTGTGCACTGTTACAGCTGATTTTACAGTATAACATTTTTGATTTTAATGGTGAATTCTTCTGGCAGAAGCTAGGTGTTGTCATGGGAATACCCTGTGCAAACAGATATGCCAACCTGGTGTTGGCTAACTGGGAGGATGAGGTAGTGTTCCTCAACCACGATTTTGAATGTCACCTGGTTTATTATAAATGCTTCATTGATGATGTATTTATTCTATGGGATGGATCCTTGAACTTTTTTATGATTTTGTTACATATTTGGAAAACAGTAGCTCTTGTTTTAAATTTATTGTGCAGCACTCTTACAAAGTATTGATTTTTAACATATGGCTTTGATTTTAAATGAGAAACAGATTACTGAAACATCTTCATATATGAACGAATGTTGGAAAAATAGCCTCTTGCATAGGACTAGTATGCATCCTATCCATGTTTGCAATAATATGGTGAAAGGTCAATTACTTAAGAATGTCTACATTGCATACAAATGATTATGAATATTATTTGGCCACTGAGAATCTAACCCACGAATTTGCACACAGAGGATATCCACACTGAGACATTAAACATCTCTCATCTGAAGCACAAGCTTTAAGGTCAATTGTTGGAAAACCTACTTCAATAGAGGTACAGGGAGAGCTTTTAGTAGAGAGCTCCCCCCAGATGTATAGTGCCATTGACCTAGAGTAGCAACATTAGAACTGTTTATGACATTATTGAGAAAAATTGGGTCATTCTCTTTTGGATGATAAAATAAAATAAGTGGTGGGTGATAAACCTAGATTTATTTTCAGAAATAATCTCCCCCCTTAAGAGGCAGTTATGTTATGGGCCTTATAAGAAAGATATCCATAGGCCTGAAAGGAAGGGCACTTTTCCCTGTAGAGCTTGCAAGGCATACAGCTTAATGTTATGTAGTAATGTTTTTGTAGATAATATAACCAGAAGGAGGGTCACCATAGATCTTTATATTGCAAATCTTGTAATCTGGTTTACTTGGATAGTGCCACACTATGTGAAGCATTTTATGTTGGTAAAACCAACATGTCATTAAAAGATTGTGTTCTGCAACATCTTGATGATATTAGAAGGAAGAACCTACTGAGTGCCTTATGTAAATATGTCTGTAATAATGAAGGCCATTCTTTTGTTTTTATGGTACTTGAAGCTATTAAGGATAATGTAAGAGGTGGTGATATTATTAACAAAACTGAATTAGCTGAAATTAAGTGGATAGCGAGCCAATAAAATTCCTGGACTCAGTGTGAATATCCCTTTAAAGCTGGCTCTGAAAGCCTGGCCATTACATCACTGAATATTTTATTCATTTTAGCTTTTGATTGGTTGTAATCTGTTTTAAATGTTTTAGTCTATTGCCTGTTTGTTAAGATCTGAAGAAGCACATTAAGTGTGAAAGTGCTTATCTGTTTTTATTCTGTCATACGTTTTTGTTTTTTGTTTTGTATTAAATATATGCTGCGAATTGTGGTTGTCAGACTGTCTTTTTATTTGGTTCTTTTTTGCTGTTACAGACTGACCTTTAGTTGTCTGCATTACTTTTGTGTTTAAAATTCCATTGATACTCATTGTGTTTTTATTGATTTATTATTGTCTGTAGTGTAGTGCATGAATGAGGATGAAGTTCTCAACAACATGGTCCAACTTGGAGGTGACTTTGCATTCTGACTGCAGCAATCTACTTGAAACGTAAATTCAGTAAATGCTCTGATTCCTTCCTCTGTATAACATTGCTTCCTGCAAGATAATTAAGCAAATATTAAATTGATTGTTTGATCCTACAATGCTTGTCAAGCATGCAATGTATGCTTTCTGAGTGATAATGAAAAGGAAGAAACGATGCTTTCCTTTGTCATTAGCTACAACAAACTGAATCAAGTCTAGCAGAATACAAAATATGAAGCATAGGAATGCTGACACACCAAATTGCTAAACATCTATGCATGTGATGTTGTTCTTATGAGTAGAATATTCCATAAAAGGAATTCTGATTGGTAGGTCCTCTCAGTCATGGATGTAGAAAGAAGAATGGTAAGGTAACTGATGGAGATTTCAGCGGGAAAAACAGTGTATACAATGGATGGCAGGATGATATGTGGCACACATTCCTTGGAAGTATGCATGGTGTAGTATGCTATACATTTCCCACAACTGCCAGGATGTCATACACTGTAATCCTACACATCAGACAGGATCTTCCCTGCATCCTATATGCACAAAAGTCCATATAGCTGTAAATCCCTGTGAATTTTTTCCCCTTTGAAAAAAATATAGGTTTGATATCCTAAGCGTATTGTGTACAGTCACACAAATGATATCCAGATAGATATTTATCTAGGAAAATAATATATTATTTTCATGTATAAGTGTAAAATTTAATTGAACACCACATCTTCTCAAAATAAACTTTTCATGAATTTTAAATTCTTAAATTTCCACATTATCTTTCCTTATGATTGTACTAGCTCCTTTGTTATGCTTAAAGTATTTTTTTTCTCTGTGTAATAGTCATTAATTTTTTGTGTATTGTTTAAAATAAATAAATAAATTCTCATCTTTGTAATGATGTCTTGCTTTATAAACATGCTGTGCGACTTTGACATAAAATGATTGATGGTGAATTGGTCATATGCGGTTTATGAAACTTCAGTGACAAGCTTATCCTTCCATCTGCTGATGATGGTATGAACATTTTATTAAGAGATTAGCTCTTTTTATGTGGTACATGATTAGTACACTCCCATCCAATATATAATATGCCTTAAATAAACATAAAAAAAACATGCAATTTCTGGGGAATTGTAGGCTGGAATGGATATGGAGGTAAACTGGTTGAGTCTACCATATCAAATATAGGTTTCCATTCCTCCTCCTAAATTGCTGCATACCACAATAGTGTGGTCTTATGCAGCACTTAAAATACATATTGTTCTATTTAATCATGGCTGTTTCATAGTCAAATGCAAATGGCTAGATGCTCATGAATAACTTGTTTGTGCAAAAATTAATAATTCACTTTAGTGCCTTTACATAAAGCTTCTGAAAACGTCACGATTATATTGTAGTAGAGGCTTATTTGCAACTGGTCTGATTACTAGAATTTGTGAGGCCTATACTCCCCAGCTGCCCAGATTTTGACAAAATGTTCAGATTTTTGCCTCATATTTTTGGCATATTCCACATAAAATTTGTGGTTTTCTGGCAAACCATTGTTGAATGAATTTGCTAAATAAGAACAAACATTTGATTTTCATTTTTCATATCCATTGGAAAATGCATATCAAAGCAAAAATTGTTACTCTAGCTACTTTCCAGGTACGTAAGAGTAATATTTAAAATCTGTCTCTGATGTTGGACCTTTAACCCCCACCCCACCCCACCCCCATTATTTTTGTCTTTGTCCAAATTTCTTGTGCTAAGAGGTTGAGACACCTACGTATGAACTCATATATGGAGGAAGGATATGCATCACATTGATCTCAGTGCAAAATTTTTCTAAACCCAATTAGAATGGAGAACACTAGACCTCTCATTCTCTCTTAATCTCTCTCTCTCTCTCTTTCTCTTAACTACACACTGTGTCTCCATCCTTCTGAGAATTTCAAAATAGTAAAACATTATGTGTAAATTTTAAAATCTGAGGCAGGGCAAATATTTATTAATAAAGTGCAACAAATACATTTTTTGGTGGTGAACATGCATGGCTTAGACATAGTATGTGAGAAAAAAAACTACAGTACCTATTTGTATGAAGAACATTTTAGAGATAGCAAACCTTCATCAACAATTTTACGTGCAGACAGTAATAGACCATGTTTGTTTGAAAATGTCTGAATTTATCAACATGCATAGTGAGTATTGATATGAATCTATGGCCTTGCTGCATTTTCTAATTATTGCCGAAACATCATGATGTAAGAAAGAGTGCTTATTCACTTTTAAACTTGGTTTATTCTGCTCTATAGCATTGATGTTGACACAAACTAATATTTACTTTGCTCTTGTGTGCTGATTTTGATGCAGGTGTTTTACAACCCAATAATTCCTGAGAAATTCTGATACAATCTGTTTTACAAATCTGTCATTCTATACCATTGCTACTACTAATAATACTAATGATAACAATAATTTCCCAGCGATAGCATAGATAACATTTTTGTTACTATACATATTCATGTGATTTTATCAGTATGATAATATCTTTTGTTTGTGTGTGTCATTAAATGTAATTCATAGTGCCCAGTGTTCAAGAAATACACACAGTACAAGAAAAGAGTGTGGGTTTACATAAAGTACCTTTTAGCTATGTTTGCATTTGTGTCTAAGTACTAATACAGTATATGTGTATGTACACCAGCCATGGCTGCAAATATGCCTCTGAAAGAATATAAATAGGCAATGTGAAGATAGCTGATATTGTTATTTTGTATTGTTTACTTGATTACTGCAGTATAATGTGCTCATTATATGTGTGGTGCATACGAAACATTGTTTCAAAATGCTTAAAGTGTGATATTTTCCTAGGTCAGACGCAGGCATGCAGGCTTCCTGCTGACAATGAGTGGGAGTGAATTCAGCTGAGTGAGATTAACAAAAGAAACTGCTACTGTAATTATTAGAATTTCTACATAGGAGAAGAAAATGCTGGCAAAGGAGAATGTAGACAAAAATAGGATGAGGAGATACCAGTTAACGAAAGGGCAGAACAACCCAAACAGTTTTGATAAGTGAATCTGTGAAACCTAGATCTGTTAATACTTCCTATACAAAAATAGTCATGCAGAGCACAAGTGGAGCCTTGAATTTACTTATGTTAAATGTACAGATTGCTAAAGAATTAGCAATTAGACATAAATTATAGAAATAACTCAGACAACCATTTCTCCCTGTTAGCATTTTAAGAGGCAAATACCTGATTCTCTTAGTGCATTAACAAAAGATAAAAGACGATCACCTAATAAAATGTCAAATAAGCATGGTTTAGTTATTGATTATTGTTCGGTATCTGAAAACAATTTAGTAAAGTGGGCAGAGTACAAAGCCAGTTGCGTAAGATTGCAGTTAACAAAACAGAAAGTTTGATTCCATCAATTTTTCTATTTATTTGTGTTTGTCTTATAAGAGTATATTGTCTTGCAAAATACCTGTTATTATGATTGTCATTGTAGTTATCATTATTTTTGCCTTGGGATATATATATACATATATATATATATATATATACATATATATATATATATATATATATGGATCTATCTTACAACGTCGACAAGTCAAAACGCCGAAAACGAAATCACCGACACCACATAACCGACATTTCACAAACACGAAACCTCACATGCCCGACACACCATAATCCCGACAAGCAACAAACAAAACAAATCCCCGGTCCAAAAAGCACACACACAACACAAGCACACCAAAATCCTTACAAACCAACACTAAACCTCACATACACAACTACCTACAACCTTAACCCAAACCCTAACCCTAAGGTCCGCCACTATCGCACACTCACCTAACCCGCGCCCTAACCCTAACTCACTTAACCCGCCCCTAACCCACAAACTATCACAGTCGCACACTTACCTAGCCCGCGCCCTAACCCTAACTCACTTAACCCGCCTAACCCACAAACTATCACAGTCGCACACTTACCTAGCCCGCGCCCTAACCCTAACTCACTTAACCCGCCCCTAACCCACAAACTATCACAGTCGCACACTTACCTAGCCCGCCCCCTAACCCTAACTCACTTAACCCGCCCCTAACCCACAAACTATCACAGTCGCACACTTACCTTACTCGCACCCTAACGTCCGTCACTACCGCATACATCCACAGCCTTTTCCCATGTCGATGTTCTCAGCGTCGGGGTTTTGATCCGTCGGTCTTCTCCGTTTTCGATCTTCTGGCGTCGGTGTTCTCGCTGTCGGCGTTCTGACTTGTCGACGTAGTCAGATAGACCCATATATGGATATATATATATATATATATATATATATATATATATATATATATATATATATATATTCCACTTCAATAATTAGGTCATTCTCTGAATAGGTAGTTTGACAATTAGGGTTAGACGATTAGGTATTCAATAAATTAAGAGTTTGACAATGTGCTATAGATCCGTTTTACTTAGTTATTTATTTTTTTAAGTTCTGTTTTTTTTATATATTTTGATATAAAATAGTTCCTCCCGCCTAATGTTTCAAACTTGCTTTAGTATATGTTTATGGTGATGGAGAAAGCATTTTACATCGAAAATATAACACTTTAAAAAATATCCGGGTCCAGAGGTATACAAATCTCTTTGCTATTGCCAATGATAGATCAGACACACACACACACACACACACACACACACACACACACACACACACACACACACACACACACACACACACAGTCTCTTCTGCTTTCATGCATGCATTCACTCACTCACACACGCAGGCTGAAACATAAACACACATACACAATTTTTTTTCTGTTTTGCTCTATCAATATTTCTCTCTTACTCTCATACATGCATACACTTTCACACACGTGCTTTAATTTAAATTTTTTTTATTTTTTATTTTACACTTACTAGACAGCAAAAATGCTGCTTATCGAGTGTAAAATAATGGCTTGCTTGCTCTCACCTTCACTGACATTCGCGCATACACTCACAAACAGACATAAACATACACACACAATATTTTTCTTTAAATTGTCTTCTTTGTTTTCACATTTTACACTTGCTAAACAGCAGAAGCGCTGCTTAGCAAGCGTAAAATAATGGGCGTCTTTCGGTTTTCTATGTCTGAGCTCCACTACAGCTTGATATTTCAGTGGGCATTACTTGTATATTAATACCCTGCTGGCGAACGTTCATTCTCCAGTCAGGATGCCGATCTACAGTTTCCCCATTCTCTAAATGACATTATATCACTTTAGTTAAGCCTCTCTGAAGAGCAACTTTAAGTCTTGTGGGGTTTTGTGTGAATATGTTTTCACTTAGACTTCGAGTTTCCTTCCTCACTCCAAATATGTCTGGTAGTTTAGCAAATTTCTAAACTTCCCTAGCTAGTGTACAGAGTGTGTGTGTGTGTGTGTGTGTGTGTGTGTGTGTGTGTGTGTGTGTGTGTGTGTGTGTGTGTGTGTTTGTGTGTGTGTGTGTGCTCGTGCGCGCGTGTCTGTATATGTGTATTGTTTGTGTGTATGTGTTTGCATGTTTGCATGTGTGCACTTGCCTGTGCATGTAAAGCTTTCTAACTTTAAATAGAAGCAACTTACCTCGATCTGCATTTAATCATTCAGAGATGCAAAACAGTGGATATGATTGGAAGACCATATTCAAATTGTGCTAATAGCATTCATGATATTTAAAGAAAGCTATACTTTCTACTGAGTGCTGTTATTGTCTTTGATGTCAATGGTTTTTGCTGAGTTTGTCAGCTTTTGTAAGGTTCCAAAAAGCATATTTTTGTTTAGACAGGGTTAAGTAAAAGCCTGTGAATGACTTGTTAAAATTAGGGAGTGGAGATCCTTTTGTCAATATGATTGAACTGTTAAGTAAGAGCAAGCGAGATCTGAGTATTACTATATTATTAGCAGACAGGAACAGAAGGAAAGCTATTAAGTTTTAAAGAAGTTTATTGATGAATATTGAAAAAAAATGTAAAAATATGCAATCTTGAGGTACACCTTTAATGGTAGGAGGAATTTTAGGCACCAAAGATGATATTTGATCATAAAACAATCTGCTGGACAGGACGTTATGACCTAGAGATTCAGTATCAGGTTCAGTCAGGAATAAGATGAAGGAGAAGTCGCTTTTAATCCCTGAGACACCAATAACTGTGCAGACATAAGGCCAACACTTGTCAAGGAGGTATTTCCATATTCTAGTAAAGGTAAGAGCAGCTTACATATCATTCACTGTTACTGCTCCTCTGGATCTTCAGAAGATTCATGACTATCTATGCTGACCTCTCAGCTTGGGCATTAAATTGTACATATTTAAGAGTGTGTAAATTGCTAAAACTTTGACTATGTCAAAACATCTCTTGAAATTCATACTTGTCAGCTGGGCGTCATTTGCTGTTGCAAGGTGTGGAATTCTATGATTTGATGACATGGATTTTGATGCACAGAGCCTTCCTCAGTCCATACTATCTGTTAATCTCCCTTACTCTGGAAACCTCGAATAATAATCAACACACATCAGATATACAGAACACTGAAATTGAAATTAAAACTGTTCTTATCTTTCTCCATGTCCTTTTGCTTTTAATCACTGTTATGACAACCATTACTGACAACACAGTTCTGAAGCTTGCTCTGTTTGTGCATGCATATCTTCCAAAATAACACATCCCATGCTCTTCCTTTACAAGTCACAGCTGCTAGGTGTGTCGTGTGTTGTTCCCAGTATTTCATTTTATAACCTAATTTACTGAGGTGTCACTATGCATCTGTCAGCTTTTTAGAATGAGCCTTTTATGCAGTTAGTCACATCTTTAATTGGAAAATATGGCTGTATATCATTCTTCATGGTAGTTTTCTGTTCTGGTCAACCACTCGGCCATTTCCTAAAGCATTTGTATCCCATGATAATTCACATTACACCATTGAATCTTTTGTAATTTCTTTCCAGACACATTTAACTTGGAATTGGTCAGTGATCTTCCAAACCATTCTTATTACTACTCTATCATATATAAATACTCAGAATATTAGGTCTGTATGTATCTTTTCTTCAAAGCATTTTATGTTCAAATGACAGTATGAATTGAAGTATTGATAGATGCCCTGTATAATGATATTTTGAATACAATCTATAATGGCTAATAGTCCTTTCTACTAGCACTGTTTTTCAATAAATATACTCATGGAATTTTTCACAATGATATAATAATGCTAGTGGCTCTTATTTCTATCTGGACATATATAAATATGTATTATTTTCTTGTGATGTCATTGTAACATTTCCATTCTTGCCTAAATTTATTTGTACTAAAACTGTTTTATTTCTGTCAGACTATTTCAATATGGGTGTCCTATCACTAACTGTTTAAGCAATTCAGTATTATTTTGTACTTAAGGACCGTGTCATATCTTGCCCAGTAATTTCTATAATACACCTTGAGTCTCATAACAACCTGTTTAAACTCAGCAGCACGCATCTGTACCACTGTCAACTTTTTCATTATCTAATTTCATTCAGTAATTATATCCTTATAATGTGGGCCATGAATTTCTAAATTTTGGGTCAAGCATTTGTACTAATGTTCTATTTTTTAATTTTATTTTTTCATTATCTGAGTTCAAGTCCTATGTCCATAAAATGTGAGCCACTGACTTTACCTTCATAGCTCAAATTTTATGCTTACTTTGGTGCAGATTATAGTTTTATAGTCTCACCTTTTTTGGTAATACAATTAGTCCTTTCTCCTGGTCTTCTTTGATCATATCCCACAGCAGTACATCTTCAGTATTATGTATTTATATATTTACTTTTGTTTATTGGGAAAGTCCAACTGAGAATTAAAACCTCCTTGTAGTGGAGGCTTGGGGAGAAAAGCACCATGGTTACATATAAAAGATATTTTGACAATGTATAAACCATGTATTAAGGAAAACCATTTATAATGTTATAACCAAGTCATTTTAAGTGTTAATATATTAATTGCATTGAGCAATACACATACATTAAAGTGAATCTTTTATAAAGTTTTGAGGTTGCGCTGTATTACTCACATAATAAAGTGAATGTTTCATAAAAATTGATAACGTTTTGGTAACTGCATTGTACAATACACATACTTCAAATGCGATGTTTATAGAAAGTCAATATTGCAAATTGGCTTAGAGGGTATTAACTGATGGGTGATGAGAATGGGCTAATACAAATGTGAAAAACTAAAGATGATGACTGGTATAATGCTGTGTAGTAGAAAGGAGAGCCTCAAGTAGGAATACAGAAGAAGTTACTGTGAGATGACAACGAGATGAAATTCTGTGAGGGATGACTTAGTGAAGAATATAGAGCAGAGGATATGCAGGGCTAGGTATGTGGTAGCCAGAGAGATATGTGTTTCTGATAAGAAGTAGATGAGAACCTTGAGAACATCAGTGATTTATTAGGAGAGAATCCCGATGATGGTTAGTTTGAAAGAAGTCAGTATGCAAAAGAGATGTACTATATTTGGTGGTAGCATATGCTACTGTGTGAGGAAAGGAGGAAGGACTGGAGAAACAATTAGATAGTTAGAGCAGTGACATTGCCAGGTCTCAAGAAGGAAAGATCATGCTTCCTGCTTGAAGGCTTTTGGTGCATTTATTTGCAGAAAAGGTTGATTAGGAGTTCTGTCGTTTTACCACATGTCAAGCATATAATGAGTCCCTGTGGGAATTATGCAAGGAGTCATGTTTGCCAGAAAATGTTCAGATGAACGGAGAGTACAAGTAAGAATTTATCAATGTAGTAAACTGCTGAGGGATGGTGAAGTTTGTGGCTAGTGGAGGATTTTTGGTGTTTTTTGCCAGTTTTAATCAGTTTAGTCTAAGAAGTTTAGTGAAACTGAGCCATTTAGCTATTGGAGCAATACACAGTGTTGTATTCCATTGTGAATGTCGTTGACAAACTTTGCAGTCTCATTGCACAACAGCTTAAATTTTGTTAGTTATGTTGATCGTGGGTTGGTAAAGATTGCCAAGGCATAAGTCAAGAAAGGGATAAGACAATCAGTATCACTAGGCTTCTGTGTTTGATCAGTCAGAATTGTTGGGATCAATAAAGCATACCTAACTTATTGTTGGTTTTCTGACATCCTTGATCAGTGTGTTGATCAATTTAAGGTGTTCATATAAAGTGATTCCAGGTAGTTTACAGTGGTGAATTATTTCAAGTAATCTGCCATCAGATGATTGAACAGAAAGTGGGCTATCGATGTTAGTAATTGTTTAGATGCAATGAGCATAATTATTTTTTTGGGGGGGAGTCATTACTAGGTTAGACTCCAGAAGCCAGGTCTCCACAGATATGAAGGAATGTTGAGTGACTTTCAGAAGTTCAAAGCTAGAGAGTGCTAAACAAATTTTTGTGGCGTCATCTACATACTGGATCAGAGTGGAGTTGTTTAGCACAGTTGGCAGACTATTGAATATATTGGAAAGAAGCATGCTGAGGATAGATCTTTGTGGGAGAAAGACTGGGTCTGGGGAGAAAGTAATGGATGTTTGTGACCATTTTTTACTGTTAAGTTCTATGATGAAGGTAAGATTTGAATGGCAAGTATCTTTCTCTGATAAGCTTATCTTTGAGAGTCTACGAAGAGGAATTTCTGAGAGGTATGGGAATGCTGAGGAGACTAGGAGATTTCTGTTCATAAGGGTATTTATAGTGCTGTAAAATGAGCAGAGAGTCATGCTGATGCTTGGAGAGGGCCATGACACATGCTGGTATGGTGAGAGAAGTAGCATTTGAGGTGGAAAATTAGCAGATGTGAGTGGATACATTTCTCTAAGATTTTTGAGGGGGGATGACAGAATCACTATAGGTATGAAGTTGGAAATATCAGAGGATGGATCACCTTTGTGAAATGGGAGGATGAAGATTTTTTTTCCAAATGGAGGAGAAGTATGTTTCTTGGATTGAGCTATTAAATAAGATATAGGCAGGATAGGCTAAGATTTTAGATGTTCTGTGGGAGATTATTTGGGGCTGCAGTGGTGAAGTTTAGTTTTTTGAGGAAATATATGATGTTTTTTCATAGGGACTGATTAAAAAACAAGAGTATTTTCAATATGGCATGCAAGAGATGGGTCTGTGTCTATACTGTGTTACAGTTTGAAAGAGATGTAGCACTACTGATAAAGTGTATCTTGAAAGATCAAGCTAAACTGAAGTTAGATTCAATAGGTAGAACATTAGGTTGGTTGGGTTTGCTTGGGATGAAAAGTTTAGAAATGGTAGATCAGAAGAGATTGGGTGATGGATTGTACTGGATGTGTTAGAAGATGAAATCATGTTTTTGCCTCAAATTATTTATACTTTGGCTTTATTACAAAGGTCATGGTAATGCTAATAGTTCCTTGTGGTCTTATCACTTTGACAGGTGTCTCATGATCTGTCTCATAGGTTTGTGCTAGGTGAATAAAATGATCCAGGGGGTTGAGATAGATGTGTCTCAATGTAGGATGAGAATTTAGGATGTATAAAAAAGTATTGTTAAAGTGGTGGACAATTTCATCCAGTGGTAGGAGCTTTGCTATGCTCCATTTGTACGTATGAAGTGATGCAAAGAACTAATCATTTTTTTTAAATCAGAAACATTCTGGATAGTCTTTGATATTGCTGACTTGCTGTGTTTGTCTAGAGGGTAGAGAACAAACACTGAATGGTGCTCACTACAGTACTAGGTAGAACAATTCTTTGACTGATGATGGTTGCATTATCATGTAGAATGCAGTCTAGTATGAATGATAAGCCTGTGGATTTATTGTGTCTAGTAGTGGAACTGATTATTTCAGTGAAGTGGAAAGGGTTTTTAAAGTGAGGTTGATAAAGACGTGTTGTGGAAGGTCAATTATTTTTAAATCTCTTTAGATGATAGTTTCAAGTTAAATACTGGAAAATAACAGAGAGAGAATTTATTTTAATATGTTTTGGTTGGAGTAGTTAGAGGGTGATGCACTGGGACTGTTATGAGAACAGACTTGGCATTGTTAATGTATTGGAGAGAAAGAGATAGATATACATTTCTGCTTTGGTGAAAGATGGAAGTGATTTTAAGTGCAGAGAAAATATATGGTTATTTTGGTAGAGTAGTGCAAGGCAAGCCTCTTTTTTGTCTGCATGGTCAAGTCATAGAAACTATAACAAGGTGGCAAAAATCTCACCACAAGCTATAATGGATTTTAACCACCTCTCAGTTATAGTTAGAGTGTCAGGATTGTTGGAGTTAATCCAGACTTGTAGGCAGGGGATTTTATTACATATGCTCTAGTTGTTTAGATGACAGTTTTTGTGTACTTATGTTGGTTGAGTGTAAGAGGTGTTGATTGTTGCGGAGATGGAGACCCCAAGTTTGACTGTATTTCTCCATTTTGTACAATTGAATCAAATGTGGCATAGAAAATGACTTTGAAGGATTTGTGTAATTCAGTAGTATAGTAACAGTAGGGACAGCTTGAGATATGAAGTATATGGAGACTAATAGTAAAGAGGTGAAGGAAACTATTACAATAAAGGTATGGACTGATATTGGAGTATGACTGGGTGAGAAATTATATATCAGTAGTTGTACATTAAGAGGACAAGGGGAGAGTAAAGATGGTGATGTGGTAGTTGGTGAGAAGACTAGGAAAGAGAAGCATTGCAAGGTCAAGGACTATCATTTTTATTAGAGAATTTAAAAACTATAGGTGGAAGAAGAGGACTAAGACAGTAAACAGAGGAAGAAAGGGTTGAGTACTTACTAGATGGAGTTGGAGGGAATGATTTGTAAGGAGACAGTAAAAGATGAAATAAGAATTTTATTTAGTGAGGCTATGAGTAATTGCTGGGTATGATGGGGAGTTGTGCTGTAGTATAAATGTAGTAATATGGGTATGGTAGTGGAGTGCTGCAGGTTGCAAAAGCAAAGGACTCATGACTTCCCAGCAAGAGAAACTCTTTTTATCTACTTTTTAAGGTATTTATGATTAGAGATAAAATTCAAAAACAAGTAATAAATAGGTTGAGCTAGAACGTAATAATGAACAGTTTTTTTAAGTATACAAACATGCATTTACCTTAATTTCAAGTGAGGTAGTTGGAGGGAGGGGGATTCACTTGTGTCTGGAAGTGGAAGTGATATTAGAAATGGAGCCACTGCAGCTACCCTAGCTGAAGACCAACAGATCTGAGGGAAGAAGCAATCATTTCACACAATGGAATGTAGTTACTCCCTCCTCAGATGGTTTCCCACAAAAAATAACTAATGAGGCAGAATTGGCAGAGGGAGAAAGAGAAAGAGAGAGAAAGAAATATCAGAGGATATATCATGTTTGTGTAGAGAGAGAGAGACAGAGGACCTTGTTACGCTGACTGCTTGATGTGAGTCACAGATTTTAATTTTATTTTCAGGGAGCAGTGTTCATCTGAGGCCCGAACGCTGCTGTTCAAACAATATGTTCCCTTAACTGGAAGATGGTCACTGCATCAGTATTGTGTTTTACAAGTTGGACAAATTTCAGCAGAAGATTGTGGCTGGGAGATTGGCTTTCAGCAGGACGTTTTGTTCTATTAAAAGCAGAATCATTAGTGAAATTAGATTCACATTAAGCAGTATAAAGGTTTGTGGTATGGGGCTAGTAGGGCCGTCCAGCAGTTCCAGAAGTACAGTACAGACTACTCTACTGCAAAAGTGATGGAAAACGTATTGACAGCTTTAAAGATATTTCTGCAGTTCTTTTTGTTTCCTGAGTATTGCCCTACATTAATTTTCAGTGAATGTGACTTCCTTTTGCTGCTTTTAGAAACTTTATGGAAATCCAACCATTGAAGTACCTTTCTTAGGTTCATAGGTGATTACTACGCTAATGTTCAACAGGGGGATTTCTTTAAGCCTAGCCATGCTTCCGAAGGATATCCAACACGTTTGATACCCTAGGGTTATTTTATGGGGAATATCTAGGCTTGGGCATTATTCATTTATGTCTGTATGTCTGTTTTTACTTATTTGTTTGCTTGTTTCTTTCTTTCTTTATTTATCCTTTGTTAACCAGGTTAATCCCACTAGGCTAGTAGCTTCTTTTCAGGGGAGACCCAAGGTGGTATTTATACTAGTAGGACAAATTTGTCCAGGGCATCAGGGAACTTCCCTTACACTTTTTGAACTTCAATTCGAGCAGATGAAGCCTCGGTTTAACAATTCATCCAATTCATCCAAAGTGTGGCACATGCAGGAATACAGCACCCCCCCCACACACACACACACACACACACTTATACAGCACTGCAATATCAGTAATCAATTTACCTGATATGGGAATAGAACCTATGGCCTTCTACACCAAAGGCAAGTGTGCTACATGTTGTTCCACTGCCAAACATTTACAGGCTGCCTCTGCTAATAGAGACATAGGTGCTAGACAAGACAAACTGACAGTAACCTTTTCTGGCTATATCACTAATTAAATTAGTGTTTACAGCTTCCAGCTGCTGGCTTCTTTCTTGGTGGATCTATTAATTTTTGAGACGTGCAATAGCTTCCGTGCAGGGGAACGTTTTTGGCTGTGACGCTTTGCATTTCCTGCTGGAAGTCTGCGGTTTGCTGTGCAGATGGATCTGTACCAGATTCTCTACTTAAATTATTTATACTTAATCATTGTTTGAGCTCTTTTCAGGCTACATCACTAATTAAATAAGTGTTTACAAGTTCCAGTTGCTGGCTTCTTTCTTGGTGGATCTATTAATTTTTGAGACGTGCAATAGCTTCCGTGCAGGGGAAAGTTTTTGGCTGTGACACTTTGCATTTTCTGCTGGAAGTCTGTGGTTTGCTGTGCAGATGGATCTGTACCAGATTTTCTACTTAAATTATTTATACTTAACCATTGTTTGAGCTCTTTTCAGGCTATATCACTAATTAAATTAGTGTTTACAGCTTCCAGTTGCTGGCTTCTTCCTTGGTGGATCTATTAATTTTTGAGCCGTGCAATAGCTTCCGTGCAGGGGAAAGTTTTTGGCTGTGACACTTTTCAATGGGTCTTGTCCATATTATGTATTGTGGGTGTATTGTGGGTGTGTTTCTCACAACTTGTTTGGTATTACAAGTACTTATATATGAGACTCTTGCCTCCAATGACATTGTGCAACTACATCTCTCACATACTGCATCAGTTTTTTTAAGAATTAAATGGTTGTCAGTAAACATGAGAGAATTGCTACATTGCCTCTGGATGCACATATCCACCATACAGGCTGCAAAGATATTAAGGAATTGTATATAGGTTACTAGGTTCATAGGTAAGTACTAGGCTAGCTGTCCTTGTGGGTCATTTTAAGCCTAGGCAATTTACATCAATGGTGGGAGGCAAACACTGTACCTTGTGCCTTTGAGCTTGAGTTCCTGACCAGTTGAACTTGGTGAGACAAGTCCTTGCCAAATTACATGTTGCTAATTGAAGTGTAAATCACTTCAATAAAAACAATTCTGTTAGTAACAGAAAACAAGCTTTTAATGTAAAAATCTCTAACCCTCCTTTCAGGAAGTCTTTGTTTTTTTATTTAACTGATGGGGTAATTAAAGTGTTACATATAATGTTAACCACATTAGTGAAGAAAACAATTGCTATAAGTCTGCATTTGCACTCCACTGCTATCTTCGTGTATGCCATCTGTTACCTTTTGCCTTATATCCCTACCTGAGCAGCTGAATTATTTCTACTGTGCAGCAGTGTGACTGGGTGGCTTTTCATATGCTTTTTGATCTGAGAGGATACTTATAGCACTAATTTTGATACTCCATTGAGCATGAGTGCACATTGTTGTATTTTTCTTTAAACCCATGCATGAATTTAAATGTGTGTTGAATTAAAGCTTTTTACTTGAATTTTCTCTTTCCCTTATCCTCTTTCTGTCACTCTCTCTCTCACTGTATATATATATATATATATATATATATATATATATATATATATATATATATATATATATATATACATATAGTTTGGCATAATGTAATCATCAACAGGTAAAGGTATTTGAAACTTGAAAGCCTATAGCAAGCAGTTAGTCTTCAACTGTAAAAAATGGAAATAAAAGAAGCCACCATCTAAAGAAACATTACTTCACTTCCATATTTGTAAATCTGATATCACATTCTGCTCAGATAAGATGTCAGTATGATTCAGCAAACTGCAATCAAGCAGATGTTTTCTTGCAATGCACCCCTAAATTGGTCAAATATGTAATGTAACATGAATAAGTACTGTAATGCTGACACATACAGTAACACACTCCTAGGATAATGTGCTTTTCACCAGAAGATGAGCATTTCCTGGAAACTGTTAACTATAATGTAAACATTTCCTTGCAATATTTGAATGAGATCAGGGTCTGTGACTCACTGCCCATAAAAAATCAATGCATAAATGCTTGATGATAATATTTATAAAATTAAGAGTTATTGTATTTTAAATGACAAGGTACTGTCTTACTAGATAAAGTATATATATATATATATATATATATATATATATATATATATATATATACATATAAAACATATAATGCATCTTATTATGAAATGCACATTAAAAAAGAATAATGATCCAGTCAAAAGTATTATAAATCTTGTTTACAAAGCTTTCATGTTCTCATTTCTGAATAAGCAAGAAACATTAAAAGCAATTCAAGCAAAAAGACACAAGATCATGGCCATCTTTCACATTTCAAAGTATTTTAAGTAGCCATATGCATGCATGTTTCAACAGTCAGTTTGGAATTTTACTTTTTTGCATTGTTTTGCAACTTGAGTTCATCATATCCTGTGCAAATAATAACTATAAAATAAAATAATATAATAAATACAAATATTTAAAAAAACTCGGCTTTTACAGCAAACAAAGACGAATTTAAAATAACATCAGGGTTTTTCTTGATAATCATTGAGAGTTAACAGTTGTACATTGTGCATGGCACTTGGATCATAAAAAAAATAAAATTAAATATCATAACATATATGGACGATAAAGTCTTATTTTAGAAAGCATTAGCTGTTGATAGATAAGGACTGCCTTGTGCACATTTTCCCATATAGCCACCTAATAGATAAGCTGCATATCCTTTCTACCCAGCATCCTAAGTCTTTCTATAATCCCCCATCATTTCCATATATATATATATATATATATATATAGAGAGAGAGAGAGAGAGAGAGATGTATATAGCATACATTCAAGAAGTGCACAGTTTTCTACAATCTTCCCAGAAGCACAGTTTTATGCATACTCGGTCATATCAGTCCTGAAACATTTAGCAACTGTATTAAAGTGTTTCTAGCATGCTTATTTAATTTGTTTGTTCTGGGATGCAAATATTAAACTTTTTGATTTCTTTCCATTGATTTTCATTTATGTATCCATCATTATTTTTCTCATCTTGCTACTTGCCTGTTGAACATATCTGCCGTTATTAACTGCCACAGACATTAGACAGCCAGCCACTCCAAACTGTTCCATTCTCATCAGGGAAACCACAGTTTGGAGACAGCCCCAGGGTGCTCCTTTGTCAGTTAGATTCTCCCTTTCCAGAGAGTAGAATGTGACTAGAAAGAGAGTCATAAGCGCAGAGACTATCATACTTTGCTTATCTGGAATATCAGCCAGTTGTAGAGCCACGTTTTCTGATCAGGGTGAGGACTTTCTACTTTCTGCACTATTGAGTTGACTGCAGCACCTTTTCTAAATTCCTTATTTCCACTTCTTTTATTCTGTTATTGTTTTTGCACAAGTGTTGCCAAAAAGGAAAGTTTTTGTCCAGACATGGCATCATCAACATCCTAACCAGAGGAGGAATAACTTGTAAACCATTTATACATTTACTGTTTTCCTCTTTATGTGTTATTTGTATTAAAGGCTTTGCAGTCTGCAATACTTTTGTGTTTGCATCAGTGTTTGTACTTTTTCTAGCTGTATTCTTCCTTATGATTGTGATTGTAATCATTATGGCTGTACTTGAAGTTGATGTCTTGTGATCAGTTCTCTACTCTAGTTAACAAATAAACAAACACACATACATGTATACATAAACAAATAAATAACATCATTGGCCAGATTCCAAAAGAATTGCTATCAGTGCAAGTAGACCCTGATTCTAAAAGACCTGCTCTCAGTGTAAGTGACTTATTTTGGTTTAAAGTCTATCTATAAACAGACACTACTGGGACCTGATTCCAAAACACTTGCTGTTAGCATAAGAGGTCACTTACATTTTGGAATCAGGGCCAATATCTTTCACTTATTGATGATTATTTCTACTTATCATAGTATTCCCAAATCTTTTATTTTTTTTAATATGACTTGCTTTTTTAGGAAATTCACTATAGTTAAGGCCCTTTTCAGTTTTAGTTGCTGCCAATATTTCACTCATGTTAACCAGGTGTATTGTGTTTTATCTTTGACTAAATGTGAATTTCTTCTTATGTATTCCATCAGATTACATTGCTAACTCCTTCTTACCTTACTAATTTTAGTTTTTATCAACACTGACAGATGTAGTTATGTCATCTATAGGTATGTAGATTTTCCTTGTAACCTTTCTGCAACACCATCATTATAGTCACTGAATAGTACTGGGACACAAACTAATCTTTGCATATTATGACGCCATTTTATTTTATTTTTTTTACTTAGGTGGACTTAATTATAGGTGTCGATTTTCAGATGTAACCTTTCTTACACATATTAGAGAAGGAAAACATATTTTGCAATTAATTTTAAAACACGTGAGAGTTAAGCAGCATAACACAGGAAATGCATTTACATACCAGATGTGAAGCTCTTAAATTCAGCAGTTTCATAGAAATGAGGATGCAGTCTATGAAAAGTACAGATGAACTTCTACTCTTCTATAAGCCAAAGTCTAGCACCTGTTGGATATGAGTGCAATACAACTTTATCTGATAATTAGCAGGAAGTAAACTAAGAGAAGTATGACAGTGCCCATTGGCTGAATATAAAAGACACTGGTCCAAAAGTTTTAATATTGCTATTTACTAGATTGTCACAATTACTAGAGAATTTAGGGTGGTTTAGAAGGTGTGGTACGGTGGATGCAGGTAACCAGGTTATAGAGGTGCAGATTTAATGAATTTCATAAAGTTGCAAAGGAGGAGAAGCTTCTGATGGGTAGGGGGCACTGGGTTTAAAAGCTTTAAATCTGTAATTGAGAAGACCTGTAATAAACACAAAAGGTGATGATGAGGGGGTAAGCAATACTGAGCTGGATACTGTAGATGCTTTAAGTTGTCACAAGTGAGTTACTGGTTTGAGCTTTTTTCCTAAAGGGTGTGAGAAAGCTGAAGTTAATTAGGTGGTTGACTGTGAGTAAAACATATTGACATTGTTAACAATCTACTTTCTGATGTTAAACTGAAAATATCCTTGACCCTGTGGGAAGTACTAGTAAAACAGATAGCTTTTCAGAAGCCAACTTAAAATGTGTGTATCATTTTGATAGGTTAATGGTCAATGGTATGGAAAAAAACTGAAGACATGGTAGACTATATTATAAATTATTTACTTGTGCTTGGTAAATTGCTTATAAAAAAGATTTAAAAGCTAGTCATTTAAATGGGCAATCGGTCAGAAATATGAAGACAGTTTGGTAAAAGTTAGGCTGATATGCCTTATCCTGTGATGTAGAGGGATAAAGCCCTGACAATGACCAGGTAACCTCACTTTGATTAGTGGCTTGGGTGACTAATGGAGTGGCAGAGAGGGATGTACATGCCTATACCAGGAGAAGGAAGGGAACTTGGGTGTTTATTTTAGATGATCCTTGATGAAGGCTGAAGATGTCATTGGAGGAGACATGGTCTGCAGATTGGGAGGTGGGCTTAGCTTAACTCCTGTGGATGCAGGGTGATATGCCGCTTGCTCACAATGCACCTCCACCTTAAACTGAACCACTTCACTCGGGGGGGGTTAGGTAATTCAATAACCCCCCCCCCACATGAATGCAAAGACATGCCAAGCCCTGGAATGCCTTAGGATCCATGACTGGCCCAAGCAATACCAGAATACATTTAGGGTAAGGAGTTATTTGACAGAACCGGCATGGATGGAGTAGTGGGGTGTCAGGCCGGTAACAATAAAGGAAACAAAGGACCAAAAAATCAAAAAAAGATGGGCTGCTGTCAGAATTAATGCCAGCATGGGAATCATTGTCTTAGGCAGCCTTTAAGGCCCTAATGATTGCAATACGCACCTACATGTAGAATTTTCAGTAGTTGTTTCAGCTAACTTAGAAAAGAATAGCATGGCCTTCAGAAGGGATTATGATTCAGCTGTTGACCCTTCTCTTTACAAGATTCCCCTAAGCAGAAGATGGCTCCTAAAAGTAGTGCAAGCATTGTGAGATCACATGCCTGATCACAACCTGGTAGATACTTGAAGAGCTCTACATCCCAGGCACATGGATTTCACCTGTTTATTGATGCACTTAAGCTTTATGGAGTTGTGTCAGTGCATCACCAAAGCACTTCTATTTCAATGCACAGATATATTCTATCAGAAATTTCTAAACTAGGTACCTGTGTACTATACTATCTATGAAACTCTGCAATCCTTTTACTTAATGACTCAACAACAAGAAAATATATTCTAAGATAATAAAGTCTTACTGCTCCACTAATCTGACTATCCAAGAGAACTGGGTACCAAATGGTATAAAGTTTAGCAAGCAGTCAAAAATTGATAAAGGAGGTATATAAAAAAAAAAAAACTTTAAGGACAAAAACTGGTTGGCTTGCAGAATAGTGGTGCATCTGTAAAACAGGGATTTAAAAATGGAATACGCCATGTCAAGGTTTTAGCCTGAGAACTTATTCAACTTAAATGAGAGTCTAAGGCCATTCAATACACAATTGTTACTTCTCATCTAGAAACAAATCATATGTGAAGGTCTCCAAAATGGGTGGTTTCCAAGCTAAAATATAGGCATAGAAACATGATGAATACTACTATTATGGAGTCCAGTGGAGTTATTCAGTATAATATTTTTTAAATTAATTAATGCATGGCTGCCACATACCAAATGTTATATGACTTTAGTAGGCTAGACCTTTTATAAGAGAGGTGTGCCTTTTTCAACAAATAAATTGTCCACAAATAAAAGGGAAAGAATCAGGTACCTTGAATTATTTAAATACACTAAGTGAAGTCTAGAAGGCCATACATGTCTTTTGATGAAGTAGACTCCCTGACCCAAGTAACCTCCCTGTAGAATTTTCGTAGCACCATTTAGACATGGGAATTCAATAAAGCCTACATGATAAATTTTGCCATGTGCACATCATGGTATGATGTGTACATGGCCAAGAAAAGTTTTAGATTCAGTAAAGCCTGTGTAGCAGTGCGCACTCATGTGCAAACATGGAAACTTTTGTGGCATGCAGATTACTGCATAAGTAGATTCATTTTATGCTAATGAAGCAGACCAATATGCTGGAGCAATTCAACACCCTCTAAAGCAACTGTGTAGACTCTGTGTTTGTGTTGGCCATGTATTCGAAAACTTTGCGAATACAACCATGGACAGGAGTCTACACGGAAACAAGAGCAAGTAGAAGCTCTTACATTTGTACAGTACTAACCTTAACATGTAACACCACACATATTATGGCCTAATTACACATTGTGGATGCTAGAAAAATCAAAGTAACAAATATAAAAGTGCCTTTTTAAGTGTTATGACATAAATGCAGCTTTGTTCTCCCACCACCAAAGGAAGAATATACTCATAAGTAATGCAAGCTGCTAAAATGTTTAAATGCCATGAAACAGACTATAAAACATACTATATTGTAACCATATGCTGTATGTAGCTGCTGTATTACAGTCCCATTTTATTAAAACATGTATTCCTCTGTACAGATATATAGGTAAACTAATACCCTCCCATGTGTTTACAACAATGGGCTCCCGTGCAGTTTCCCTGCCTACATGGTCACTAACCATGTAGATTCCAGGCTGTCAGCATAGTGACGATGCAAATGAGGTCAAAACTCATTAGAATTGTTGAATCTCATAAAAGAGTAACTGCGTAGGGATATTCACTTCGTGCAGGCACTTCCACAGTGTTTGCTTTCACCGGACGTCAACAGTGAATGAAGACATTGGGGTAGGTGCCAGGTTACATTTGCAGAGGTGAATGGGCTGTGAAGAGTGAAAGTGCATGTAAGTAGTGCACCATTCCCAAGTTCTGTTTCACCCTCATTATTTGGTTGTTAAAATGTGTGGTCTCTGTCTGGTTTAATTACTTTTTTCTTTGCCATTGTTTGCATAATACAGAACTTATCAGAACCACGAGAAGCAGAGGAATGAATGGCAGGTCTCTCTGGTTGTTATGTAACTATTCCTGTGGCAGCACATGTATGTGTTAGAACTAGAATATAGATGGTCCTGTGTTCGACTATAAGGTGTGCAACCTTTCCTTCACTTTTTGTGGTCCATATTTGCACAATATCACATGAACAGAGAAACAAACATCAGTTTTTTTCTATGTTTACCTTATTTATGCAAAGGTGCACAGAGGTGCTCATAATGCACTAATGAGCAAGCAACAGGTTTGTTTACTAAATGCTAATTATAGCATTAGCAGGTGAATTGCATGTTAATCAACCAATCCAACACAGTGAAGCTATTCAACAATGTACAAAGCATCCATGTAGCCTACATTCTGTTTTTTCTTCAATACTTCAATACCACTGGAGTACAGAAGACAAGGACATTTTAAATGACACAATGTTAGGGACTGCTACACCAATTCTACATCTGTATTTGATACATGCTGAAGCCGAGTCTGCTGGAGCTACTTGTCGCTTGTCTAGTCAAGATACAAAAGAAGAGACTTTGTGGGTTCTGTTCAATCAGCTTTATTATGTACAAACACATCAGGATGGAGGCTTGATAACTTTAACTTAGATAAATGCATAAACAAATTAAATATTACACTCATACATGCTCACACTCTGGCTGGATTCACAAAATGGCACTGAAGCTAGCACATGCTGAATATTTATATATATGTTCAGTCCTTGAAATGCTTCTTAAAGATACAGCACACATAGTCTAATCTACATCCGCTCTCTTTGAAAAATAAATCATGCAATGCTGACGACATTAGTTGACATGCGATTAATACAAATAATTATTTGTCTTGCAATTATACAGAATTAAATACATATTGACAATTATGTCCAGGTTGCTGTGCATTTCATATTAGGTCTAGAAATATGACCAAATAGTGTGACATAGAAATTAAAATCAGGTCTAGCAACTGGGACTGACTCTGCCGAATGTTCATCTTTAGAAACATCAAGAACATCATCAGGAATGGAAGTAGAAGTTAAGATACATTCTGCAACAGAATCATTGACTGGATTACTCTGAGATCTAGAGCCTGTATCACAGGAACAATGCTGCTATATCGATTCTGATACAGGAAGGAGATGTCTGAGATTTCTACTGTACTCCACACACTCAGATTCTATGAAGTAGGATCTTGGCACCGTACATATACCTATTATGTGACCAATCCAGTCAAAACCTTTCACCATTTGTATCCTCACTGTCTCTCCTTCTTCCAAGGACGAAGCAATCTGCTTGAGTTATCATAGCTGGACATCTGGAAAGCACGCTTTCTAAATAGTTGGGCTGTAGTTGTTCTGTTGCTGATATCTTTAGGCCTCAACAAATTGGAACTGGTAAGCAATGTTCTTTTGGTTTGCCTAGATAAAAGTCTCTGAGCAGGCGAGCCAAGTATATCGTCACAGGGTATGTTTCTGAGATTAAATAAATTCAAAAAGACATTGATATTGTCACACTTTGACTTCTCAAGTAATTGCTGTGCACTCTGTATTGCACGTTCAGCTAGACCATTTGCCTGTGGATATTAAGAGCAGTAACATATACAAAGTCCCATTCTTTCGCAAATGTCTGAAACAGCTGACTAGTAAATTGAGTACCGTTGTCAAAAATAACTTTGTGTGGACTACCGTGGACTGAGAAATGATGTTTCAACTTAGTAATAACAGCAATCGATGTTAGGGTAGGTATAAATCAGTCTGAAACCAAATCAAATAAGAGTCTACCAACACTAAGTAATGCTGATTGCTCCACTCGAATATATCAGTGGCTACTGTTGACAAAGGTAGTTCAGGAACTGGACTTAGATGAAGTGGTTCTTTTTGCAAATACGGTTTAGTACTATTGCATACTGAAAAAGACTAAAGCACTTTATCAATGTCTTTTGCTAGAGAAGGCCAAAATACTAGTCCTCCCACCCTTCTTTTGGTAGATTCTGAACCTGGAAGACCACAGTGCAGAATCTGGATATATTCGTGTTGTAAGGAAGCCGGAACAACAATTTCAGGACCTTTGAAAATAATGACATCTTCAATCAACACCTTATCTCTGTAAGGAAAATAAGTTTGCACTTCAGGTGGTATACTAGATTGCTTTGACAGCCATCCAACATTAATGTAGTGGTTGAGCTTTTGCAAAATTGGATGAGTCATTGTATGATCTCCCAACTCATCAAATCTTGTGGTAGAAAAATAATGCACTTCCATGACATCAAAGTCAAAATTCTCTGCATGAAGCTGTTCTGTTGTATTTCTGGGTGATCTGAATAAGGTATCAGCCAGATAAAATAGTTTGCCTTTTGTCTAGACAATTTTGAAGTTGTACTTTTGCAATTTGAGCATCATTCTTTGTAATCTCACTGGAGCTGAATTTATAGGCTTCTTTAAAATAGTATCTAGAGGTTGGTGATCAGTTTCAATCTGAATAGCTCTAACATTAATATAATCATGAAACTTTGAACATACAGACACTATTGCCAAAAGTTCTTTCTCTATTTAAGCACACTGCATTTCAGTTTCGGTAAGAGTTCTTGATGCATAGGCTACTGGTCTGCCTTATTGAAGAATGACTGCACCAAGACCAACTTTTAAAGCATCACAGGAAAGTTACTGGTTTATTGACATCATAGTATCTTAATGTAGATGGAGTGGCAATTTTCCACTTAAGGTCTTAAAATTCTTTCTGGTGCTGTTCCAACCAAGACCATGTAAGATTTTTTGCACGTCAGCTCTCTCAAAGATGCTGCCAACTCACGGAAGTCTGGTATAAACTTGCCTAAATAGTTGACCTTACCAAGAAAACATTGTAGAGCTTGAACATTATCTGGTGCTAGCATCTTAAGAATGGCTGCTTGCTTGGGCAGGTCTGGTTGCAAGCCAGTGCTGTTAAATAAATGGAAGTCTGAGTTTGCACTTCTGAGGATTGAGATTTAAGTTCACTTCATGTGCTCTGTCTAGAACTCTCTTAAGGTTTCTGTCATGCTCTGCTTCACCATTGCCTCCAACAAATAAATCACCTACTATTATGGCACAAGGATAACCTGAAACAAATTGCTCCATTGCACACTGAAAGACTTCACTTGCAGAATTTATTCCAAATAGTATCCTAAGGAATCTATATCTGTCAAATGGGGTACTAAAAGTAGCCAGTAATGAGGACTTGCAATCAAGCATCACTAGCCAAAATTAACTTTTTGCATCTAAGTAGAACAAACAGTGGCATTCTGTATTAGGGCTTTGACTTCCTCGACTGTATGCATCGGATGATGCAGTTTCTTTAATGCTTTGTTCAAATCTCTTGGGTCAATACATATTCTGATTTCATCTGAGCCTTTTTTTGGGGGCTGCTACCATGGACAACACCCATTCAGTTGGTTCTGTGACTGGACAAATTACACATCGCTGCACCATTTTATCCAACTGAGCTTTAACTCTATTCTGCATAGCTAGCGGAACATTTCTTACTGGTCTGACCACTGGACTGACTTCTGGGTCTAACTTCATAGAATACACAACTGAAAGTTTGCCCAACTTGTCATTGAAAACATCAGCACACTCTGAGAAAATGGCTTCAGTAAATTTAGAACTAGGAGATGTGCTTATATGATGAACTTCTTTGGTAAAAGCAAGCAGATTTATTCTCAAACTGTCTCTGAGACCCAACAATGACTGCACAGGTCTTCAGACTACATAGAATAACAAGCTATAACAGTTACTAGCCAAATAACATCAAAGCACTACTGAGCCTTCATTTTGAATTTCTTCACATCCATAAGCAACAGGTTTTACACAACTAGCAACATTGAGTTGTTCATTAGCTCTCACTTTAGCCAAAGTATCTGCTGACGTAACATTACACTTTAAACCAGTATCTGCTTTAAGTTTGATGGATTTACCATTGATCTGGACAGAACAAATCACTTTATTATTTGCCAACAAATTCACTGCATCAGCCTTTTCACCAATTACTGATACACCATCTCTGTAGAAAGTAGACTGTTGCAATTCAATTTGATCAACTTGCTTTTTTAAGTGACTTTTCTTTATAACTGTGTGAGGTTTACTTGATTTGCAAAGCTTTTGAAAATAGTTCCATTTTTTACACGTGTGGGATTGCTGACCAAATGCTAAGCATTTCTCTCTTTTAGACTCATGATTGGCACCACAGTTGTGGCAGTTAACATTAAAACTGGATGTGGGTTTTGTTGATTCACTCTTGTGCTTCACTGTGCATGCTCCTTTCATAGAACTTGCTGGAAAACTAAGTGGTTTCCCTAATGAACTGGCATGGAGCTGTGGCTTCCATGTGCTTAGTCCTGCTTTTGCTTGTGATGTGTTACATGCTGTCTACATTTGCTCTGAAGCCTTCTAAAACCATACTTTTATCACTTGCAAGCACACTTGTGTGCTTTTCTGTAACTTCATGGATTTAAAAAATCTCAGTAGCTTTGCTCAATGTTAAATTACTGTCACAAAGCAAAATATTACTCACAGCAGCACTATTAATACCCCACACAAGCCTGTCCTTTTTCAACTCATCTATTAAGTCACCAAACTGACACATTTTAGCTTTGTTTCTGTGGTCAGTAACATAAGCTGCAAAAGTTTGCCCTGGTTTCTGATCTCTTGTGTAATACAAATGCCTCTCTAATGTAATATTTGTCTGGGGCATTACACATTTCCCTGAATTTCAAACACTCTGGGTCTTCCCCTGATTCAGCCTGTACAACAATAGGATGGTTTTCACCTTGTCCCTCATATACTGCTGCTGCATACACAAATTAATGCTCTCTTTTAATGGCTCCTGACCCAGCTAGATTTAACAAAATGAATGCCCTATCATGTGTATCTTTGTTAGAATAAGATGCTTGTATAAGAATATTGTACTCTTGCTCAAATATTCTCCAATTCTCTGCAATATTCAGATCAAACACAAGTGGTGAAGGTTTTCAAAATCCCTCTGCCATATTAACGCATACCAATTTTGCAAATATCCACAAGCATACACACATATACATATGCCAAAAATGTATGTCAGTACTAGCAACTATGCCCAATACCACAACAAACTTCTGAATAACCGAACTTTAAAATAAGTCTCTCAGGCACTATAATACTCTTGAAATCAGAGGCACAAAAACATGTTCCAAAATCCAGGACTAAACGATCATGTCAGTATTTCTCACATCCTGAAACTAATAGCATGGGAGAGATAAATTGTTATAAAAATAACATCTTGCTGCTATTTTTATTTTTATTTTTATTACTATGAATGGTTTATTTATAAAGATTATTGTGCATGATAACCAAATGAACTAATTTTAATAGCACAACAATTAAAACAGCATGTATACTATGAATTTAATGACAATACATACTTTTTTGTGGGATGTGTATAATAGGGGAATGTTGCTTTAAAATTTCAAAAGGATCACATGACAAGTGAGGTTTATTTAAATGGCTCTAGAACTGTTACAGCTTGTATCTGATGAAGTTTTAAAGGGTTTAAAACGAAAGCGCTTATACGCTTACTGGATTATACTGCATTTCTTGGATTAAACCTGTGTTTTACACTTTTACTGGATTGTACTGCACTTCTTGAGCAAAACTTGAACTTTTTACGACTTGGTTTTGGACTGTTTGACTTCCAGCAGCAAGTATTTCTTAGTCTATGACTCTTGAAATCACTGTACTGTAAGAAATCACCTCTTATCAGTGTAAGAAACATTTCAAAATAACTGCACTAATGAACTGCCAGAAGAAGCTCAGGTTAAGAAACATTTGAAAGTAATTGCACTTTGTGAATAAATAGTACACAGCACACTGAAACTTCCCCAAAATGGCAGTAATTTGCTAAATAACTTTACAGTGCAAGAAACAATCTGTAATGGTGAAACTTTACAAATAGACCCACCCAGTACAAGAAACTTTTCAAAATGGCAGTGTTTCGACTGCACTTTACAAAATAGTTGCACTTTGCACACAAATAAGCTCTTCAGAATAAATGCACAGTAATAAGCACACACTGTAAGCACTTTTACCCACTTTGAGATACTTCGAATAATTCTAGTTATGCCTTGAATACAATACGAAATAGTAGTTATGCCAAAACACAGCACTTTGCTAAAGAACATGAGTCACCTTGCTTTATTTTTGCTTAATGTGCCATTTTTGCCCTTATTATATTTGTTTTGCTAAGTAAAACAAAAAGATAAACTGGTGAAAAAACAAAAAAGCATTGACGAAACAGGAACCCTTGAATTCAGTTGAACGCAATTTGTTTATTATTTTAAAAGACAAGCATTTTCGCTCCTGCTGTTGCAGAAGCTTCATCAGAACAGAAAAAACAGCGCCAAACTTCCCAAGTTTTAAATCCTCTTGGATCATGATGTCACTTCCTTGGGATCAAGTATGCAAATAGTCAACATAAAATACATATAAACGATTATGTATATAACTAAAACATCATTTTACGTTAAATTATAAAATTATAAAATCCCTACATTCAATTATTCAATGAATATAATTTCTGCACTTCAAAACCCTGCTAAAAATATCTAAATATCAACCTAATGTATTCTTTCCAAAGGCATTAGGATAAAGTTTAGTTTTATTATATAAAATGTATAAAAGGAGCAGTTTACTGCTTAAAAAGCTTATATGTACACCCTACACCTACACGTACAAATTGATGCAAGTAACCTATCTCAAATAACTTCTATACTTTAAAATAGAAGCAATATTACAAGACTCATTTAACCCGGGTTCAGAAAAAGCATCAAGTAAAATTTGCCATTCTAACTCCCTTGTTTCTAAAACAAGTGACTGAGGTCCGCCCCTGATTCCCAATGTAACATGGTCATTTCCCATAAAATGGAAGCTATGTCCTGGGTGACTCAAGATGTGTTTAGATAAAGCATTGTCACATCTCTTATTTTTTATGGCATAACTGTGCTGGTAAATCCGGTCCCGTAACCTACGGTCCGTCTTCCCTATATAAAACACCGGGCAGCAGTCACAGAAAGCAGCATAAACAACAGATTTGGTGTTACAGTTTATCCTATGATTTATAATGTATTTCTTTTCTCTAACAGTAAATGAGTTACCCATTCTCAAGGAGTTACACCAGTTACAGGCACCACAAATAAAGGTGCCTTTTTGTCTAGTAAACGTGTTTACAGTTCCACTCCTCTGTAGAAGTTCCTTTAAATTACAACCTCTTTTAAAAATAATAACAGGATGTGTACCCAATACATTTAATAATGCAGAATTGTTCTGAATAAAATGCCAATTCTTTCTAATAATGGAACACATCTCCCCTGCAAATGTATTGTATGTCAAAACAAAACTTGTCTTAAAGTCAGATCCATGAGTGTTATCATCAACAATAGTGTCAGTAGCAGTATTAACACCATTAGTCAAACTTGATACAGTTTCAGTCAATTGAGTAATCCCCTGTTTGTTATGGTTAAGTATGGGCTGGTAAAAACCGTTATCCCTTTTAAAGGAGACCTCTGTGACCAAACTGTCAATAAGGGCCTTGGGGTATCCCCTATTCATAAACATAACTTTCAAGGTGACGCATTCCTGTTTGAATGCATCACTCATACTACACATACGGGCCGCCCTCACCAGTTGCCCTTTGACAATAGATCTTTTTTGTTTTGGTGGATGGTTGCTGGAGAAGTGCAGAAAAGAATTGCAATAAGTGCGTTTCCTGTAGATTGATGACTGGAACCGAGAATTCCTAAAATCTTTTGTCACCTTGACGTCAAGATAGTCAATTTCACTATTTGAAAAGTGATGAGTGAATTTTAAGAAAGAAGTGGTCTCATTCATATATTTAATTAAAGTCAAAGCATCGTCTTCACCCCCTAGGAATAAAATGAACACGTCGTCTAAAAAGCGCATGTACAATTTTATTACACTTTTAAACCGGGGTTGGTTTAGGAGAAATGTTTTCTCCCAGTATGCCACGAAGAGATTGGCCACACTTCCCCCACAAGGCGAACCCATAGCTATCCCTTGTTTTTGCAGGTAATAGCAGTTGTCAAAAATAAAGAAATTGGAAGACAGGATGATGTCCAACAAAAACGTCACCACATCAATCTCATCCCTGGGGGCGTTTAAACTCAATAACATCAACTCGACCCATTCAACCGCTTCCTGGTGTGGTATCGAAGTGTAAAGGTCCACAACATCGATAGTAAGGAAGTTGGCTGATGGGTCGAACACGATGTCATTGATTGATTTCAAAAACGACCAAGAGTCTTTACAAATCTCAAGTATTGACCGCAAATATTTAGAAATAATGCTATCGACAAGTCTAGAGCATGGATTAGTGATAGAACATCTACCATCCACCAATGCACGCATCGGTGGATTAACCAGGTCTTTATGGATTTTAGGGATCCCAAACATAACAGGAACCCTAGGGAATGAGATATTAATAAAATTGTAGGTATCAATATCAATCTTACCTTCAATAAGCAAGTCCCTAAAGTACCCTTTAATTTTGTTATGGGACCCAGCCATCTCATTAAGAGAAGAGTTTGCGTAAGCAGGAGAATTCAACACAGACAACATTCTATTAGTATAATCAGTTTTATCAAAAATGACTAAACCCCCTCCTTTATCCGGTTTAATAACCCTCACCGACATACCACATAGGCTATTTAAAGCCAACAGTTGGTCAGGTGAGATATTACTCCGGTTATCCAACCATTTAATGGAGTTAAAGAGGTGTCTAAAATCCAAATCACAGACACTCTCAAATACAAGCAAGTTAGGGTGCAAGGGGGGGTTAAATGTACTTAGCAATTTAAGTGAAGAGCCTTCCTTATGTATATCATTATTGAAAAAAACTTTTAAGTTTAATCTACGCACAAAGCATTTCAAGTCCAATAATGTTTTAGGAAGGCTTAACCTATTTTCTGGAACAAAAGAGAAACCATTAGCCAACAAGTCGATCAAATCACTATCAATAGTGATATTTGAAAAGTTGTACACCTTGAAGTCGCCTTTAGTGTTGGCTAAAATGACCGGCTGACCATTATCTATTGTGAGGCCACTGCCGTATCCATTTAATGCTTCTGTTTGTGCCAGTTCTTGGAATGTTGCTGACGATTGTTCTTTCTCCCTAAAAAAGGCTTCTGTTGGGCTTTATAATTAGGGATTCCGTTGTTGTTTTGATAGTTAGCTTTAATCCTGTTACTCCTCCTTAAGCCCTGGGACGAAGGCCCCTCACCCGCATCATCAGGGGGTTCTCTGTTATCAGCAAGTTCGTCTGGCATATCCTTAGAGGCCAAACGACCTCTGTTGCTGTTCCCCATATTGTGGTTATCACCACTTTGTTTGTTCTTAAATAAGTTTGGGTAGGCTAAATTGTTTTGGTAGGCTTGTCTGTCTCTTGTTAATTTCTTCATTTTATTAGATTTTAATTTCAATACCAGAGAATCAATGCTCGAGAAAATATGATTGTAATCATACTTGTATCAGATGAAATTAATGTCATTTTTTATAATGTCATCAAGTTGACTAGTTTCAGTCAATAAGGAGCTAATATGATTGGAATAATGTTTAATCATTAATTCCAAAAGCTCCATGCCATGTCTATTGAAAAGAGAAATAAGGTTGTCTGAAAACAATGGGTCCTGAAATAACCCAGTTGGAGAAAAAGTATTCCTTAGACCCTTAGGAATAATTTTATCAGATAAACATTGCTTAAAATAAGACACCTCAAGTTGCAGCTTTTTGATTTTTTAACATTTTTGCATCCAGCAATTTAAGTTTATCAGAAATATTGTCATAGTCATTACCTGCACGTTCTGGTTGAATGGCCTGTGAACCAGATGATGTAAAAGGGCCGAAAGATAAAACATCCAAGTTCTCAGCCCATTCAGAAAACAGTGGCACACCAATAAGCCCATTATTGTTGTTGGAAATGGGCCCAGAGGAATTAGGACCCGCGTTAGTGGAAGGAATGTCAGAAGTATGTCCAATGGTAATACCATCCATAGAGCCACGAATTCGGCTCCTATTCATACTATCGATGTTATCGGTACGAACCAGTTGGTCTTTCTGCCCTGTTGTGATGTCATCTCTCGAGCCATGGTTTGTTTCAGCAGGAGGCACGTTACCAATTGAAGTGCATAAATGAGGAGGCTGGCCGGCTGGTATACCGGTCAAGCCTTCATTCGTGGACAAGCTACTAGCAGTCAAAGTGTTTAAATTGTTGACCTTGACCGATAGTGCCTCAATCCTTTCAATATTTTCTAGGCGCTTGTTCATAGTTTCTAAACGCTGGGTAAGCGTTAAAAGAAGCGCTTGAATGCTTGGTGGGTCTTCGGTATAAGCCGCATTCTCAGACCCAAAAAGATTAGGTGTTCCTGGACTCGGAACAATGCCAGACGACATACTGGCAAGTAAAACAAAAAGATAAACTGGTGAAAAAACAAAAAGCATTGACGAAACAGGAACCCTTGAATTCAGTTGAACGCAATTTGTTTATTATTTTAAAAGACAAGCGTTTTCGCTCCTGCTGTTGCAGAAGCTTCATCAGAACAAAAAACAGCCAAACTTCCCAAGTTTTAAATCCTCTTGGATCATGATGTCACTTCCTTGGGATCAAGTATGCAAATAGTCAACATAAAATACATATAAACGATTATGTATATAACTAAAACATCATTTTACATTAAATTATAAAATTATAAAATCCCTACATTCAATTATTCAATGAATATAATTTCTGCACTTCAAAACCCTGCTAAAAAAATCTAAATATCAACCTAATGTATTCTTTCCAAAGGCATTAGGATAAAGTTTAGTTTTATTATATAAAATGTATAAAAGGAGCAGTTTACTGCTTAAAAAGCTTATATGCACACCCTACACCTACACATACAAATTGATGCAAGTAACCTATCTCAAATAACTTCTATACTTTAAAATAGAAGCAATATTACAAGACTCATTTAACCCGGGTTCAGAAAAAGCATCAAGTAAAATTTGCCATTATAACTCCCTTGTTTCTAAAACAAGTGACTGAGGTCCGCCCCTGATTCCCAATGTAACATGGTCATTTCCCATAAAATGGAAGCTATGTCCTGGGTGACTCAAGATGTGTTTAGATAAAGCATTGTCACATCTCTTATTTTTTATGGCATAACTATGCTGGTAAATCCGGTCCCGTAACCTACGGTCCGTCTTCCCTATATAAAACACCGGGCAGCAGTCACAGAAAGTAGCATAAACAACAGATTTGGTGTTACAGTTTATCCTATGATTTATAATGTATTTCTTTTCTCTAACAGTAAATGAGTTACCCATTCTCAAGGAGTTACACCAGTTACAGGCACCACAAATAAAGGTGCCTTTTTGTCTAGTAAACGTGTTTACAGTTCCACTCCTCTGTAGAAGTTCCTTTAAATTACAACCTCTTTTAAAAATAATAACAGGATGTGTACCCAATACATTTAATAATGCAGAATTGTTCTGAATAAAATGCCAATTCTTTCTAATAATGGAACACATCTCCCCTGCAAATGTATTGTATGTCAAAACAAAACTTGTCTTAAAGTCAGATCCATGAGTGTTATCATCAACAATAGTGTCAGTAGCAGTATTAACACCATTAGTCAAACTTGATACAGTTTCAGTCAATTGAGTAATCCCCTGTTTGTTATGGTTAAGTATGGGCTGGTAAAAACCGTTATCCCTTTTAAAGGAGACCTCTGTGACCAAACTGTCAATAAGGGCCTTGGGGTATCCCCTATTCATAAACATAACTTTCAAGGTGACGCATTCCTGTTTGAATGCATCACTCATACTACACATACGGGCCGCCCTCACCAGTTGCCCTTTGACAATAGATCTTTTTTGTTTTGGTGAAAAGTGATGAGTGAATTTTAAGAAAGAAGTGGTCTCATTCATATATTTAATTAAAGTCAAAGCATCGTCTTCACCCCCTAGGAATAAAATGAACACGTCGTCTAAAAAGCGCATGTACAATTTTATTACACTTTTAAACCGGGGTTGGTTTAGGAGAAATGTTTTCTCCCAGTATGCCACGAAGAGATTGGCCACACTTCCCCCACAAGGCGAACCCATAGCTATCCCTTGTTTTTGCAGGTAATAGCAGTTGTCAAAAATAAGGAAATTGGAAGACAGGATGATGTCCAACAAAAACGTCACCACATCAATCTCATCCCTGGGGGCGTTTAAACCTCTAAGACCGATAGTATCGGGAGGTGGATGGTTGATGGAACCAGCATCAATTTTTATTGAGAAACAACTTCGCCCTATTGTCAATAACACTAGCTCCATATTAAAAGACACGCAAGATTTTTTAGAAAGTTATGGTACGTATATTAGGAATTCTCGGTTCCAGTCATCAATCTACAGGAAACCCACTTATTGCAATTCTTTTCTGCACTTCTCCAGCAACCATCCACCAAAACAAAAAAGATCTATTGTCAAAGGGCAACTGGTGAGGGCGGCCCGTATGTGTAGTATGAGTGATGCATTCAAACAGGAATGCGTCACCTTGAAAGTTATGTTTATGAATAGGGGATACCCCAAGGCCCTTATTGACAGTTTGGTCACAGAGGTCTCCTTTAAAAGGGATAACGGTTTTTACCAGCCCATACTTAACCATAACAAACAGGGGATTACTCAATTGACTGAAACTGTATCAAGTTTGACTAATGGTGTTAATACTGCTACTGACACTATTGTTGATGATAACACTCATGGATCTGACTTTAAGACAAGTTTTGTTTTGACATACAATACATTTGCAGGGGAGATGTGTTCCATTATTAGAAAGAATTGGCATTTTATTCAGAACAATTCTGCATTATTAAATGTATTGGGTACACATCCTGTTATTATTTTTAAAAGAGGTTGTAATTTAAAGGAACTTCTACAGAGGAGTGGAACTGTAAACACGTTTACTAGACAAAAAGGCACCTTTATTTGTGGTGCCTGTAACTGGTGTAACTCCTTGAGAATGGGTAACTCATTTACTGTTAGAGAAAAGAAATACATTATAAATCATAGGATAAACTGTAACACCAAATCTGTTGTTCATGCTGCTTTCTGTGACTGCTGCCCGGTGTTTTATATAGGGAAGACGGACCGTAGGTTACGGGACCGGATTTACCAGCACAGTTATGCCATAAAAAATAAGAGATGTGACAATGCTTTATCTAAACACATCTTGAGTCACCCAGGACATAGCTTCCATTTTATGGGAAATGACCATGTTACATTGGGAATCAGGGGCGGACCTCAGTCACTTGTTTTAGAAACAAGGGAGTTAGAATGGCAAATTTTACTTGATGCTTTTTCTGAACCCGGGTTAAATGAGTCTTGTAATATTGCTTCTATTTTAAAGTATAGAAGTTATTTGAGATAGGTTACTTGCATCAATTTGTACGTGTAGGTGTAGGGTGTGCATATAAGCTTTTTAAGCAGTAAACTGCTCCTTTTATACATTTTATATAATAAAACTAAACTTTATCCTAATGCCTTTGGAAAGAATACATTAGGTTGATATTTAGATTTTTTTAGCAGGGTTTTGAAGTGCAGAAATTATATTCATTGAATAATTGAATGTAGGGATTTTATAATTTTATAATTTAATGTAAAATGATGTTTTAGTTATATACATAATCGTTTATATGTATTTTATGTTGACTATTTGCATACTTGATCCCAAGGAAGTGACATCATGATCCAAGAGGATTTAAAACTTGGGAAGTTTGGCGCTGTTTTTTTTGTTCTGATGAAGCTTCTGCAACAGCAGGAGCGAAAACGCTTGTCTTTTAAAATAATAAACAAATTGCGTTCAACTGAATTCAAGGGTTCCTGTTTCGTCAATGCTTTTTGTTTTTTCACCAGTTTATCTTTTTGTTTTACTTGCCAGTATGTCGTCTGGTGTTGTTACGAGTCCAGGAACACCTAATCTTTTTGGGTCTGAGAATGCGGCTTATACCGAAGACCCACCAAGCATTCAAGCGCTTCTTTTAACGCTTACCCAGCGTTTAGAAACTATGAACAAGCGCCTAGAAAATATTGAAAGGATTGAGGCGCTATCGGTCAAGGTCAACAATTTAAACACTTTGACTGCTAGTAGCTTGTCCACGAATGAAGGCTCGACCGGTATACCAGCCGGCCAGCCTCCTCATTTATGCACTTCAATTGGTAACGTGCCTCCTGCTGAAACAAACCATGGCTCGAGAGATGACATCACAACAGGGCAGAAAGACCAACTGGTTCGTACCGATAACATCGATAGTATGAATAGGAGCCGAATTCGTGGCTCTATGGATGGTATTAGCATTGGACATACTTCTGACATTCCTTCCACTAACGCGGGTCCTAATTCCTCTGGGCCCATTTCCAACAACAATAATGGGCTTATTGGTGTGCCACTGTTTTCTGAATGGGCTGAGAACTTGGATGTTTTATCTTTCGGCCCTTTTACATCATCTGGTTCACAGGCCATTCAACCAGAACGTGCAGGTAATGACTATGACAATATTTCTGATAAACTTAAATTGCTGGATGCAAAAATGTTAAAAAATCAAAAAGCTGCAACTTGAGGTGTCTTATTTTAAGCAATGTTTATCTGATAAAATTATTCCTAAGGGTCTAAGGAATACTCTTTCTCCAACTGGGTTATTTCAGGACCCATTGTTTTCAGACGACCTTATTGCTCTTTTCAATAGACATGGCATGGAGCTTTTGGAATTAATGATTAAACATTATTCCAATCATATTAGCTCCTTATTGACTGAAACTAGTCAACTTGATGACATTATAAAAAATGACATTAATTTCATCCGATACAAGTATGATTACAATCGTATTTTCTCGAGCATTGATTCTCTGGTATTGAAATTAAAATCTAATAAAATGAAGAAATTAACAAGAGACAGACAAGCCTACCAAAACAATTTAGCCTACCCGAACTTATTTAAGAACAAACAAAGTGGTGATAACCACAATATGGGGAACAGCAACAGAGGTCGTTTGGCCTCTAAGGATATGCCAGATGAACTTGCTGATAACAGCGAACCCCCTGATGATGCGGGTGAGGGGCCTTCGTCCCAGGGCTTAAGGAGGAGTAACAGGATTAAAGCTAACTATCAAAACAACAACGGAATCCCTAATTATAAAGCCCAACAGAGGCCTTTTTTAGGGGGAAAGAACAATCGTCAGCAACATTCCAAGAACTGGCACAAACAGAAGCATTAAATGGATACAGCAGTGGCCTCACAATAGATAATGGTCAGCCGGTCATTTTAGCCAACACTAAAGGCGACTTCAAGGTGTACAACTTTTCAAATATCACTATTGATAGTGATTTGATCGACTTGTTGGCTAATGGTTTCTCTTTTGTTCCAGAAAATATGTTAAGCCTTCCTAAAACATTATTGGACTTGAAATGCTTTGTGCGTAGATTAAACTTAAAAGTTTTTTTCAATAATGATATACATAAGGAAGGCTCTTCACTTAAATTGCTAAGTACATTTAACCCCCCCTTGCACCCTAACTTGCTTGTATTTGAGAGTGTCTGTGATTTGGATTTTAGACACCTCTTTAACTCCATTAAATGGTTGGATAACCGGAGTAATATCTCACCTGACCAACTGTTGGCTTTAAATAGCCTATGTGGTATGTCGGTGAGGGTTATTAAACCGGATAAAGGAGGGGGTTTAGTCATTTTTGATAAAACTGATTATACTAATAGAATGTTGTCTGTGTTGAATTCTCCTGCTTACGCAAACTCTTCTCTTAATGAGATGGCTGGGTCCCATAACAAAATTAAAGGGTACTTTAGGGACTTGCTTATTGAAGGTAAGATTGATATTGATACCTACAATTTTATTAATATCTCATTCCCTAGGGTTCCTGTTATGTTTGGGATCCCTAAAATCCATAAAGACCTGGTTAATCCACCGATGTGTGCATTGGTGGATGGTAGATGTTCTATCACTAATCCATGCTCTAGACTTGTCGATAGCATTATTTCTAAATATTTGCGGTCAATACCTGAGATTTGTAAAGACTCTTGGTCGTTTTTGAAATCAATCAATGACATCGTGTTCGACCCATCAGCCAACTTCCTTACTATCGATGTTGTGGACCTTTACACTTCGATACCACACCAGGAAGCGGTTGAATGGGTCGAGTTGATGTTATTGAGTTTAAACGCCCCCAGGGATGAGATTGATGTGGTGACGTTTTTGTTGGACATCATCCTGTCTTCCAATTTCTTTATTTTTGACAACTGCTATTACCTGCAAAAACAAGGGATAGCTATGGGTTCGCCTTGTGGGGGAAGTGTGGCCAATCTCTTCGTGGCATACTGGGAGAAAACATTTCTCCTAAACCAACCCCGGTTTAAAAGTGTAATAAAATTGTACACGAGCTTTTTAGACGACGTGTTCATTTTATTCCTAGGGGGTGAAGACGATGCTTTGACTTTAATTAAATATATGAATGAGACCACTTCTTTCTTAAAATTCACTCATCACTTTTCAAATAGTGAAATTGACTATCTTGACGTCAAGGTGACAAAAGATTTTAGGAGCTCTCGGTTCCAGTCATCAATCTACAGGAAACCCACTTATTGCAATTCTTTTCTGCACTTCTCCAGCAACCATCCACCAAAACAAAAAAGATCTATTGTCAAAGGGCAACTGGTGATGGCAGCCCATATGTGTAGTATGAGTGATGCATTCAAATAGGAATGCGTCACCTTGAAAGTTATGTTTATGAATAGGGGATACCCCGAGGCCCTTATTGACAGTTTGGTCACAGAGGTCTCCTTTAAAAGGGATAACGGTTTTTACCAGCCCATACTTAACCATAACAAACAGGGGATTACTCAATTGACTGAAACTGTATCAAGTTTGACTAATGGTGTTAATACTGCCACTGACACTATTGTTGATGATAACACTCATGGATCTGACTTTAAGACAAGTTTTGTTTTGACATACAATAGATTTGCAGGGGAGATGTGTTCCATTATTAGAAAGAATTGGCATTTTATTCAGAACAATTCTGCATTATTAAATGTATTGGGTACACATCCTGTTATTATTTTTAAAAGAGGTTGTAATTTAAAGGAACTTCTACAGAGGTGGAACTGTAAACACGTTTACTAGACAAAAAGGCACCTTTATTTGTGGTGCCTGTAACTGGTGTAACTCCTTGAGAATGGGTAACTCATTTACTGTTAGAGAAAAGAAATACATTATAAATCATAGGATAAACTGTAACACCAAATCTGTTGTTTATGCTGCTTTCTGTGACTGCTGCCTGGTGTTTTATATAGGGAAGACGGACCGTAGGTTACGGGACCGGATTTACCAGCACAGTTATGCCATAAAAAATAAGAGATGTGACAATGCTTTATCTAAACACATCTTGAGTCACCCAGAACATAGCTTCCATTTTATGGGAATTGACCATGTTACATTGGGAATCAGGGGCGGACCTCAGTCACTTGTTTTAGAAACAAGGGAGTTAGAATGGCAAATTTTACTTGATGCTTTTTCTGAACCCGGGTTAAATGAGTCTTGTAATATTGCTTCTATTTTAAAGTATAGAAGTTATTTGAGATAGGTTACTTGCATCAATTTGTACGTGTAGGTGTAGGGTGTGCATATAAGCTTTTTAAGCAGTAAACTGCTCCTTTTATACATTTTATATAATAAAACTAAACTTTATCCTAATGCCTTTGGAAAGAATACATTAGGTTGATATTTAGATTTTTTTAGCAGGGTTTTGAAGTGCAGAAATTATATTCATTGAATAATTGAATGTAGGGATTTTATAATTTTATAATTTAATGTAAAATGATGTTTATATACATAATCGTTTATATGTATTTTATGTTGACTATTTACATACTTGATCCCAAGGAAGTGACATCATGATCCAAGAGGATTTAAAACTTGTGAAGTTTGGCGCTGTTTTTTCTGTTCTGATGAAGCTTCTGCAACAGCAGGAGCGAAAACGCTTGTCTTTTAAAATAATAAACAAATTGCGTTCAACTGAATTCAAGGGTTCCTGTTTCGTCAACGCTTTTTTGTTTTTTCACATATTTGTTTTGCTCATTGAATCTTTTTTTATGCCCATTGTACTTTTCTTGTGCTCGTTTTAGTATAAACATGCCTGTTTTGTTTTAAACACCCTTGTTTCACTTTAAACATACTCATTTTGCAAGTCCGAGGTAATTCCAAACTCCTTATGTGCTTTTCTGACAATTGTTTTATCAAATATCTTAATCTTAAACATTTCATTTAATTAATAAACCTTTTGTGCCTCTCGCTTGTTTAATAATGTGGTTTGTGCCCATGTAATGCTCTGTTTTATCTTTTTTATAAAGTAAACTGTCTGTGCAAGTTTTCATTACATTTGGTTCTCTTCTGGCTCTTTTTCATGCTCATTTCTCTTAGTTTAACTTCATTGTTAACCTTGCACGTCATAGCTCTGATATCAGTCTCTGGAATCCTGCTTCTGATACCATATCGCTTTGTCTAGTCAGGCTACAACAGATGAAACTTTGTGGGTTCTACTCAACCAGCTTTATTATGTAGAAACACATCAGGATTGAAGCTTAATAACTTTAACTTAGATAAACATATAAAAAACTAGCTAGTACACTCATACATACTCACTCTCTGGCTGCACTCACAAAATGGAACTGGAGCTAGCACGTGCTGGCTATTCATATGCATGTTCAGTCTTTGAAACACTTCTTAAAGATACAGCACATATACTCTATTCTACACTGCTGATAATAGGCCTAGGCTGAGAAGGACAAGAGTGTTCAAGCCCAGGGTAACTTTCTATTTGCTACATGAGCTAGAGATTGTAGAGTGCTGCAGGGTGGACAGAGACACATTACAAGAACTCTGTGAGCTCTGCCACCCTCAACTCAAAGACAGACCAAATTGAGAAAAACCCATCCCAGTGGAAACTATGGTATGTGTAGGCCTTAGAATATTAGTTACTTGAACTTTTCAAAGACCAACTGTAGACATGATGGGTGACGATGGGTGTGTCATAGGCATCAACCTCCAGGATCCTCCACCAATTTCTGGATGGTATGCTCATACATGCCAGTAAGTATGTATTTTTCCCTATAGTTCTGAAGAGAGGGCCAGCAATATGCAACTGATTTACCATGCAGTGCACTTCCCTGAAGTACTGGGTGCCATAGACTGCAGTCATGTACACATTAAGGAACCACCTGGTGAGCAGGATAGAATTTACATTAATTGCAAGGGATACCACTCCATCAACTGCTAAGTTGTGCCTAATGCCCAGGAAATTATCTTGAATGCTGGAAACCCTGGCAATCATGACTCCCATATATGGCACCCATCACAGCTGCACCAGACGTTTGCTATGGGGGACATCACAAAGGGACATTTACTGGAGGATGCTGGCTATGCTTTGGAACTGTGGCTGATGACATCCATCAGAAGTGTACACACACACACACTCATGGAAGAATGCCATAATGAGGCACACGCACTCAAATTAGAAACATCATAGATAATGTGTTTGGGCTTCTGAAATTATGGTCCCAGGGCCTGGATAATCTGGTAGTGCCCTGCATTACAATCCATGCACATGTACACAAATATTCACACTATATGCTGTGCTCCACAATCTGATCCTGGGAAACATCTGCCACAGTATCAGCAAGGGGAAGGGATACACATCCCCACACCAACACCTAGGTCACAACAGTCATAGTCAGATGAGGACTCGGAGGAGGAACCATCAGCTGCTGTCCCTGTAGGCAGATGTAGGCATGCTCTGTATGCCCTTGCTTTGTTTAAGAGGCAGTGGACTAGAATGTAATAGCTTTCTCCTACTCACATGCATATAGTAAAATTAATGCCAGGTAACTCACTCAACCTTTACCTCCCCGTGTATTGTGTACTGCTTGCATCAGACAGTCAACCCAGAAATAAAGTTGTGTCAACTCCTGCATTTGCAAAGTAAGTCCTGAACCTAGAGTGTATTCCTTAATAATATTATGGCATATACTTGTATTTCTTAACTTGGTACAGCAATCAAATAAATGGTGGTGTATTTGTACAGAACGTACCTTAACATGTGACACCAGACACTTGTTTTACTTACAGTTGACCAATAGTAATTAGTAGGCCTCAGGCATGAAAGATTTATACAGTCATACCCCTGAAGAATGCTGATGTTCCCTGCATGGCATCAGTTTTCTACCATACCTTTCTACTGGTAAATCATTAAAGATGGAGGTTCGAAAGTGATAATACACATTGCAGTTTCAGACTTCAGACTTGTTTGTGTCATAACAGTAACTAACATTTACCCCTCCCAAAAGGAGGAGTGTACACTTATTCCAGCTATGCCAGGAAAGTAGAGCAGTGGATGTGTAACATATGCCAGCACAGTCAGCTGGAATTTTGTAAAGAATTATATGTCATTTGTATAGCAAACTGATTTGTACAGGTGCTTCTGTTGAAAAATGTATTTGTAAAGCTGCTTGGGTTAAAAATGTATCAACAACATGCCCTGCTGGACAGAAAAAGAAATATACAAGTAATATTGTAACTGTTTAAATGTATATGTTTTAACAGAGGATACTAGAATATAAGAGGTTAATCTTAATCCACCTAACTTTGAAAATAGTTTGAAATGAAATTACCAGGCTTAAACCATAAAGATTGTATCTTATAGTTCTCAATAAAGCCAGAGACAAAAAGGCTGTAAAAGGAAGCTTTCTGCCTTGTCTTTGGGGCAAAGTAATTGCTACTGTGGAAGGGTGAAGGTTTGAAATTGTTTTATGACTTCCAGGAGTTGCAGCAGATCTTAGAAAGGCTCTGCGTCTGTGTACTATTGACACGTGTGCTAAATCCAGATAGCTTCTAGCCAAAGAGGGTAGCATATGAACCAGAAGTCAGATCCAGATGTATGTGATGTCATTCTGTAATCTAGGACAAATATGATATTTAATACTATATGAAACTGGAGTCTCATTGCACTATATTATTGGAACCTGACCAGGAAGGACCCTCACCTACTTCATCTTGCCTTGCTCTAGTAAGTGAACCAAAGAATAGCAATTCTTTAGATCAGTCAGGAAGATATAGTGAGATTAGTTAAGTACTGTTTTTCTGTATCTGTGTGAATCTATTCATCTGTGTTATTTTAATATTTCCTGTGATTGAAACACTTGTGTTTATTATAAATAGATATTCTGTATTTTCATGGTCTGTTATTATTTATTATTAAATATATTTAACCTTTTCATTGCTGCTGGTCCTTTAGAGAATATTTTAACCTTTGAGAGTACTCATAATTATTTGGTGACTCTGTGGCCATTCCTGAAAGCCTTACGACATTGGTTAAACACAACCATTTATATTTGGAGTGCCTGGTGGCAGTAACAACATTATAGTCTGGGCAGAAGGAGGCATACCTTGTAAATCTGTGCAAGCCTTTCCCATGTGTCGTGTTTGTGTGTGTGTGTGTGTGTGTGTGTGTGTGTGTGTGCGTGTGTGTGTGTGTGTGTGTGTGTGTGTGTGTGTGTGTGTGTGTGTGTGTGTGAAAATCAAATCTCCAAGAGTGCATGTATCAGCTGCTTGTAGCAGGGACATAAATCACTGGTTTCACAGAGAGAGAATGGTGGAGGACTTGGCTTGGATACTCAACTGAGGACTCAGTTCTATAGCTGTGCCAGTGGGGGGTCTTATTGTGGATCTGGAGAGAGAGGGAAAACCAGCCCCTGGACTGAGAGTGTTCCCTATGTGCTCTTAAGGGAAATTGTGCTTGATACAGAGAGCTGCATCTGGGAATACTGGGTGTATCTATTTTTTTAAGTGAACATACATCTCCAGTGTCACTGGTGAGGATTCAGACTACTTGATTACTGTCCCACAGTGGGGACATCACATATTGGTGAGCAGTGGTGTGGATATTAATTGAACTTCTGTAGCCTGTAGGCAGTTGTCACTGAAGGTGGGTGTGCTCTCAAACAGCCACAAGGTAAACATTCAGAGTTTCATTTTCATAATAGTTTTTATTTAATTTTTGTCATTGAAAGCAGGCAAAAATGTCAGCAGAGGATTATGGTAAGCGGACAAAGAACCATTTGGCCAAGGTGTGTGAAGCCAAAGGACTGGTGCATGCCAATCTGACTAAAGAGGAAATTATCTCAACCTTAGTCACAGCTCAGACCAGCAACCAGGAGAATAACCCAGATAGTGATGGGAATTTGCAGCCCTCAGAAACAGAACAGCTCACTTTTTACACAGAGGACTTAAACATCCATCAGGAGTTAAAGAGACTTGAACTAGAGGCCAAACATTTGGAATTAGAATCAGCAGAGAGACTGCAGCTTTTGGAGCCCGAAGAAAGGAGAAGCAGATGGAATTAGAAACAGCAGAGAGACTGAAGCATTTAAAGGCCAAAGAAAATGAGAAGCATTGTCAACATGAGAAGGAGATGCTGACTTTTCACCAGGCTCATGGAGGTAATGGGGAAAGGAATAACCAAATCCCAGAAGCAATAAAGGTCAGTACATTTCTTCCACAATTTTAGAGAGTGATAATTTTGATAATTTTATTCATATATTTGAAAGAGTATGTAAAGAGTATAATGCTGACCAAGGGATCTAGGTATAGTCTGTGACCCCCCTTACTCCATGGAAAAGCTGTAGCTGCTGTTTCAAAATTCTCTGATATTGATTGTTTAAACTATGACAAAGTGAAACAATGTTTACTTGAACGTTCTAAGTTAACACCCAAAGCTTACAGAAAAAAAAGTTTCATGCTCATAGACACAAGGCAGATGAAAGTGTATGTGATTATAATGCTTATTTAAGCAGTTGTTTTCATTGATGAGTGAGTGGGTGTCAGGTCACCACTTTTGAAGGAATGGCAGACCTTTTGGTGAGGTAACAAGCCTTTAGCCCCTTTTCTGAGGACATGAGAAACTTGTAACTCTGCAGATGGGCTGGGGAAAAAGGGTATCTCTACTTAGCAAGCAGGGCATCACTGCACAGGAAAGGGATACCCACTGCTGCACATGGATATAAGGGAACCCATGGTGGTCACCCTAAACCACCCCAACAGAATCCATCAGTAACAGGGGAAGCCAGTAGTTTAGGTACATGGCCAGGATCAAGGTTTAAATGTTTTAAATGAAACCAGTGATGCCATGTATCATATAGATGCCCATGGAGGCAAGCTGGGAAACAAAAGGTGGGAGAGACAGCAAGTGGGAATAGCAGTATGCCAGTAGTAAGTTGTCTGGAGGCAACATGATGTACCAAACTATCACCAAAGTTTATATCCAATCTTAGTGCTAAGAGAGACACAGCCTCTGACATAACCACTGTGAAGCCTGCAGTGGTTAAAGCAGAGCTGCACTTGCTTGGGAAGTCCACTCCTGTCAGAGGTTTAGGAGGGACCCCATTCCAAATGTTTTGGCCAGGGTTCACCTTGACTGGGAGGGTGGAAAAGGAAGAAAGCAAGTAGGTGTGTTTGAGGAGAGGATATCCCTGCAGATGTCTTGATAGGGAATGGTTTAGATAATGTAGTGCCTTTTGTGCATGCAGTTACATGCACTCAAGCTAAGAAACAGTTATGTGAGTCTGTTAGCCTGGGAAGATCCAGACAGACCCCAAACCTGAAGCCAGGCTGATGAGGTGGCTATTTCAGGGAGAGATAGACCCTGTAGCAGTAAGCCTGAAGGTGAGCCACAGCTACTGGTACGAACTGATGTTCACTGGGACAGAGTGACTGCAAGGGCTGAGGTGAGTGGTAGCACCAAGGCTAACAGTAAGGCACCACAGTCAGAGGATACCAGGCTTACTGTGGAATGGAAGCCACTGTCAAGAGGATGCCAGGCTTACTGTGGAAAGGAAGCTCAGAAAGTCCACAAAGATAAAGCTAAGACAGGCTCAGCTCTCAGACACTACACTAAGAGGCTTGATGGAGGTAGTAAAGGAGGCACCTTTTTCTCAAGGAAAAGAAAAGTCTTTATATTGTAAAAAGGGTTACTGTATAGAGAGTGGACCCCTGACGGAGGGCTAGAGGGTGAGGTAATACAGTGGTTAGTAGTGCTTATAGTCATAGGCCAGGACATTCCTTTTGCAGGTCATATGGGCATAAAGCATAACAAGAGATGTATTATGCAGAACTTTTATTGGCCTGGAATTGCAAGGGATATAAGAGGGTACTGGAAGACTTGTGAGCAGTGCCAAAAAGTAGGCAATGCAGGAGACAGAGTCAAGGCTCCTTTAATACTTTTGAATGTGTTTGAGGAGCCATTTCATAGGGTAGCTATGGATATTGCAGGGCCTCTGAGTAGCCCAAGCTCCACAGGGATGAAGTATATCCTATTGGTAGTAGAGTATGCTAACAGATACCCTGAGGTGGTGGTTGTTTCCTCCCTCGAGGCAGAGAAGATGGCAAATGCTTTGTTAGAGATTTCAGCATGGTGGAAGTAGAGAGGTTGAAGGAAGCAAGTTTGGAAAGCAGGAGATTTTGGGAAACAGTGTCAAAAGCCTCGGAGAGGTCTTTGCATATGTTTTAACAGAGGATACTGGAAGAGAAGAGGTTAATCTAAATTCACCTAACTTTGAAAATAGTTTGAAATGAAATTACCTGGCTTAGGCCATAAGGATTGTATCTTACAGTTCTCATTGCAGCCTGAAACAAAAAGTCTGCACTAGGATGTTTTCTGCCTTGTATATGGGGTGAGGTAATTGCTACTTTGGAAGGGTGGAGGTTTGAAATAGTTTTATGACTTGCAGGAGCAGCAGCAGATCTTATCAAGGCTCCATGTGTATGTATTATTGACATGTATATGCTATATCTTGACAGCTTCTAGCCAATGGGGGTAGGTTGGGAACCAGAAGTTTGATGAACAGTTGTACGTGATGTCATTCTGTAATCTAGGACAAAAATGATGTTTAATACTAGATAGGACTGAAGTTTCATTGCACTTAGTTATTGGAACCTGTCAAGGGAGGACCCCTCAGCTACTTCATTTTGCCCTGGTCTAGTAAGTGAACCAGAGAATAGTAATTCTTTAGATCAGTGATGAAAATATAGTGAGATGAATTAAGTACTGTTTTCTGTATCTGTGTGAATCTAGTCAGCTGAGTTATTTCAATATTTCCTTTGATTGAAACACTGGTGTGTGTACTGTAAATAGATATTCCATATTTTCATGTACTTTTATTATTTATTATTAAATATATTTAAACAGTTCATTGTGGCTGGTCCTTTAGAGAATATTGTAACCTTTGAGAGTACTCATAACTATTTGATGGCTCTATGGTTACTCCTGAAAGCCGGGCTTAAAGCATTGTTCAAACACTGCTGTTTGTATTAACTCATTCACTTCACTGAAGCTAAGGAAGTTTGCACTGTAAATTCCAAAGGGTGGAGCCTAAGCCTTTTCACAGAACCAAATGATGTCCTCACATGTCAAACAAATGTTCATATTTTTGGAACCATGGGGATTATGAAAGAAGTATAAATGGCAAACTCTTCAGTGCAAACTATTTTTATAGTGGTAGTACTCTTTTGGTTCTAGGTCTTAAAATGAATTTTATAAGTCACAGTAAACACAGTAATTATTACATTTATAATATTTTGTAAACACCTTACAATATCTCAGCAACCACTCACGTTATACATATACCGTCAGCAGCAGTTTATTCATCTAGGTGATAGCTTTCATATAAGGCTAAGGAGTTTTGTCTATGCTATTTGGTTGTTGAGATATTTAGAAAAATAAAATTATAACTATTTAAATTAATATAATAAAAGCAACAGTTAATATCTATTTACATGCCTAGACAGAGGTCAAATATTAATGCTGTTGAGTTTGCTATTGTCTAAGCTTTAAGATGAAATATTTTAAAATCTTGTACATAGCATGGTTTTGGAATTATTGATGCAAATATTAACAAGCAATATTTGACACATACAGGCATCAGTAGGAGTTAACTGCAGATGCACCTGGAGGTGTCACTCAGATGTAATGAGTTAATATTAATTTCACTCAGTATTATTGGTAAGCTTGTAAGATCCTTACAGTAGCTGGCTTTGGCATGTCTGGTGGCAGTAACTACATTATAGTCTGGGCAAAAGGGGGTGTAGGTAGTAAATCTGTGCCAACTTTTCCCATTTGCGTGTGTGTGTGTGTGTGTGTGTGTGTGTGTGTGTGTGTGTGTGTGTGTGTGTGTGTGTGTGTGTGTGTGTGTGTGTGTGTGTGTGTGTGTGTGTGTGTGTGTATGCAAAAATCAAATCTGCAAGAGAGTGCAACAGCTGCTTGGAGTAGGGATATGAATCACTAGTTTCACAGAGAGATTGGTGGAGGATTTTGCTTGGGCACTTGTTTGAGGACTCAACTCCATAGCTCTGGGGCGGCTTACTGGGGATCTGGAGAGAGAGGGAAAACCAGCCCCCAGACTGAGTGTGTTCTCTGTGTACTCTTAGGGAAAACTGTGCTTAAAGCAGACAGCTGCATCTGGAAATACTGGGTCTATCCATTTTTGTTTTAAGTGAATGTCTCTCGCCATTGTCAGTGGTGATGATTCAGATTCCTCGATTACTGGCCCAGAGTGGGGACATCATATCTGCCATAACAGTAACTCAGCTATGCTGCCCCCAAAATAACAGTATATGCATGTTTGTGCCTTGTAGCCTGGGCTTCATTTGTTGACAACTGCATATCATGTTATTCCCAGTTAATATCCTTTTGAAATTTAAACCCAATGATATAGAATTGCTTACAAACTGCATGTGTTAGATAACTGATGAATGACCAAGAAACACAGAAAGCAAGACAGAGCTGTATATTTGTAAGCATAATTATGGCAAGTTGTGTGAACATTTACTGTTCAATGTCCAAATAAAACAAAGAGAATTAAATGTACCAATCACAGCTGATAATTTGATAGCAGTGTATATTCTGATGCAGTTGATTGTGTGAAGAATTACTTCATTTCATTGATGCAAAGCTGTTTATGTGGCAAAGAAGACTAAGGCATCCCTCTTGTTTTCTGAAGCTGTAGTGGTGTGAAGGTTCAAGTCTTTATATATGTGGTAATTTGTGATGTTTACTATCAATATTTACTGTGCTCTTACAGATTTTGCATATATATCCCTTACTTTTATTATCTTTTCCTCTTTGTCTTCTTTTAATTCCACTTTTGCATGATGTGCTGCATATCGAAAACAGTTTGGCTAAGCTTATCTTGCTTGCACGAAGAGCTACATTGTGGAAATAGGGAAAACCCAGATTGCCTAGAAGCAGTCCCCAAAAAGAGAAAATGTATACATTCAATTAATGCTCTTAGGCATCGCGAAAAGCTAGACTGGAGTACAGATGGGATTGGGGTATAGTAGCATATGCTATGTGTGTATAATTTAGATAGATAGATATCATGTAATAGTAACTGTGAAACATTAGCAATGTGGCTCATGTTTGTGCACTAATTCCCTACACACAAACAGGCCTAGTGAGTGTACATTTTGTTAACCATTGTGCAAATCCAATGCCCTTTGCACTATGGAATTGTATATATGATTCTTTATTACTGGAGTTTATTGTCCATTTCCTTTGTAGGACATAAATCTACATGTGGAAATATTGCAGACTAAGGGCATAATATAACTATATGTCATATATTTATAGTACATCCATTTGTTACCCCCAAACCATCCCAAATAAGCACTACAATTCTGGGGTCTCATTACTTTTTTCACAGATATATCAAACACAATACAAAGTGTTATATATAATGTTGTGTGTTCACTCATGGACAGGCCTACTTGGTGGTGCTCACAGCCTTGCTCTGCAAAACTTAAACAGCCAACTATGCTCAGTAAGGGTACTTGTGTTGTTACACAGCTAGGTTTCTAAACAGCCTACTGCTATTAGACTACTGTCCTCAGTTGACACTATGAAGCAATGTGCCTTTGCAGTCCTCCCAATATCTTGTCTCCCACATGGTCTGCTGATGTCACAATTTCACCTGCAAACCTGTCAAAATTAGAATTGTGCCATGGCATGTGTGTTAAACACTATGTTCTGTAGTCTGTGTACTTAGATAGGTAAGGGTTCTATTCTCACTGCAATCAACACTGTGTGTGTGTGTGTGGGTGTGTGTGTGTGTGTGTGTGTGTGTGTGTGTGTGTGTGTGTGTGTGTGTGTGTGTGTGTGTCTAGACAGAAGAACAGAAGTGTGTACTACAGTTACTTCTCCAATGCCATGGCTTGCCAATTTTTTGTGTCTTGTACAAGCCTACACATCCTGTTCATGCCACCCCCAACCTCTTGTGTCCCACATAGCCTGACAATGTCATCATCCCTAATTTCACCTGCAGTCCTATCAAAATTTGACTTATGTCATGGTATGTGCCTTAAGTACTGTGTTCTGTAGTCTGTTTACTTAGATAGGTAAGGGTTCATTATCACTGCAGTCAAATGGCGGGGTGTTGGTGTGAGAGGGGTGTGTGTGTGTGTGTGTGTGTGTGTGTGTGTGTGTGTGTGTGTGTGTGTGTGTGTGTGTGTGTGTGTGTGTGTGTGTGTGTGTGTGTGTGAGTGTGTGTGTGTGTGTGTGCATGCGCGAGCTGTTACTGGACTTTACGGTGAGTCTTTTCCAGCAGCCTGTGGGACATTGTTATCATATCCTCAACAGACGCTGCTGATGTCATCATCTATAAAGTGTTGTCTGACACACTTCAAGTCAGTCTTGAGCCATGGTGCATGCGTTAAGTACTGTGTTCTGTAGTCTTTGTACTTAGGTAGGGGTTGTATTCTCAATGTAGTCAATCAGGAGGGGTTGATGTGTATGTGTGTGTGAGCTGTTACTTAACTTTACAGTGAGCTTTTTACAGCAGCCAGTGGGACACTGTTATCTTGTCCTCAAGAGACACTGCTAGTGTTATCATCTATAAAATGTTGTTACACACTTCAAGCAGACTTGAGCTGTAGTGATTGCATGAAGCACTGTGCTCTGTAGGTTCATAGGTTCATAGGTTGGTACTAGACTATCAGCCCTAGGGCCTATACAAGCCTAGCCATAAGAATTCCCTGGCTATTTCTTCCCACACTATTTACTTCCCTGGACCCCTGTCTAGCAGGGCGACTGACATGATTCCCAGAGTGAATTTCCTTTCTCCCATCCAATTGTCAAGGTTCATTTTAAAGTGGGCCAAAGAGGCACATTGCTTGACATTTATGGGCAATCTATTCCAGAGTCTGGGGAGTCTCTGGGTCAGGAACCTATCCCTACAGCATGTTTTGTTTATTGTGATGACAAGGTTTAGATCCCTGGAGCGTGTGGCTCTGAGGGATTGGGATTTCTTTAAGTGTAGCATGTCCAACAGCTCTGGGTTTGACATGGCCTTGTATGTTAAGCAGAGACTGCCTCTGAGTAGACAATATGCGACAGAGTATAGCTGGAGGTTTTTAAGGTGGTCAGCGTAGGGCATCTGCTTTAAGCCTGTGATTCTTTTAGTGAGATATTTATGTGGCCATTCCAGTTGTTGCAGAAGTCTTGAGAGGTACATACCAAACGGGGCATTGTATTCTATAATGGGTCTAATGAGGGATAAGTACAGTGGGATAATGGCTTCCTTTTTTGTGGATGAAAAGCCCTTAGTGATGGGGTGTGCCACATAGAAGGATTTCCTGACTGTTGTGGTGATGTGGTTATCAAAGGTGAGACCACTGTCCACCTGTGTCCCTGTGTAGTCTGTGTACTTAGGTAGGGTTCTTTTCTCACTGTAGTTAAATGGGGGGTTGGTATGCATGTGTATGTGAACTTTTGCTGGGCATTACTGTGAGCCTTTTACAGCAGCCTGTGGGAGACTGTTATCTTGTTCAAGACAGAGACACATCTGCCATTGCTAGGTTATACAGTAAGCAAAAGAAGCTTCTGTCTACAAATAGAAATGTTAGAACCCAGAACTAGAAGAACACACTTCTCAGCCCAAACAAGCAAATAAGACAACTTGGACAATCTCTCACCCTGACCCTTATTTTCTCTTTTTTTTTTGGTGGGGGATTGTTTTTATTATTTTCCCCACAGCACAGCAGGTTAAGACTGGCCCATGGGATCCACCTGTCCCCTGTCAAATAGCTATGGCACTAAGGCCCTGCACATCTGAGCCACAACCTGGTAGCACCTCTTCTGCTGCCCCTGCACACCTGGCCCCTCAGGTAGGTCTCCCTTAGAGGACAATCTTGCAATTCCCTTTGAGAACAGTGGTAGAGGGGTGATTTTATCACCCAAGAAGAACTGCCAAGGATGGTGTGTAAGATTGTGTGCTGCACTGTGTGCACACGCCTATGCTGGATGGAAACACTGCTCTCCATCATTGTACTGAATACCACAAGCAGACGCAGACATTAGACACTGCTACCAGTGGTGCAGTGAGGTGACAGTGATGACTGTCCAGTGGGTGAGGACTTGATTCACACTCTCACCCAGATTGATGCCAAACGGTTTGTGACGTCCACACCCTTACCCCAACCATGGTGGTCACCCACTTATTGTGTTCTTCACTGTCTCTGTGTCTTGTCTTTTATGTCCTGTCTGTCAACAACTGCTTCTTCCCCAGACATACCTATGTCCCTTCACCAGCATTCCTCTCCATCTCCAAAAAAAAGGCATCTGTACCTATAAAAACTCATCCCATGCATAGCTCTCCATGTTGCACCCATGTCTACTTGACACTTGATAAGGTCCAATTGGCTATACAACATAATGACATTGTTGTCAACTCTCTCTCTTTATCTCTGGAGGTGACAGTCCAAATTCAGCCAATTTTTTCTACATATGATCAGTTTTTTCAGGGCGCATTCTTAGTATACATCATATGTTCACAATACATACATATGTTGTCCACGCCTCACAAGCAATGCAACTCTGGGGGCTCAGTATTTTTTACCCACATATATCAACCACACTACAAAGTGTTATATATAATATTGTGTGCTCCCACATGGACAGGGCCAGCAATGGTGCTAACAACCTTGCTCTGCTAAACTCAAACATCCAACTATGCTCAATAACGGTACTTGCATTTTTACACAGGTAGGCTTCTACACACCTAGGACACACTTTATAGTTAGGCTACTGGCCTGATATGAACCTATGAATCTATGTGCCTATCCAGGCCTCACAATCTGTTGTTCCCTACATGGCCTGCTGATGTCATCTACCATAAGTAGTTCACCTGCAGCTATGTAAAAGTCAGACTTGTGCGGTGGTACTTGTGTATAGTACTGTGTTCTCTAGTCTGTGTACCTAGAGAGGTAGGGGTTCTGTTCTCACTGCAGTCTCCTGTGTGTGTGTGTGTGTGTGTGTGTGTGTGTGTGTGTGTGTGTGTGTGTGTCTTTGTGTGTGTATGTGTGTGTGTTTTGTGTGTGGTTGAGAAATGTTACTTGAAATTACAGACATCCTTTTATACCAGCATGTGCGTCACTGTTATCACCATATGCTCAACTAGCAATGCTGACATACCACCACATGGTCAACATACAATGCTGATATAATCAGCTATATTAGATTATTATATATACAGCCATCCCACCAGGGCAGGATCAGACACTGGCCTTGAGCTTAGGCAGACATCACCTTAGGTTCATAGGAGGTTACTAGTTAGAGGACAGGTGACAGATATGCTGTTGGGTAAGTCTGGTGGGGACAGGGGGATGAAGTTTGCCCAAAACTGTCTCGTGTCCTCAGGGTCAGTATGAGTGGTACCATCCACTACTAGTTCAACACAAATCTGGCCCTTCACTTTTAGATTTCTGTCGTAGCTAAAGAATACCTCCTGATTATCTTTAGCTAGGGATGCTAGTTCAGATTCGTATGTGGCTTTAGAGAACTTTACAAGACAGCTGATTTCCTTGTTCAAGCTATGGAAGGTGTCCTTCCTCTACTAAGTCAGTTCCCTCTTGTTCTTAGACATTACTTTCTTCCATTTATTGTATAACCTATGTATGCTTGATGCCCACCAGTGTGGCTTGTTTGCTGTGAGGACCTTGTTTTGATCCATTCAGGTTAAACTGACTCTGTACATTTGTATAGGTGTTTATACGGACTATTTTTGTACACCTATGTATAGCAGTCATTACTGACAGTAGTAGCAAGGGGTTTGCAACTATTTATGCCATGGGTTAAGAGGCTATAATTTGCTTTGGATAACGGTTTCATCCTTTTTGCTCTTGAGGGGTAGTCGGGTATGATTGCGAAAGTGCACAAGACTGAATTATGATCTGACCTGACCAGGGTGTCTAACACACAGGGGTTAGTGCAGAGACCCACTGTGTTGGTAAATAAGTCTAGAGCATTCAAGTCTCTTGTCAGGGTACAGACTATCTGTTACACAGCATGTGTATTAACAAAGTCCAGGAACCTTAGGATGAGGGTGTCTGTGCACATATATGACCCCAAATTGATGGAAGGCTAGTTGAAAGTATCCATGACCAAGGTGTTAGGCCGTATAGTGAGTGACTCAAGTAGGTCAGTGAAAACAGAGTGGTATTCTTGGCTCATGCTGGGGTACCTGTTGCTAACAATGATATGGAAGGGGGTCTTTCATACAGTTAGTTGGACTTGGAGTAGCACTACTTAGTCATACTCTTTGACCAGTCTTGCAGTGCATTTGTTTTCAATGAAGATGTAGACATCTCTGCCTTTGGTTCTTTTATGCTAGTTTTGATGTCTGAAGACATTGTAGCCTTGTATGGCCAGAGTGTTCTCAATGGCTTTCAACCATGTCTGTGTGACTGCAGACATGGGCATCTTCCAAGGTAAGGAGTCCTTCCAGTGAGTGCAGTTTCTGATTTTCACTACTTGCATTAAGCAATATAACCTTCAGTTCATCTCTAGTGGACTCTTTTACATTGTGAATTTAGTTGTTCTGAAATTGTCTAAAAAGGTCACTATGGGGGAGTCAAGCACCTTTGCCACTAATTGAAAGCCAAGAGGTGACAGGTGAAGACCATCTCTGGCAAAGCAGCGTGGTCTGTCGACCATATATTTTCAGGCTAACAGATACTGCTTCCTCCTGGACTGACAACAGAAGTTAAGCCAATTGTTGAAGTCAATCATGTTTTGTTTATATTGAGACATCATCCTGGTTGAAGGTGGAATGCTGTTTAGTACTAGGGACATACCTGCCTAGGACAGATAATCTGAGACCTTCATATAGTACAGTGAGATAAATCTCCATTTATTCACTGCAGCATGGACTATGACAGTCATAATGATACTTGTTGAGAGACTTGAGTGTGTGCATGATCTGATGGACCCTGACAAGCAGCTGACCTTGACCTTCTCCTTATCCAGCCTGGTGAGTGGAACATCTGTGTGCCTCGCTATGGAGTCGCTTATGACCAAACATTTGGTTTTGATGTGTTTTGTCTTAGGGGCTTATTGGCTGAGACACTGTTGTGTGTATTATTATGCATAGAGGATTCTGTTCGGTCTGCAGTGTGTGCAGTAGGTTTCCGCTTGGGAGGTCTCTGATCTTTTCTAGCAAGTACCTCTGTGTATGTGGGTTATGTGTTGTGAGCTTGTTGTGTATCTACTGACAACGTTTGTTGTTATGTGAGAGAATTAATTCCAAATTCATGGTATGCATACAGCTCTCACATGTTGTATTAGTTTATTTTAGCAGTAACTGCTTGTCAGTATACATGAGGCAATTGCTACATTGCCTCAGAATGTCCATGTCAATCAGCCTGCCTGGAAAAATGGTGCAACACTGTCTGTCCATTATGGAAGGTATATACTGTAGTAAGCAGTGGGGAGAGTGCTAGATGGACCAGGTTTTGGTGTAAGACTAACAAAAATTATATGTGCTGTGGAGAGCTAGGGGTAGAAAAATATGTCAATGTTTCATAATGCACAACTGATTTGCTTGCAGGGCAGCAGTGCAAGCTCTGAACTGCTCTGGTAAACTGAGTACAAACCCGGTCAAACATTATGGAATCCAAGTGAATTTAAATGATTTTAAAAAATTAAACAAAGGAGAAAGGACAAGAGTGAGCCTTATTCCAGCAATCCCCATCTCATATGGGTCCTTGGCTGTACACCTCTGCCAAAAGGGTGCAGGGGGGGGGGGGGCCTTCTTAATGCAAGATGGCTGGTTTTAGTGCTAAAATGATAGCAAAACGTCTAGATTCAGCAAGCCTGAATCTAGACTATGCTATAAAATGCAAAAGTACTAGAAATTTAAAGTGCAGAAAATTGCAATGATAACAGCAAAAAAAAAAAATTAAAATTAAAGCTCAGTTCAGTAGAATACTCCAAGAGTGTAGATGCCAAATCTTCCTAGTGTGAAATAAGTGGTCTGGAACCCAAGTGTCTAAACTAGAAATAAGACACTTAAAGAATAACAGACATAATAAGACTTTAACCAGCGTTTCCCAGCTTAGAAGGGTGTAGGCTATCCTTTACTGCCATAAGAGTCTACTCCACAAACCGTCCTAATGTAAAATAACTGGTTTGGAGGCCAAATGCTAAAACCTTAACACATACAGTTAGAACAACAGGCACAATAAGCATTCACCCAGCAATTCCCATCTCAGGAAGGCAGAGGCTATTGTCTCCTCTCACAAGAGTGCAGACTACAAACATTTTTAATCTAGTACAACTGGCTTGAAGTCCAAGTGCTTAAACCAGAAGTAAGAGGCTTTGAATAACAGTCATAATTTAATGAGGTACCAGTTAGATGACAGTGACATGTCTTTTAGTCTTCCCACATATAGCATGTCATAGTTAGTAGGCCCTGTGTTATATTGATGATAAATCCCTGTTGTCTGTCCAGCTGCTAAATATGTCTGGTGAGGTTCATGCAAAAGGGAGCATTATACTGGATTACTGTGATGATGAAGTGCAATGCTGTCATACAATCCTGAGATCTTAATGTGATGATGTGTCTTATGATATGCACCATACATATGTACTGGTCAGACATTAAAGAGAAAAGTTATAAAGTAATGACACACATTGCAGTTCCTGACTTCACAACCCTTACAATAAACTAGAAAGTACTGACATGATGATGTTATCCACTGTATAATTTAGCAAGGCAAATGTAAGTGACAAGTGCAATTATCAGTTCAAGGACACAAATGCAGATATACTAGGCACTATTGTAACTATGCAACTTGTGCATCAGACACAAACCTTTTGTAGCCCTGAATCCAAAAGAGAGAAAACAGGGATATGGCACATTTATCATAACTTGCACAGGGTGTTGGGGGGGGGGGCAGGAGGCCTAGGCTGACACAAAAGGTCTGTGAATGTGTTTGAGGGAGAAAGGGAAGCAGGCAGGCTGTATGTGTCTGTGTGTGTGTGTGTGTGTGTGTGTGTGTGTGTGTGTGTGTGTGTGTGTGTGTGTGTGTGTGTGTGTGTGTGTGTGTCTGGAGTGGTCCTCCATGTGAAAATGGTGTGTGAGAGTCTGAATGAATGCAGCCAAGCTCAATGCTAGCTCTACATCTTCATATGTCAGACAGGTATGAGCCATGAAAGGTAGAGGTGGCAGTTCATTGTCATTGCCCCCGACCAAGAGAACTGGTTCTGGCAGGAGTTGCACTGTCACCTCCATGCCAAAGGTTAGATGCCATGCTGCTACCTGAGTGTGACCAATGTTTTCTGGACATACTCCCTTCATGGGAATGCCAGGACCACAACCCCATTGGCTGCAATATCTGGTAGGGGAGAGCACACTGACCAATGAACCAGCGAAAGTACTGCAACTACGGGAAAGTGATTGGGAATGGCCATGTTGGCAATCAGCAGATATAGTGTATTGATCTATGCACACAAGAATGTCTTTCTTCTCCCAGGAGATGTTTTGTCACAGTTACTGCTTGTTCCATGACAGACGCCCCCTCAGTCCATCACAGACACCCCTCATTCCAATGTATTATTCATCTGATCCAGGGAATCGGCGACATGGTGTAGGCAGTCATGCATGTCAGACTGTGCCACATCCATGAACCTGTACATTTGTCTGTAGCACCTTTCTGAAAGTGCCTGTGCCTCCATGTCACCCCTAATCATATGTTGTGTGACATTTGAAGAGACACCTGCACCAGGTGAAGGAGGGAGAGCAGGCCTACTTCAAGCACCCCTATCAACTCTCCTGTGTGGCACCTTGCCAAAATATTGGCTACATCCAAATTCAACAGGCACTGAAGTTGTAATAGCCACACATCCCTGCTCAATGTCATCAACCTCCACCTGACCTATATCTGTGGCATCATTGGAGTGGGTAAGCATAGGCCTATTGCCTGTGTCCATGAAAAAAGAAGGGGGCAGCTGGATGTCAAACTCTGTGGCAAATTCAACCTATGCACTCCCCGACTGTGCCTCAGTTTTGTCACCATCATCATCAGTGTCTACTGAGACACTAACATCAGGTGGCACAGGGCCCACATTCCCACTGTCATGATCACCTGTGATAAAAGGAAGAAACACAGGCATACATTAATTCCTGTACTACCATGGTGCAATATATGCTAAACAACTAACAGTGCAAACACTATTACATACATTACAGCAATACACAGTAGGCTTAAACTGACATATTATATTTCTAGAAATTGTTCTGCAGTACTGAAATAACTTTACTTCACTTACCATCTGCAGGTAGCCTACATTGCTTGATTCCTGATGGTCCCGAAATAAGTTAAGCAAGAAGTAAGGCCAACATCATCACATTTACCAGTAAGAAAGAGGGTGCTACTGTGATGGACCCTCTTTACCCAGGGCCAGTAATCAAGGAGCCTCAATCCTCACCACTGACACCAGTGAGAGACCATCACTAAAACAGGATGGTTTTGCACATTAATTTCAAATGCAGCTCTCTGCATCAAGCACAATTTTCCCCAAAAGCAGTTCCAAATGACTGACACACCCATACCTGGGTATTTGATTTACACACAACTGAACTGACTGTGATAACTCATAGATTTTTTTTAAATTAGGTTCCAAAGAAAGCAAAACAGAGCAAGCTGACCGGTGAGTTCCATCCCCTCATTGCTAGTTATAGAATGACATCACATTTGATCACATGGCTTGAGTAGAGTACAGACACAGCGATTTTCTAAGACCTGTTGCAGTATTTGAAAATTATAGAATTCTTTGATTAAACATAAACATTTAATCAGTTATAATAACACTGTTGATACATTTTAATACAAGTATCTGTACAAGGCTATTCTTCCTCCCTCTTCTCAACTCTTAATTTCTGTTAACCTGTAGCTACTGCTGAACTTTTCTCTGCATCTATTGCCCTTCTCCAAGCTTTCCCTCCTAGCTGGACCCCCCCCTACTTTCTCTGCTGCTTTGATTGATCAGTAACTGATTGTCTATTGTTCTTGTGGCAACATGAGACTTGGGGATAGTCCCGCTACGTTCATCCTCACTATGCTCAGGCTCACTTCACTCCCCTACCCATCACCATCACACCCACCCCCCATATCATTTCCTTTATACTTACCCATCTGACACACCCATAGTCTTACACTACACCCCTTCCTGTCTTCCCAGAACAAGCTCAAATTGTTTTTCCCTCCCTTTCACTCTACTAACTAGTCATACTAGCATCTCTACTGACTAAAATTCTACTCACTCTCACCAACTCCCCCTACTGGTACCTTACTACTGATCAGTAACGCAATCAATCCTCTTAACTTTAATATGACTATCTCCCTCTACTCTTTTCTCAATTTGCCTCCATTACTTCTCCTTTCATCACTGACCACCCTTCATCCTTACTTAATACCAGTCAACAATAGCCCTACTAATTCTGAAGGCTATATCTTCTGTCATCCACAGCAATCTGTTAACATTACTTCATCTATCCTCCCTCTAAATATTCATTCTCCCAGAATCAGAATTCCTCCGTTCTGCATTATCCATTCTAAAACTAAAACAAAATATCTCTTCAGCTATCCATATAAACATGAGCTTCATTCTCCCCATGGTAATCTACTTCTATCAGGTGAAATTCACAGGGTGGCTCGTGCTATAGGACTGCAGGACTGCAGCCCCCACAGCCGTGGAAAGAAAAAAAAATAAATAAATAAAAAATTGTGAGGTAAAAAAAAAACAAAATAAAAAATCATGAGTCCCGGAACTCCACGTATGCATGATTGGTGTTCCCAGAACTCACAAAACTGCAGATTGCTGTGTCAGCAGTCCAGATAGGAGGAAAGGCATCTCTGCCCTGCAGATACCCAGAAGCCTATGCAGTGATGATGGCATAGAACGGAAGACTTCTGGACTACAACATCTGCAGGCTGGAGCCTACTCTCATGGGGAAACCTTCCCCAGGAAGGACATTTAGCTGGAGCCTACTCTCATGGGGAAACCTTACCCAGGGAAGAGAAGACTTCCAGACTGCAATGTCTGCAGGCTGGAGCCTACTCTCACAGGGAAACCTTCCCCAGGAAAGATGTTTAGCTGGAGCCTACTCTCGTGGGGAAACCTTCCCCGGGAAAGACATTTAGCTTGCATGGGACTGATACAGCTGCAGATGGACTCAGGGAACTAGACATTTAGCTTGCACGGGACTGATACAGCTGCTGATGAAAGTCAGGTAGTGTGTGTGTGTGTCTGTGTGTGTTTGTGTGTGTGTGTGTGTGTGTGTGTGTGTGTGTGTGTGTGTGTGTGTGTGTGTGTGTGTGTGTGTGTGAAATGCCCCAGTTGCTACATAATGGTGGCTAGAGAGAAATCAGGATACATGGTGATGGGTAGAGAATACCTCAGGCTTGAACTCTGTACCTTGGGTGCAGGTAACAAAAGCCTGAATTTCATACCCACCACCATTTGTAAAAAAAATTGCAGATTTTTGCCTCATATTTGTTCTGTTCTGTTCCTCATAAAATCTGTGGTTTCTGTATTTTTGTTTTTTGTATAGTTGATAGCACTGTGGTACAGTCGTAGCATTATTGCCTGACAGCTACAGGTTCTCTGGTTTGATGCTTTTCTGGGGTGCCTTCTGTGTGGAGTCTGCATGTCCTCCCTGTGTTTGTGTGGGTTTCCTCTAGGTGCTCTGATGCCCTCCCATCTTACAAAGACATGTGTCGTGTCTGGACTGTTTCTCCCTTGGTCTCTGCTGAAAATTGACGTTTGTTGTAAGTCAGACTTTCCTGGTTAACAAATATTAAATAAATAAAAATGACAGGCATTTGAATGTCAGACATTATATTTTTCAGAAAGTACATGGTAATACAAAACCTTTTATTCTAGCAATTTTCTAAGTTTATAAGATGGATATTTGAAATGTGTACCTATTTCCAGGACTGTACTCCCCCATTATTAGCTCTGTCCAGGTTTTTTGTGCTAAGGTTGATAGCTAAGGTGAGAACTGTATTACCCCATTACTGGCTTTGACCGGGTATTTTTTGAAAGAGGTTGAGAGCTATGGTGAGAACCAAATTCACTGAATATATTTGGGGGCTGTATTCTCCCATTATTAGCTTTGTTCAAGTGTTTTGTGCTAAGAGGTTGACAGCTCTGGTGAGAACTGAATTCACTAAATGGTAGCCATTTAAGTTTCAGTCTTCCTCTCTTTCATAATGCAGCTGATTTGGCATAGTGGCATTTTGCTCTGACTGTTTTTCACAGGGTCCTGGGTTCATGTCTTGGCAGTGAAATGTATGGTGGTAACATAGCATTTTATTCTAGCAACTTTCCAACATTATACAAGCAATGCTTAAAATGTGTCCCTGGTTTTTGGGCTTTTGTCTCCCCCGCAATAGATTTTGGCCTATTCCAGATTTCTTGTGCTGCAAAGTTCAGAGATAGTGTTGAGTAGATTTTACAATGAGCTGAGAACTGCCGGGGAACAGAAGTTTAGTGCTGCTTATGCTGAGTCTGCTTGCATTGTTAATAGCACAACAGGTAGTGTACTTGCTTTTGATGCAGAAGGCTGTGGGTTCTACTCCCACAGTATGGAGATGCATTGCTGATACTGTACTGTGTTGTAAAGGGGGTAGATGCTGCAGTCTTTTTTGGTGAAGACACCTAGCAACCTGTTATCAGTTTGCCATCCATTCCCTATTACAGTATTACTAGCTTATCATTTTTTAATGTAATATAGTCAATTTATTCCTCAAGGGCAGCAGACACTTTATTTGTAGATGAAAAAATGAAATATAAAGTTGTTTGTTATCAGCAGTCTCTTCATTAGTTATAGATATCTTTAATGTGGAATTATTTAGATGACTTTTACTACTTCAGAGATTGTGCATATTTACTGATACTGGTGGACTATAGAAGTTTGAGTAGACAATTATGATTGAAATGTTCTGAATTGGGCAGCTTTGACATTATTGGTGCATGCATTTTGTTTCATTGTTTACTGGAAAAATGTTCAGAACAATACATTTAAAATGCCTTCTAATAACTGTACTGTATTGTACAAGGAATATGATTTAATACAATCAGGAAGGTGTATCAAAGAGCACATGTATGTTTCGTGTGCAAGGGGCCTATGATTTAAAAACAGCCCAAAGTTAATCTTCATCTGGCACTGGCAAAATGTATTTTCTTTGAATGTGGGTTTCAATGCTGTTTCAATGAATGTGAGTTTCAAGGGCAGAGAAGTTTTAATTCTAAGTCTATTTTCACTGTGAGCATGCATTGCTTTAATAGATGGCTATTAGTGTTTGTGCCCTAAAAAGCAAAATAAAACTTTCAAATGAAATCCAAATCATCACAGGAGTAAATCAGTAGTGTTTATGGTAAATGGGGCGAAATAACAAATGAGTGGGACATTGGAATGGCTGCAGGGGTAGGCTCCATTCGACCATGATTTTGTGAGGGAGAAAGGTCAGCAAACTCAAAGACAGCCCCGGCTGAACTATGCCTCTAAACTGTCCAGATTTTTGCAGAATGGATAGATTTTTGCTTATTTTTGGTTTGTTCCTCATAAAATTTGTGGTTTTCTGGCAAATCATTTAGGAATGAAGTCACTAAATAATGACAGACATTGAGTTTCAGACTTCATAATCTCCAGAAAAATGCATGCTAAAGCAAGAACTGTTATCACATCAACTGTCTATGTTTATACAAGAGCAATTTTTAGTACTGTTTGTATATTCCCCTAATATATTTGGCCTTGTCCAGCTTTTCTGCATTAAGAGGTTGAGAGGTACATGCAAATAAATCGCTTTATAGAATAAAGAATATCCAAACCTCTCAACTATCCCCAATTTTGGTTCAAAATGTTGCTCTCCCCATAATAATCCCTCCATAAAATGGCAATTTTGGAAGAAAACGTAGAGGGTTTACAATTAAAAATAACTGTAATGATCAGAGTTATAGATTACTTTTATTTCAGAAATGCATGTTGTAAAAGGAAAAAACTTCAAAGACCAATGCACGTTAGGTTCAAGCAAGGCACCCTTTATTACTTGCAGCAAGGAGATAAAGCATGTAGGTACAATATTTATCTGGCTCTTCGATGATCAGTATGTTATTCTTATACAGTTCTCTTCATGTCATACAGAAAATGTTACTATTCTATTGCTGAAGTAGTTGGACACAACTTTCTCTATGTTTCACAGAAAATGTTACCAGACTTATTGCCGACTTGATTGGATTATTTGCTGTCTTGCAAAAACATTTTGAGAAAAACAACCTGGCCTTGGGCTTATTTTAGCCCACCTTAACTTTTCAATTATTCAATTGTACAGTTCTAATACATGTGTTACATTTTGTCTAGATTCAAGGTACTTTTCTAGCTTTAGTACAAGTAACGCTGACTATGGTTTATACTTTCAAGCATCTATTGCTTTCTTTATCAAAGCTTCTAGCAGCTGCATATTTTCTCATGGTATAAGCAGAAATGAAATATCTCTTTGTTAAGTTTCATGACATTAGCAGAAATGAAATGTCTCTTGTTAAGTTTTTAATAGCTGTGCAGATTCATGCAGTGTGAACAGAATAAATGTATTAACCCTTTTGAACCTCAAATGCTTTTGCATATTACTGTTATATATTATTCTAACATTTCCCCCCTTTTAATACTTTTATTCTACTTTCAAGGTAAGCATAAAAAGTTTTTTCTTCCCCTAACCTCTTCCTGCTCAGGATTTGCAGTTAAGAGAGTCATTTAGTTTAAGCTCATGAAAGCATATTCATTTTTTTAGCAATTCTTCAAGTTCAGCATCTTGGTATAAGGTTTCTGAAACTGAAATGTCTATAAAATTTTTAATCAGTCTTTTTATGCAGGGGATGCAGCAGCACACACATACCACCAGTAGGAGTATTCCTACACAGATGGCAATCAGAATGTTCATCAGGATTCTGCCCCAACCCCCAAACAATTTCTTGAAAAGGTCCATCAATGGATTTGGTCCTGGTTTGGTCATGGCTGACACCTGCTGAATCACCTCAAGATGGTTGTCTATCTCATGTTTGTGGTCAGGAATATATGAACAGCACTCCTCCTGGAATAAAGCGCACGTACCTCCTCTCACCGCTAGGGTGAAGTCAAGAGCCATACGATTTTGAAGCACCACTGTTCTCATGGCAGTCAATACATCAGTCACCAATTCTAGGGCAGAAAAGGTTGCATTGTTCATTATTTCGAGAAGCTTAGACAATTTTCTCAGTTCCCAGATTGATTTTGTTGCTCCATATGCTGGCAGTACACCTGCCCACGATATAACAGTATCACTCAAGTCCATGTGTGACAGTCCATTGCCCACAGCATGATGTTTTTTCCAGCGTGCATTGATTTGCCCCATTGGATTGACAGGCTTCTTGATTTCTCAAACATTCCAAATTTTCCCTTGAGGTAAAACTGCTGTGTGTCGTATGGCCAGAACCAGGTACCCCAAAAAACAACTGCCGGGCCAATTCACAGGTAGCCATTTATATGCTTTTCTACCGCATATAAAGTAACAATCTTCTACTTTAGTATTAACTTTACTATAGCCTGACTCTGCATGAAACATTTTTTTGTCAGTTATGGACAGTTGCTTATAGAGGCCAGCATTATGTTTTACTTCACCAATTGTCCTATGCATCACTTCAACTAATGAATCATAGGTCGTGTTGCAATAGGATCCGATGTTATCAGGTTTAGTGAAGCATCTGTAAGGAACAGTCACATTGCAATTGCTCCAACCCACCTTGACTGTATCATTCTTATAAAAACACACAGTTCCCTTCTGTCAAACAGACAAGTGCAATGCTACTTTATCTTGTGATGTGACATCTGATGTATCATGAATTAGGTTTTTCCAGGTCTTGTTGGCTCCTAGGGGAACTGAAGATAACAGTAACCCCCCCCCCATATGCTGTTGGTAAAGCTGTGCAAATCCAACAATTCGAAACATTAAAGGTTTCAGCATACACATATTTAATTGCCTGGTAAGTGTTAAAGTTTGGGTGCCACTCTGCACACTTGTTCAGTTCAATTTGTGTGGCTGAGAAAAGGAATGGCCACAACAAAAAGATTATTGTCACTAGTACAGTCAACAGGATGGTTATGCAATATTTATGTTGAAATGGTTGTTCTGCATTTCTGTTTTTGCTGGCTCTTCCAAGTAGGTGTATTTGGATCTTAATAGATTCCGTCATTTTTACTTTGGACACGTGCTCTTACTCTCTGCCCTAATAGGACCTTCAGCACCAATGGTTTCCTCACTGGGGTTGAGATGGATCAGTCCTATTGATCCGACCCCCCTTTGTAGCCAGACTTTGTGCTGAGGGCCCCGATGGAGAGGTAAGATTTTTGTCCAACTCAAAGATCTTAACCAACTTGCAGTGCATCAAGTGTATCCACAAAGCTCGTTCTGCTATCTTGACTGCAGTGGGTGTCAAAAGAAGCACCTGGTAGGGACCTTTCCACCTTGGTGAAGCCCAATTTTTTCGCTTGACAATTTTGATCTACACCCAGTCTCCTGGCGTCACTGCCACTTCTGATGTTTTGGTTTGTTTTCTGTCTGAAACAGAATTTGACTGCAACAGGTGTTTAGAACTCAACAACTTTTTCATATATTCAGCTAGTGTAAAATCAGCTTCCTGGTCTGATGACATGAGAAGTTTCCACTGGGGTGTATAATAAGCCCTTCCAAATAGTTTTTCAAAAGGAGTCAATCCTTTTGCTGTAGGGACAGTTCTCATGCTCAACAGTGCCAGGGGTAAACAGTACAACCACGTTGTTCCTGTCTCAGTTATTAATTTTCTCAATTTGTTTCTTAGTATACCATTATGCCTTTCAACTAGCCCTGCAGATTGCGGATGGTATGCACAATGATTTTTTAAAGAAATACCAAAATGCTTACTAAACTGCTGTATGGTTTGATTTACAAAGTGTGTACCATTGTCACTGTAGATTCTTTCCGGAATACCAAACCTAGGAATGATTTCCTTGACAAGTACTTTTGCCACTTTGGCTGCATCTGGATTTTTGGTTGGAAAGGCTTCCACCCATCTGGAAAACATATCTATAATGACAAGACAATACTTCTTATTTTCACATTTGTTCAATTCTATGAAATCCATACAAATAGTGTGAAACGGATATGGTGGTGTGGGGAAACTCCCTTGTTTGGGATTTATCACCCCCTGTGCATGATGTTTGTTACAAATCTGACACATCAAACAAAATTTTTTAGAGTAGTTTGTAAATCCGAACATTGTGAACACCTGGTTCACCAACTGTACCATCCCCCCTGTTGAGACATGGCACTGCCCATGGCTCAACAATGCTGCATAGCACAACAAATTAGAGGGCAGTATCGGTTTTCCATCTCTAGAGATGTACAGCCCCTTTTCGAGGATTGCTCCTCGTTTTATCCATCACTGTTTTTCAGCTTTTTTCAGCTGGCATAGTGAGTGTCTGCATTGTTTTTAACATATCTAGATGTAAAATTTCAGAGGGTTGTAATTCCTCATTTAAAAGAAATACTTCTGTGGCTGCTTGTTTTGCATCTGTATCAGTTCTCGCATTACCTTTTGAAATTCTATCTTGTTGCTTGGTGTGAGCTGAGCATTTACAAATGGCTACTTTCTGAGGTAACTGAATAGATTCTAGCAGATCTAAAATAAACTGCGCATGATTTATAGGTTTGCCAGTAGATGTTATCATTCCCCGGCTTTTCCACTGTTGCTCAAAAACATTTACAGTAGAAGAAGTGTACTGGCTATCAGTAAAAATGTTTACACATTTACCCTTTGCTAAGGTACATGCCCATGTCAGGGCAATCAATTCTGCTGCCTGTGCAGATAAATTGTGTGGTAAAGGGTTTGCTTCTATAATCCCAGTATCAGAGACTACTGCATATCCTACTAGGTTCTGTCCTGCAGGACCCCTTTTGCATGAGCCATCCATGTATTATGTCACCTCGGCATCATCCAAGGGGACAACCGTGAGATCTTTTCTAGGTAGTGTCTTTTGCTCAATTACCTGCAGGCAGCAGTGCGGTGTGCCATCTGCAGGGGTTGGGAGCAGAGTAGAAGGGTTTAAAGTCGTGCATCATTCAATTGTCATATGAGTTTGGCTCAATAATATAGTCATACAGGAAAGATGCCTAGCAGGGGAAAGATATGCCTACTTTTCTTGTAGTAAAATAATCGTGACTGCATAAGGTACTCTCAAGGTGAGAGGGTAGAACAGGACTACTGAGGCTGAAGCCTGTACTGCCATTGCAGCTGCAACTACTGCTTGTACACAGTGGGGTAAGGACCGTGCCACTGGGTCTAGCTGTGATGAGTAGTAAGCAATGGGGCATTGCTTATCCCCATGCTGTTGTGTTAACACTGATGTCATGTAACCCTGCTTGCAATCTACAGTTTGGAAAAAATGTTTATGATAGTTTGGCAATCCCACAACTAATGAGGATGCTATTAGCTGCTTTAGTTTACAGAAGGCAGATTCTGCCTCTGGTGTCCACTGTAACAAATCCTGCACTGCCATAGGCTTCTTATATATAAGGTCAGTCAGAGGTGCAAATTCCAAGGCATAGTTTGGAATCCAACTCCAGCAAAAATTAGTTGTACCCAGGAAGGACATCATTTCCTTCTTGGTAGTGGGTTTTGGTGCTTGCAAAATTGCTATTTTTCTGTCCTCATCTAACGTTCTACCTTCCTTGGATATTACATATCTTAGGTATTTGACCTATTTTTTTCCAAAGCTGTAGTTTATTTTTATTTACCTTATGTCCCTCAGCGGCTAAAAATCGTAGAAGTGCTATGGTATCTTCTCTACAATCCTGCTGGGTGGGGGCCGCCAGCAAGATGTCATCAACATAAAGTAAAATCTGACTGCCTCTTGGTAGGGTGAATACCACCAAGTTGCTTGCCATTTCTTGTGAGAATATCATTGGACTTTCACAATATCCCTGTGGTGGTCGCATATATGTATACCTTTTCCCTTGAAATGTAAATGCAAATCAATACTGGCTGTCAGGGTGTATCGGTATCGAAAAGAACACATTGCTGATGTCTACCACAGAAAAATATTTTTGCTGAGGTTTCAAATCATTCAACAGGGTGTGTGGGTCTGGCACCGTGGGTGCTCTTGGTATTACTGCATCATTTACGGCTTGTAAATCCTGGACCATACGCCATTCTCCATTGGCCTTCTTAACTGGAAATAAGGGTGTGTTACATGGTGAATTGGGAGATTCTACTTGTATCCCTCCTTTAAGTAAGGCTGCTATAATAGGCTTTATCCCTGCATCTGCATCTTTTCTTAAGGGATACTGTCTTTTTTGTGGTCTGAATGCTGACTTTGGCGTGATAGTAACTGGTCCCACTGTACGAATGAATCCTACATCTGATTTCCATGTTGACCAGAGAGTCTCTGGTATGTCTCGTAAGGCATTCTCTTCTCCTTTAATAGGAGTGTCAATCAGCTGTTCTCGCTAGACTGCAAGTGCACAGCTGGGTTGGTCTGAGTTATCCAATTCAATTTTTGTACTTGTATTCCTTGTTCTGACAGTTCTAGTTCTGTCTGTTTCTCCCATCTCGTGACTTTTTCTCCTAGGTTTGCCCATTCTATATTTCTGTTTTTGGTTAAGCTAACATGGGGTAATTGATTAGATTTATAAAGTGCAAAGAACTCCTGGGGCAATGAACATCTGGCTACACTGTTCCCTTCTGTGTCCCAGTACAGGTTACGCAATATCAATCTGTTTGCATGATTCTTAAATAAATCTTGCTCATATTCCTTAACAGGTCCTGGTATGTTGCAATAATACAAGGTACAGTGCAACAGGTGTTGCTTATCAATGTCAAGGGAGGGGAATTTGATGATGGCTAGGTTCATTAACTCTTTGGTCACAGTCCCTGGACCAGTCATAACCAGGTCCTGGCTGTACCAATAAAACATTTCACCCTCCGATTTTACTATAAAGGTGTTAATCTGTCGCTGTGCTTCCATACCCTGCATGGTTGGGACTACTGCTATACCAAATAGCTGCATGAGGTCTCTGCCCAAGAGATTTACTGGGCATTTTGCAGAAACTACAATTTTGCTTCTTTGTGTCAATCCTGAAATTGGATCAGTTATTGCAATGTTACAGGAGAGAGGCTCCCGATACAGCTGTCCATTAGCTGCTTTGACCAGTATGTAATCAGGTGACTCTGTGATTTCTGGCAGCATACCTCCCAACCATACAGAATTACTCGATATTTACTGAGTTTTGGGGTCCAAATGAAGGGGTGTCACGATTCCCGATTGGCACCCCTTCATTTCCGATTTTTTTGCTTCATTTTTTTAAATTTTTTTAAAATTTGCGCTGTCGGAGCTGACGTCATCACGTGCTTGATGACGTCAGTGCCGTCAGGGTTACCTGCCAGTCGGAATTGAACTCAAGGAGCTCACATCATTATTTCCAGCTGGCTGCGAGCGGGAAGGAATACAGCACCGAGTACTAGGCAGAAACACTTTGATTTTTTTTTTCCAAGCTGGCTGTGAGCAGGAATACAGCAGCAATGGAATTATAGGCAGCAGTGCTATCAGTTTTATTTTTCCAAGCAGCAGGCAGCACGAGCAGGTATGCGTGGGACAGAACATCCTCTTTCTTTACAGAAGCAGTAATCACAGCTGCAAGATCCCTGTGGAACCTGTGGCTATATCTTAACAAAAGGATTAGGGGGGACATTTTAGGATAGTGTGGTGGGAAGAATCACATTCCATGAGCTGTAGGTGATGCTTTCCTCAAGTCTGTGCTATGAAATGGAACAGTCACTGCATGCAGTAATGCTTCATGCCTGCAGGTAATGGCAAATGACTCAAGTCACAACTCATGTGTTTTTTTTTTTTTTTTTTTTTTTTTTTTTTAAATAATTACTTCAGCTGCTTGTCTGATGTGTAAATGCTTGGAAAGAATAGTTTGGTCTGGAGATTTTTAAAACAAAACAAAAAATGTTTTTTGATTATTTTTATTCTGTACTTGCTTTTCCTGTTGAAAGTGAAGCAGCAGTTTTGTGCTTTCAAGTCGGAATTGTGTGACATGCATTTGTGGAACAGTAATCCTCAGTAGAGAAGAACTTGTTGGCATTTGGAAGTTGTCTTCAGACTGCATTCATAGTGTTTTAGCCTAAACAAGAGAAAATCTCCAATATGTAGTTGCAAAATGTCTGAAAGAGCCTTATTGCCGCAGTGCCTAATGATATTAGACACTTGAGCTTTTCTAATAGTTATTCTATGGACATGTTTGAAGAAAAGGTTGTGATCATGTCAGAATTAACTAAATCATGGGAGCTAGGATCACACATGCTCATAACGTGTAGTTTAAACGTCTCTAGTTTCTCACTGTAGAGATCTGTAGCAAGTACAAAATTGTATTTTGTCAGCAACATTGCTTGATGTAGGAATTAAATAATATGGTGATATTATGAGGCAAGATCAGTGGTAAAACATTCCGACCTAACTGTAGCTTTCTATGTCACAGATAGTAGGTTAGTCGGAATTTTTTTCTGTTAGTCTTCCTTCAGATACAAATCCTGGTTTCTTCTGTCTAGAAAGTACTTCAGGTTGAGTGAAGACGGATTGCTAGTTTGATTCTTTTCCAGAGGAGTAAGAATTGACGTTTTTGATGGAAGAATCTGCTTTAAAGTGTTGATTTCATTTATATACATCTGCACAGTGTTTACAGGAAGTTAGTGGAAGAGGAAAAATTAGTGGTAAATCAGTGTCATACGTATGGTTTATAGTCTGTTTGAAGAACTTTGTTTTAAGCTGTTAATTATTTTCTTTGGTATAGCTGACAGTTCTGCTCATAACATGCAGCAGTGTCTTTATACTAACTTACAGGCCTTCCATTTTAGACTTTGAAATGTACAGTGAAATATCACAGTTGCTTAGGAAGAGTCATTTGGCGGTGGCTAGATCAGTTACATGCACTGCCAGTTATGGTGAGGTAAACCAATAAATTCAATGCCAAAAAGTTTATAGTTATGGTGAGGTCACAGCACTAATAATGTATATAGCATTTGTCATTGTATAGGAGGAAATCAACCAGAGCTGCATATGGGGGTATAACGTGACAGATGTGGCAGCTAGGAAGTGATACCTCTTTCTCATCTGTAATACTACAGTCAGTGAGACTGTAATAATGTTGGTATATCCCTAAGCTAATTGCTGTTCTGCATATATCAGCATCCTTCATCCAGGGAATGCAGTTTGTTTTAATCAAAGAAAAAAAAACATACTTGATACAACAATTAATTGCTTTTAAAAACTGATCTTCGATTTTATACATTATGATAGCTCTTAAATATTTGTATTTTTAATTAGTCTTAATATTTCAGTGTTTATCACATTATTTGAAATTATTATAAATTACTTCTGCATACGCATCCATACATTCAATAGTAAATAGTATGGGAAGAAATAGCCAGGGAATAGTGTCTGTGCACTGATGTACTGCAAAATGTAAAAATAAAATCCAAATAATCATTGATTGTAGAAGTAAAGCAGTATGCACGGTTCCCATTCAAAAGCCTGAAACATCATAAGCCTGAAAATCAAAATCCTGAAACCAAAAGCCTGAAAATTCAGAATCCTGAAAACTCAAAATCCTGAAAGCCCAAAATCCTGAAAGACCAAAATCCTGAAACTCAAAATCCTGAAAACACAAAATAGACATACTGATGTCATTGTGGCTTTGCTATTGTTAGCCCTGTGGTGTTAGGTCATGCGTTGGGGTCAGGTAAGTGTGCGGTTGGTTTTATTTTAGGGTTACGGGCGGTTTAAGTGAGTTAGGGTTAGGGCAGGTTAGGCATGTATGCAATAGTGACAAATATTGGGGTTAGGGGCGGTTTAAGTGAGTTAGGTTTAGGGCGGGTCAGGTGAGTGTGCGATAGTGACGGACCTTAGGGTTAGGGTTAGGGTCAGGGTCAGTTGGTAGATATTAGTGTCTTTATAGTGACATATTAGCATTATTTGTGTTTTCAGGATTTTGAGTTTCAGGATTTTGGTCTTTCAGGATTTTGGTCTTTCAGGATTTTGAGTTTTCAGGATTCTGAATTTTCAGGCTTTTGGTTTCAGGATTTTGATTTTCAGGCTTATGATGTTTCAGGCTTCTGAATGGGAACCGTATGCACACATTAGTGTTTATGGTAAATGGGGCGAAATAGCCAGGTAACAGGACATTGGAATCTGGTGCCATATTTTGGTTGGTTGTTCTTCAGTTTGCGTTTGAAATTTGGTATCCCACAATTCCATTGGGGTGGGTGGGGTTACATAATTATGTATGCAAATTAGATGCTAATCAGCATACAGATTTGTACCTATTTTTCATGGGCCTTGTCCAGATTTTTGATGTTTCCAGGTTGAGAGGTATGTCTGGCAGTTTGGAGGGGTGTATCAGGGTTCGTGATGCCCCTGAGCCACACAAAAATTTGACCTCCCTCCCTTCTACCAAGAGTGTAACTTCTGGTTTTATGTCTGCTAAATAGAGCTCGAAGCTCAATAAAGCTAGGTCTAATATTTCATTTTCTTCATTGTCACTAACTTCCTGCACTTCCTCTACTCCCTCTATCACATTCTCATTTGTCCTTTCTCCGCTAGCCCCTTCTAGTGATTCTTGACTACCATATAGTCAGTCCTCACCCTCCTTGTCTTCCGTTGTTGCCTTCTTGTTTTTCTTGCAATCCCTTGCCAAATATCCCTTTTTACTGCATTTAAAACATTCTCCCCTTTTTTCCGCCCTTCAAAGTCCTCTGATCACTGATCAGATTGTTTGTTTCCCTGCATGTTTTTCTTGCCCTTTTTCCCAGACTGTACTACATAAACTTCTGCTCCATCTTCCACAGAAAATACTTGAGCTTTCTTTTTCTTTTTGCTATTAAAATGCCTTTCGGCATGCCTAGCATATTCAAGTAATGATTGTAACCTGCTTGTACGATGGTCTACCATGTGTTTTGTAATAAAACTACTTATAGGCATGCTACTGCCTTTTAAAAATGCATTCTTTAACTGCTGTTCATATGGGGAATCTTGTGTTTGATCTTCAGGAACCTGCATTCCACAGTGGTTATTAAATCATTCTAACAATCTGGCATAATACCGATCAATTGTTTCACCTTCTTGTTGGATGCATTAATTAATGCAAGTCCAGTCTGCCCTAGGTTTCCATTTTTCAGAGATGAGGTCTGTAAGACCTTTTACTCTGGTGTCTAATTCTGCGCTGCTATGTGGGAGGGGTCTTTGTGCAGCGTCACAGGGATTCCAATTCCCACTAATCATGTACCAATCTGGCCCTACAATTTGTCTAACTACTTTTTCTATTTCTTCTCCATTTAGGTTATAACTCAACCTCATTCCTTGTAAATCTTCTGAGAATTTTCTGAAATTAACCTTTGGATGGGGAATTCCCTCAGTGGCTTTCCGGATATCTTCCGTAGTCCAAGGTCTATACACTAAGATAGTTGGGTCCTGATTGTCTTGACCTGCCTGAGGATTGGGTACTTCTATAAGTGGGCATATTTCTTCTTCTTCACCTATAGGTCGTGAATTCTTAACTATTTGCCATAACTCAATACCTTCTTCTGAATTACCTGCCCTTGTTCGGGACCTGGTCCCGATGGGATCTCTAATTTTAGTCAGTTTTAATTTCCAATATCTCTATCTTCAGTGACCGCAGGATATAGTGGGGGTGGACTAATATGTTCACTTGCTTCATATTCTGGTAAGGGAGGCGGAGGTGCTGATGCTATTACTAAGTTATTATCCTCCCTATCTAAAAAGATTGCTTTTGAATCTTTGTTTTTTTGTTCCCTACGGTTTACTTCCTCCAGCCACTTGTGTGCCTGAGGAATTCCTAATCGATGTTGCTTTTTTACCAGACCCTTGGAACCATTTTTGAGCTGTTTAATAAGTTTGATAAGCGAGGATTTTTCTAATTTTCCATCAAATTCGTATTTATTAACCCATTTTGAATAATATCTAATATTGTTGGCGCTCTGTGACTGCATATATTTTGTGTCTTCTGTTAATGGCGGGTTTTGGGGTCTTTTTGTGCAATTATTACCCATTTTGTTTTACCCTTTGATCGTTACGTAACTTCTCTTAATTTTTAACGTGGTACCATGGATTTTGTTATAGTCTCTTCAGAATGACTGCTTACTTATTCTGTTTCTCCTGATCTATGACAAGACAGTAATCTTTTTTTGTCCCTGACTTGCAAAAATACAATCTGACAAAAACAATACACATCTAGTCCCTGATCTAAAACAGAAAACAGAAAAAAGTAGATTCACCTTACCTGAGCCTATGTGATTGATCACCGATTCGAGGAGACTCGTCCTTCAGTCACAGATCAGAAAGTGTCTGGCCTCTTTTGAATGACAATTCAGTCGGAGGACTTTCCATATAAGAAGAACCGATTTCTTTCTTCCCGGTACGGTTTCAACCACCTGGCTGTCTGATCCGAGGTGAAGAGAGGGTTCCGGTCCAAAGGACCAATCTGTAAAAGGAAAAAACTTCAAAGACCAATGCACGTTAGGTTCAAGCAAGGCACCCTTTATTACTTGCAGCAAGGAGGCAAAGCATGTAGGTACAAGATTTGTCTGGCTCTTCGATGATCAGTATGTTATTCTTATACAGTTCTCTTCATGTCACACAGAAAATGTTACTATTCTATTGCTGACGTAGTTGGACACAAATTTCTCTATGTTTCACAGAAAATGTTACCAGACTTATTGCTGACTTGATCGGATTATTTGCTGTCTTGCAAAAACATTTTGAGAAAAACAACCTGGCCTTGGGCTTATTTTAGCCCACCTTAACTTTTCAATTCTTCAATTGTACAGTTCTAATACATGTGTTACATTTTATCTAGATTCAAGGTACATTTCTAGCTTTAGTACAAGTAACGCTGACTATGGTTTATACTTTCAAGCATCTATTGTTTTCTTTATCAAAGCTTCTAGCAGCTGCATATTTTCTCATGGTATAAGCAGAAATGAAATATCTCTTTGTTAAGTTTCATGACATTAGCAGAAATGAAATGTCTCTTGTTAAGTTTCTAATAGCTATGCAGATTCATGCAGTGTGAACAGAATAAATGTATTAACCCTTCTGAACCTCGAATGCTTTTGCATATTACTATTATATATTTTTCTAACACATGTAGATTCTCTTATTTTGTCAGCTGCTCAAATTAACAGTACTAATATTAAAAAGTGTCCATTCTTTGACAGGCTCCCAGCTGTATTATGTGGCAATTTTTTGCATGACATTTTTGTTCTGTTTTTCATAAAATTGTGGTTTTCTGGCAAATTAGTGGCAAATCATTAGAGACTGAAGTTAGAAAATAATGGCAGACAACTGAGTTTCAGATTTCATACCCTTCAGAAAATTCCTACTAATGCAAGACCTAGTACTATTCTATTATCTTTCTAAGTTTATAAGAGTGATATTTAAAAATTGTCCTTATTTTTGTCCTTTGTCCCACTTCCATGTATGGCTTTGTCCAAATTTCCTGCTCTGAGGTTGAGAGGTATGAGTGTCAGAGCCATCACCGTCAGCCAGAGACATTTCAAATTGTGACATACTTGTTGCACCCCACTGCCCCATGTAGTGACTCTGGATGTGTCCAAGCAAGGCAAGGAGCAGTTATGCAGTGTAAGTGTGCAGAGTATTCCCCCACCCAAGGTAGACACAACTACGACAGTGGCTTTTCACCTGTTCTTGATTTTTATTTATTTTATTTATTTATTTGCTGTTGGTTAACCAGGATAGTCCATTGGGCCAAGAGAAATCGTTTTCAATGGAGTCCTCCTGGGGAAAAAAACTCCATTACAGATTACATATTATAGAGAGTTATATGCAGATTACATATTATAGAGATTTACATCCAAATTATTGTACATGACATCACGAGGAACAGTGATTACAATGAGTAAAGTTAAGCATTAATACAATCAAATAATAAAACATATTAAAGTTAAAATCAAATTATATCATAGGCACAAGGATAAGGAAGTGAGTAGATAGGTGCATAAGGCTTTCAGGAGGATAGGAACTATTAAGGAATAGATTACTGTGAGGTAGAGAGAGTAAAAGGGGGAATACAGTAGAGAGTATAGAAAGATTATGTGGGGTAGGAGCAGGAGCATTCCCATGTGGGTGATAGGTAGGAGTGGAGTGATTTTTTAAAGGTAGGAAGGCTAGTGATGGTACGAATGGAGGGTGGGATGGAGTTCCATAGGCGTGCTAGTGAAAAGGAGAGGAGGTTTTGTCCTGGGGGGCGATGGGGGCTATAGACTTCTATTATGTTTTGATTAGTAGATCTAAGAATGTTCTGGTTTTCTGTCATATTTTTATACTGTTGATTTATGCTTCTTATTATTCAGAAAATGCATGCTGTCACAGTGCCCAGTTGCTCTGTGTTTAAGTAGCAATGCTTTAATGACCATCAGGTAAGCTTGTCTGTGATTGTAAGATGCAAGTAACCTTTAATAAGCACACTATTAAAGAATTACCAACATTGAAAGCCTTTTTGTTGTTGCCATGCAGAGAATATTTACATAACTAGATGATGTATAAAGCTTATGTGCATATGAGAGTATTTGTAATAAAGGACAAGATTACCTTATTTTCAGAAGCTCATTACATTTGTTGGAGACTTACAGTCATCGTTGCAGGCTTTACCCGTAAACTAAACAGAATGCCAATCTATCATGTGTGGTCCATAACCTGTGTAGTAACCCTTTAAGTAATTTATCTTGAGCTTGTTTTTGTTTGTTGTTCATTTTTTTACTTTGATCATGTTTTCCCCATGAAATAAGTAGATAGTTATCAGGCAGCAGGTCTTTTTCAGATAAGAAACATTTTTACAAGTGGGGATATCACAGAGATTGCTACTTTCAGCATGTTACTTGGTGCTTTTATAAAGCCGGATATAAATTATAATTAGAACTGCAGTGCAAGGAGAAGTGGTTTCAGTTGAGTGCTGCTTGTTTTTTTTTTATACTTGATTTTGACTGACATTCCAGTAATGTATTTAAAAAGAAATGTATTTTTTCATGTCTCCCAACCTTTTTGTTTCCATCTAGATATTAAGTAAACTGTCATGTAGCCAATGCATTAAAATATTTTTTCTTCTACACTTCATTTTGTCTTGACTGGACTCTCTTAATGATGGTTTGGCACCCAGGGGAGCATATTTAATTTAAGTTCCAGTTATTGTGGTTTTGAGCATAGCTTCACCCCTTTCTAGTTGGCCACACCCATTCCCATTGTCCTCACCCATTCAGCTGTCTCCTGTAGCCCTCCTTTAATTTGAAGTCATCAGCCACTACTAAACATTCATCCAAACCCAGGACCTACCTCAGCCTCACTCTTAAAAAATACTATCCCTCCCAACCAACATATTCCAACCCTGACCAGAAAAAATACATCTCATTCTACTCAATGTATATTAGAAGTATACTTAATAAAACTAGTGAATTCCATGCTTGGTTTGCTAACCATAACCCTGATGTAATCATCCTAACTGAAACATGGCTGAAACCACATGTCCCAGATATAGACATTCTTTCTCCCAGCGTATAATATACTTCACCTTGATCGCCATAAGAAAAAAAGGGGTGGAGTTGCCATCATCTATGCTAACTGTCTAACCCTCACTTGTCTTAAAGAACCAGTCCCACCCTTCTCTCCAGCTGAAATCCTGGCAGCCAACCTGAAACTGAATAACTTTTCTACCATCACTGTTGTAGCCATCTATATCCCTCAGGGAGATAATATCTCCCTGCTCGAAAACTTTCTCTCTTATCTCACTGAACACTATACAAATGAAACAATTCTCCTTGGTATTGTAAATATAAATTGGCTAGCTCTAAATGACCCTATCTCTTCCTCTTACATTAATCTACATGGATTTACCCAATTATTATCTGCACCTACCCACTACAATAAGTCATACATCTCCAGTACTCTACTCGACTGAATGCTGGTATGCAACCCTATCTCATATCATAACCCAGAAACCCTTACAAATTCCCTTAGTGATTACTCTCCAATAAAAGTTACTAGATTTACTCCACACTTCACCAGATCACACAAATACATAACTTGTCGTAATCTATCCAACTTCTCCCCTGACACATTTAACTCTCTTCTCTTTGGAACAAACTGGAATCATCTTAATGAACTTACTCTTGAAGAAGCTGTACAATAATTTAATTCCATCTTTCTTAATATACTAAACTCTCTTGCACCTCTCTGTGCTCTTAGAATAAAATCTAAAATATCCCCATGGCTCTCCAACGCAACCTGCACCCTAATGAGAAACAGAGACAGGCTGTGGAAAACATGAACAATAAATAAGCTCCCTTCAGAGTTGCAAAAGTACAAAGAACTCAGAAACCTGACAAAAAAACACATTGCTAAAGATAAAAAGGAATTGTACCATAACCCTCCCAAAGCATTAAAATATAACCCCAATACATTTTGGAACTCAGTCAACCAAATACTGCATCCTGGAAATCATTCCTCCCCAAATCCTTCCCCAAATAAGACACCTGAACACACTGCCACTATCTTCAACACCTTCTTTATTGATACTGTCTCAAAAATGATTGATACAAACCCTCCCTAAGCAAATGTTTCTAATCCCAGTGCCCAACCTGCTACTTCAAACTCCGCTACTCCTTTTTCTCTTCAACCTGTATCAATTACCTTTATCAAACTACTACTCTCCAAACTAAAACCTTGCTCTACTTCTGCTGATATTTCCTTCCTACTTTCTCCAGATAGCAGCTGATACTCTGGCCTTTCCTGTATCTATCTTGATCAACTGCTCAATTTCTGAGTCTAAAGTGCCATCTATCCGGAAAGAATTTTATACTTTACCTATCCACAAAGGAGATAACTCCCAAGAAATCTCTAATTTTAGACCTATAGCCATTCTGTCACCCCTCTCTAAACTACTTGAAAAATGCATACACAAGCAAACCCTGCAATACCTAGTACAGGAAAACCTACTGACTCCTACACAGCATGGTTTCCGCCCAATCCACAGTACACACACTGCCCTGATCTCCTTTACAAACACTATTTACCAGGTTTGTGATAACAACAAACTTGTCTCCTGTTTATTCCTTGACCTTTCTAAAGCCTTTGATACCATCTCTCACTCTCTACTTCTGGATAAACTGTCAGATCTAAATTTCTCCCCTGGTGCTATCACTTGGTTTTCTAGCTATCTCTCTGATCAGCTACAATCAGTGAAATCGCTCTCCACACTCTCCCCCTCCCTCCCTGTAAAAATGGGTATTCCACACGGATCTATTTGGGGTCCACTACTATTTAATATTTTCACCAATCTGCTTTATACTTCTTGCTTTCAGTCATCTCGTGTACAATATGCAGATGATTCTACTGTCATCATTATCTCTGACTCTCTCTCTAGTCTCATCTCCACTACTCAGGCTGCCTTCACATCAGTGGAAACCTGGCTCACCACCAACAACCAATTAATCTTGAATCCCCCCCAAAAAAAAAAAACTCTTACTCTTTCTTCCAAAAACTCTTAACCATCTCAAATCTTCTTTCACTTTACTGTCTGCCAGTAATACTCCAATAGTACCTGATTCAAGCACCAGACTCTTAGGTGTCACTATAGATGATCAACTTAAATTTGACCAACACATCAACAACTACATCAAGAATACCCATCAGAAACTAGGCCTTCTATACAGAAAAAGAAAGTTTATCATTCCCAGTTCTAAACTAACCCTCTCTCATGCTTACCTCCTAGCCAGTCTATTATATGGTTCTCAAATACTCACAAACCTTAATTCCACACTCCTAGCAAAACTTAACTCTACTTATAACAAGGTAGCCAGATTCTCTGCCCGACATACAAAACCCACCACTTTATCTCACTTAAACACTTAAACAGGCTGGAATTTCCTAACATGCTTCTTCTCTCTCAGCTCCAGATTATACACTCTATACTATATCAACCTTGCTATTGTCCTAGCATAACCTCCTTTATATCCCACTATTCTTCAACTAGATCACTCCGCAGCTTTGACCAAGAACTACTACTTATCTATAAACCTAGGACTAATAAAGGATGTAATCTATATAGCTATCACCCTACCATTGCTTGGAGCAAGCTTCCACTACAAATTTGTTTACTAAATCAACCAAAACAATTCAAAGCAGCTGCCAAAAAATACTTAAAAACTCTCTGGTCCTGCCTCTGTACTCACCCACCATAAACACAACTCTTATCACTTCCCTTATGGGCTTGACAACCTTTCTCTTTCAAGCCATGAGTTTCATTTTAGCCTCAGCCTTAACTTCTTCTCCCCTTACATATTCTCCACTAAATCATGACCAGAAATAACAAATGCTCATATTGCATTAATATTTTAAGACTATATTGTATAAACACATCTTATCGACATGCTTGATTAATGCTTGACTTGTAAATGTTGTTTTTCTCCTTGATATTAATATAGGTAATTCCTGTCAAATAATTGACTGTCATCCTTTTTGTGAATACTTTTTTTTTGTTAATTTTAGCTATTGTATTGATAATGATTTCTGGAGCATTTCTCCCCAGGCCTCTGCTGAAAAAGGGCTATCTCAGCTCAGTCGGACTTATTCCCGGTCAACAAATGTAAAATAAAATAAATAAACAGAAAAGTATTTACAAAACTATTTACAAAACTCCAGCTAACTATGCTGGCATATGTTACACATGGACTGCCCTATGTTACTTGGTACAGATAGGAATACGAAGCATTGTCACATCTTGCCCCCCTTTTAAGACTCAAGCTAGTTTTTCAAGTGACCCTGGAAAAATGGTTCTTGAGAGAAATGGGCCTGTCTGGGAACACATTAACCTATGCCCTGTCTTGAGAATTCATCTACATTGGCATTGCTGTAATCTAGACTAGCTAACAAAAGTGGTCCTCCTAAAGCCCCTTTAAGCTTTTGGAATGCCTGCTCACAGGCTGAGGTCCACACTACCTTATTTGATCTGCTCTACCTTGTCAAGTCTGTGAGGGGAGCAGCTACTGTACTTTAACTGGAAACAAACTTTCTGTAGTACACAGCTGTCTCCAAGAATGCCCTCACCTGCTTTTTGGTAACAGGGGCAGGACACGCCTGAATAGCTACCACCTTGGCAGGTTCTGGCTTAATCTTACCACTTCTTATTCTATGTCCCAGGTAAGAGACATCTTCCATACCTACCTGACACTTACTCGGCTTAATGGCCAACTCTGCCCTTTGCAGTCTGCCCAGAATCTTCCTGACATCCTGAAGATGCTCTTGCCAGGAATGGCTGTAGATGGCAATAACATCCAGGCAAGCAAGGGCATAATCTCCTGCTCCTGATAGGATATGATCTACAATTCTCTGGAAGGTTGCTGGACATTTTTCATCCCAAAGGTTTCTTCGTGAACTAGTATAATCTGAAAGGAATCACAGGAGTCAAAGCACCTGCAGCTAGCCCTTGATCAGATCAGTAGTGGTCAGATGCTTAGCCCCACTGAGTTGCTCTAAGGCTTCATCTGTCCTAAGTGTGGGGAAGCATCTGACTCTGGGAAACTGTTTAGTTTTCTGTAGTGCACACAGAGTCAGATGCCACCAACTTTATTTGGTACCAGCACCACTGGGGAGGCCCAGGAACTGTTGCACTCCTGGATTACCCCCAGTTCCAACATTTCCTGTATCTCCTCCTTCAGAGTCTGACTCACTTAAGCACCCTATAAAGGGCCTGCTTCATAGGCCTTTGGGTTTCTGTAGCCACATGGTGCTGCACCAGGTGGGTGCCTCCAAGTTTCCCAGTGAACATGCCCCCAACTTCCTGCAACACTGCTCGGATTTCTTGAGCCTGGGTAGGGGATAGCCTCTGGAATATTGCTACCCCTTCCACAGAGGTATCACTCCGAGCCTCACTGAGATCAGTCAACAGATCCACCTCAGATTCTTCTTACCATCCACTGCAAATACTCAGAATTTGGGCCACCCTATCATGATAAGGTTTCATCCTGCTAACATGGTACAATATGTGCCCCTGCCTCCTATCAGGTTTACCATATAGTTAACATCATTGACCTTCCTTACCACTCCAAAGGGTCCCTTTTAAAATGTCTGGAGCTTATTATGTTTGGCAGGAATGAGCAACATAACCTGCTCTCCCACAACATACTCTTGAGCTAAAGCCTTCCTGTCATATTGCACCTTTTTCTGCTATTGAGCTCCTGCCAGGTTCACCTGGGCCAAACCCATGAACTCCCTAAGCCTTTTCCTGAGGTTTAGGACATATGTCACAACAGACAACTTGTGGGATTCACACTCACCCTCCCACTCACCACAAATCAAATCTGAAGGCCCCCTCACCCTATGCCCATACAGCAACTCAAAGGGTGAAAATCTGTGGATTCCTGGGATACCTCTCTGTCTGCAAACAATAGATGGAGGAAATATTTGTCCCACTCTCTCTTAAACTGGTCTGCAAATGCCCACAGCATGGTCTTTATTGCAGAGTTTAACCTCTCCAGAAGACCATTAGTCTGTGAATGGTAGGGAGTGGTCCTTATGTGCTTCATCCAAAAATGCTTCCACGGACAAGCCAGCAGATCTGACATAAAACTGGCATCTCTGTTAGTTAATATTTCTGTTGGGAAATCTATCCTGCTGAAAATCTCTAACAAAGCATTTGCCACCTCCTCTGCCTTAATGGAGGACTTAGCCACTGCCTCAGGGTATCTAGTAGCATAATCTATTACAACCAGGGTATATTTCTTCCTTGAGGAAGTTGGGGTACTAAGATGCCCCACATTGCCCATAGCTACCATCTGAAATGGCTCCTCAATCACAGGCAAAGGCATCAACAGAGCTTTGACCTTGTCCCCTGCCTTGCCTACCTTTTGGCACTGGTCACAGGTCCTGCAGTACCTTCTTACATCCTTCGCAATCTCAGGAAAGTAAAAGTTATATATAATATGTCTCTTGGTATGCTTTATGCCCATATGACTTGCAAAGGAATGCCATGGGCTATTACTAGAAGTTCCAGATGGTAGGGTCTGGGCACTTCCAGCAGGAGTTCACTCTCTATACAGTAACACTTTGATCCAGTATACAGAGTCCACTTTTCTTTGAGAATCAGGTGTCTCCATAGCTACCTCCCTCATAAGGTATGGTCCAGAAGCTCAGCCTGTCTCAACTCTACTTTTGTAACCTCTCCCAGCACCCCTTCCACAGGAAGCCTAGTATCCTCTGACAGTGATGGCTCACTGTCAATCTGGGTACCACCACTCAACTCTGTCCTTGCAATCACCCTGTCCATGGGAACATCAGTACCACCCAGCAGCTGTGTATTACTTTTAGGCTCACTGCTACAAGGTAGCTCCCTCCATGAAATAGCCACATCACCATCCCCAGCCTCAAGTCTGTAGTCTGTCTGGGTATACCCCAGGCTACCAGGCCTACATGCCTGTCTCCAAGCTTAACTGCATGTAACTGCATGCACACAATGTACTGCATTGTCAAAATCATTCCCTATCAGGACATCTGCTGGAATATCTTCAAACACAGCTACCTGCTTGATTCCTTTGCCACCCTCCCAGTCGAGGTGAGCCATGGCTAAAGGTATTTGGAATGGCATCCCTTCTAAAGCTCTGACTGGAGTGGACTGCCCAAGCAGGTACTGCTCCTCTTTAACTACTGCTGGCTTCACAATAGTTATGTCAGAGGCTGTGTCTCTCTTAGCAGTGGCCTGTCTTCCATCCACTAAGATAGGATACACACTCTGGTGATAGTGTGGCACCCCTGGTGTCTACAGAAAACTTACTACTGGCATGCTGTTATTCACACTTGCTGGATCCCTCATCATTTGTTCCACACCCTGCTTCAGTGGACAATTGTATGTTACATGGCCCCTCTGGTTACATTTAAAACATCTAACCCCTGGCCATGGATGTGTACCTGAACTAGAGGCCTCCCCTGTTACTGGTAGACTCTGTTAGGGTGATTTAGGCTGCCCACAGTGAGTTGCCCTTATATCCATGTAAAGCACTGGGTAACTCCTTCTTGTGGACTGGTGCCCTTCTTTCTAATTAGAGATCCTTTTTATTTCTCTCCAGCTCATCTGCAGAGTTACACTACCAGTCTGCCAGTCAGATTCTCATGTCCTCAGATAAAGTACTTAGTGCTCGTTCTTCCACCACAAGGTCTGCCAGTCTTTCAAAAGTAGTGACCTGACACCCACTCACCCACCTATGAAATTAAGTGTTTAACTCAGCAATATAATCAGATACACTTTCATCTGCCTTGCATCTATCCTCACAATTTTATTTCTGTAAGCTTCAGGTGTTTAACTTCTAACAGTTCAATAAACATTATTTCACTCTGTCATATTTTAAACAATCAGTATCAGACAATTTAGAAACAGCAGTTACAGATTTGCCATGAAGTAAGTGGGCAGGAATTGTACCCAGAGCTCTCGGTCAACATTATACTTTTTACACTCTTTTAAACATATGAATAAAACTATCAAATTCATCCCCCTCTGAAAATTGTGGAAGAAATTCACTGACCTTTATTGCTTCTGGGGTCTGGCTATTCCCTTCCCCATTACCTCCATGACCTTGTTGGAGAGTCAGCATTTCCTTTTCATGTTGTCACTGCTTTTCTTTTTCTGTAGCCCCCATTCACCACAATCTCTCATTTTCTTTGATCTCTAAATGCCACAGTCTCTCATTTTCTTAAATCCCCAGACATTTGATCTCCAGTATATGCTGATTTGGCTTTGCCTTTTCTTCAGCCTCTAAATGTTGCAATCTCTCTTTGGTCTCCAAAAGTTGCAGCTCGTGCTGATGCTGCTTCTCCTTTTCTTCAGCCTCCAGTCCATCCTGATGATGCTTCTTCTTTTCTTCAGCCTTAAAAATTTGCAGTCTCTCTTCTTTCTCCAAAAGATTAGCCTCCAGTTTGAGTCTCTTTAACTCCAGATGGATTTTTAAGTCCTCTGAGGAAAAGGTGATCTGTCCTGTTTCTGAAGACTGCACATCCCCATCACTAGACTGGTTGTCCTCCTGGCCACTGGTCAACATGCAGCTGTGATTAAAACTGAAATAATTTCCTCTTTAGTCTGGTTAGCATGCAACAGCCATTTGGCTTTACACACCTTAGCCAACTGGTTCTTTATCAGCCTGCCATAATCCTCTACTGACATCTTTGCCTGCTTTCCCTGACTACACTAAACTAACACAAATAAATAAAACTATTATAAAAATGAAACTATGAATGTTTACCTTGTGGCTGTTGAGAGTACATACAACTTCAGTGACAACTGCCCACATGCTACTGAAGCTTAATTAATATCCCACTGCTGCCACAATATGTGACATGCACTCTTTACCCGGGACCAGTAATACCCGGGACCAATAATCAAGGAGCCTCAATACTCACTCTCTCACCAGTGAGAGACTGTCACTAAAACTGGAAAGGTTTTCCACAGTAATTTCAAATGCAGATCTTTCCTTCAAACACAATATCCCCTAAGAGCAGTTCATAGTGACTGAGACACACACACCTGGGTATTTGATTTTCACACACACACACACACACACACACACACACACACACACACACACACACACACACACACACACACACACACACACACACTCTCATGGGAAAGGCTCAATCCCTTATGTTCAGACAATAAGGTAATGATGCTGCCACCAGCCTTTCACTGTCAGGCTCTTACAAGGGTATCTAACTATACTGAGTAAAATCAGTACTAATGTAGATCACAGAGCACATGCCATGTGCTGTATATTTAAGAAGCACATCAAAGACTGAACGTGCAAGCCCATGTCATTCCTAGTGCCATTTTGAGAGTGTAGCCAGAGAGTAAGCATGCACGATTACAGTAGTTAGTTTGTATATAAGTTACTAAGTTAAAGTCAGTAAACTTCTATTGTGACATGTTTGTATAAAATAAAGCTGCTTAAACAGAACCCATGATGACTCTTCTATTATGTCCAAAGTAGGAGAGTGACAACTAACATAAATAATAGAGTGTAACCCAAGCAGTAAGGCTTTTTGGAGTGACCAAGACATGACTAGAATAAGCACAAGTACTCTCCAGCTGTTAAAAGTAATCTCCAGAAGACTAGCCACAATAAAAGGTATAAAATATTTAATAATTTAATAATCTCACTGCAATTCCTGACTGTCTAAAGAATAACTTAATTAATTCAAGAAGGCAAATGAGATGCTGAGAAGCTTACTTCCACTAGGCAAGGTGATGATTTTCCAACTTCTGACTACAACTGAACTCAACTGAAATGACTGATAACTGTCATAAATTTTATATCCAATCCCCCCAAAAAATAAAAGAAAGCAAGCTGATCTGTGAGTTCCACCCCCACAGTGCTGGTTATAGAATGACATCACATCTGGTCACATGACTCAGAGCTTTTCTAAGATATGTTGTAGTATTTGAAAGTTACATTTAATCAGTTATAATAACACTTTTGATACATTTTTAATACAAGCATCTGTACAAGTGCAGCAGTGAAATGACAGAAAATGATTTACAAATCTATTTGCAAAACTCCAGCTAACTGTGCTGGCATATGCTACACATGCACTGCCCTATTATACCTGGTACAGATGGCAATACCTCACATTGTCACAACTACATGTACTCCTTTCAGTCAGCATGACATGTTACTTCAACAAGAACATGGCTGACAACTCCAAACTGAGCTTATCACTGTACTAATATTCAGTCTCCCTCTCCCATCCAAAAAGCACATGTGACACAGAAGTAACTTTTATTTCAGTTGTTTTACTATACAACAGTACTGAACTTGTCATATAAAAAAAGCCTACATGGAAGCTTTTCCTGGGACTGAGAAGGAGGGGCAACCACATCAATCACATATTGTAGGCCACAATGCTTTGAGTTGTCCTGTTGTAGAAGATTCTCCAGGAATTCCATATTGGGGGTGAGAGATGGTTTTGCAGCAGGCCCACCACCGGTTACCCTATGATCTTGGACAGTAGCAGCTGCATGCCTCTGTTCAGAGGTTAACATGTCAGTGGCCCTGTGGTGCACCTGGATGTAAGTATGGCAGTGGCCACCCACAGCATTTATGTTTGCAAAGATCTGCTGCCATAGTCTCAGCCTCTCTGGCATATTGGGAAAACCCTTCCAAGAAGAAAAGTGCCATGTTGATGGAGCACATCCACAATAACAGTATTCTCAGCCTCATTGAACGGGGTTCTGCAGCTCAATGACATTTTCTGTCCTAAAAGATAATACAGCACCATCACACAATTATGATTTAAAAAAAAGAAATGAGAAAAACAGGAAAGTGGTGAAATGGGGAGCAAGCAGGGAAAAGAACAAAGTGAAATTAAGGCAGGGATGTGCAGGAATGGTGTAGGAAAAAAACATAACTATTCATTTATTCAAGAAGAAAACATGAAAATATATTCACAAATTTTGCTGAATTTGAACTGTCACATCCAGAGAGAGGGGTGACCACAACACAATCTGTTATATAGGGAATAGGACCAAATCACGTGTCATGAAGACACATGCAAAATGGAGATCTATGTATGGGCCGATTTATTTTTTTGTGTGTGTTTGTGTGTGTGTGTGTGTGTGTGTGTGTGTGTGTGTGTGTGTGTGTGTGTGTGTGTGTGTGTGTGTGTGTGTGAGAGACAGGTACCCATTTTTTTAAATTTTTTTTTTTTTTGAAAGAGAGAAGAATGTTGGAGAAGGGATGTAGGAAAGTCTGGGTGAGGTAAGTAGGACAGGAAGGGAAGCAATTGTATACAGATAAGACAAACATGGCAAGAAACAGGAATGGTGAAGGACACATGATGTGGGTGAGCACCATGGTTGGGGAGAGGGTGGGAAATCCCTGTCCCACGTAGGTCGAGGTGGTTGACAGTGACAATCTAGTACTTACCCAGTGGACTGTCATCACTGTCACCTCACTGTGCCACTTGCTGCAGTGCCCGATGTCTGCACCTTCTACGGGTGCTCTGCATGAGGATGGAGAGCAGGTGCTCCATCTGGTATATGGGTGCACCTGCAGTTCGATGCACTATCCAACACACTATCCTTGGCAGTTCATCAAAGGTGATTAACTCACCACCTCTGCCAATCCTCCCGGAGGGAGCCACAAACTATCGTTCAGAACAGAACTACCTGAGGGCCCAGTTAGTGAGTGGCAGCAGAGGGGGTGCTAACAGGTTCTGCATTAGACATGCTGGGCAGCAGTGCTGAAGTCAGTGGAGTGGGGGCAAGAGAGGTCCCATAGGACAGTCCTACTCTACAAAAACAAAAAATAAAAAAATTACAAAAAAAAAAAAAAGAGAGAAAGAAAAGGGTTGTGATGAAATATAAAATGGGAGGACACTAGTAACGTCATATGCGACATACAAATCATTGATGCAATTATTTGATGACTCTATTCTGTTACCTTTGCTTTTAATGCTACAAACTCCTAACAAGTTCCTTCCTTACTTTTAAGACTACCAAGTTTATAACACAATCACACTATAATACAGGTTGTAGCCACCTATCCTTGATGTGTGCATGTACTGCACATATGCATGTTCCAGTTATACTGATTAGAGTTTACAGAAGGTCATCTGTGCCACTGATATAAAGGTATAACGATATATTCTACTAATGATGAAAACCTAACAGTATTGTATATTTGGAAAGTGCATTTTTTGACACCACAATCAATGACGACTCTCAAATACTGTACTGTTCTTATGTCCTACAGAGCAATGCATGCATACTTTCCTTTTACAGTTTTGAGATGCATGCTCACTGTTATTTGATAATATGGCACCATTGCTTTGTGCAACAGACTAAGGCATGCATAATTTCTTTTACAGTTAGGATATGCATGCTCAATTTGATTCAACTGTATGAAATACCAACTAAGTGGTCCTTAATGTTTAATGCTAGAAAATTGCTAAACAAATTATTAGTATTATTATTATTAAAATATTATGTAGAAAGTACTATTCTAATGCACAATGCATACATACCAAATGCTTGTGGCATCCTTACTAAATGCGCAGCATGGGACCGAACATTGAGGCTCGTTCTGCAGCAGCTTTGAAAAAAACAGAACAGAACACCACTATGAATACCAGTATTGACTATATTCAGCTTTTAACTCTTACAGTAACTGACTGAAATTGATGCTTGCACATCTGTGGGGTGTTCCTGTATGAAATTCCCTGATCCAAATGTTGGGGGTATCCTGCTTCCTCCTCCAGAGATCATCAAAGTGATGTCTGCATTATTTACCAGTGCAGTGGAAACCTGTAGCACTGGTTAAAGTCCTGGCAACAATATTCCAGGTTTCAGATTTATATTCTGAGTTGGAAGAGTCCCACTGCAGCAACCAGGGCCCATGGTCCTTAACTAGGAGTCCAACAAATATTTTGGACTCCTGGACACCCCCAACACTGCACCCAAAAGTGAAAACCCACTCCAGCAACTACTGCAATGCCTACCATAGTTCAAGCTCAATGTATAATGAACATTTCTTTACAATTGCATTTTACATGCTGATGTTTGCCTGCCTGTTGTATATGTCATGCTTACTGACAGCGTGCACTTTTTGGATTTGCAATATTTGAAAACATTGCACACCGCTTACCATCTCACAACCATGGTAGGCAAGGCTGCACCCTGGCGGGCACTGTGTTTGCGTGATGGTAAGAGATGCACAACAGTAGTGAAAAATGCAATTTCTATGTTATTAGGTATACAAGTACTTGTGTAAATGTGCTAGTCAAAAATACCATGTATACAGCTCTCCTACACTTACAGCTAATACCAGAAGAAGGTGGACAAAACAGTTGTGTATGTTGCACTTCATTGCTATAATCTGCAGTCTCACAACAGTAAAACAAAATTTGCACAACCTGTACTAGAGCACCGGACCATCTGCACTCCACACCTGCACTTAACTCCTGCTGCCATGGGATTCGCAAGATGATATCTGCTGTGTTATTTGGTATTGTAAGGTACTCGCTGTTAATTGTAGTGCAACACCACTTATTATGTTTGTGCAATGCAAAATATTATTAATTGTATGTCTGGATTTTGTCTACAACCTGGGTGGTTCAGTATTCTGGTTTGTGCACTGCTGCACTCCATGCAAACCAGGTGAGCACAGCTAAACATGTTTATGCCAAGCAGTGCATCACACAAACACTGGCCCAAAAAAAAAAAAAGAAAGAAAGATATGTCCAGAGTTTTGCAGAATGTCCAAATAGTTGCATCATATTTTTGGCCTGTTCCTTGTAAAATATGTGGTTTACTGGGAAATCACTGAAGATTGAGGTGAATATATAATGACATGCATTTCTGTTTTGCACTTCATATCCTCCAGAAAATGCATTCTGGCCCTTTGCCCCCTCCATTATTTAAGTGTTTGCAAAAGACTACAATCCACATTTTGTGCACAGGTTTTATGTGAGCTGCAAAACCTTTCTTACATGCACCGTGCATCGTTAATATTCATGGCACGATGCTGTATGATGAGCAGTATCACATAGGCAAAATTCATGCAGGCTCTGTGCAGAACCTACACAGACTTTATTATCCAGCTATTTAACCAGGAAGAAGAATGGATGCTTGTTTTCAGTAATATGGCTTACCTCTGTTATTCTACTACCCAAAGAGTTGTGACCCAATAGACCCCTCGGTTACAGGCCAACCTCTCTTGTTCACGTACAGATTAATACCTAAATAAAAATGTTGGCCATAAGAGTAGAACCATCATTACCAAAACTGATACTTCATACCTGCCTGGGTTCTCTTTAAATGCAAACAAAATGCCCCAAAGTTGTTCAGATTTTGGCTTTATATCACACAGCAAACAAGTTTAAACCTATTCGGATAGTATCCTGTTTTTTTATTTTTCTTTGACTCAACAAAATGCTCCTTCCTTTATTATTCCACGTGAACTTAATGGAATCAGGGAGACTTTCATTACAAAATGTTAACTGTTTTACTAGTCTTCCTCACCAAAATGGTCACAAATGATGATTACTCTTTTCCATTCTAAGTAACTCAGAGAACTAGGTAAGGGTGATCACTTTCACCTCTGTTCTTCATTTTTGCTATTAAACTTTAGAAAACTCGGTTAATCAATGCTAGCCCCAAACTGGAATTAACATTTCACTTCAAAAGTGTATCTGATTATATCTGACTGTAGACAATGCAGCCCTTTGAATTACTAATCCTTTGCTGCTCCTGGAAAAGCTATTGAAATTGCAAATGATTTTGGTAAACTGTCAGTTTTGCTGAGCAATAGTAAAACAGTTTGGTTTCAGTTTAATAATACCTACTTTAAACAGTGGTCACTACTAGATGGACTAAGAGTTATGTGCAACAAATCACACACCTAAATGTGCATCTAGAAGGGCTAAACATTGCGGAACTATTACATTTCAGTGTGAAACCCCTAACTGAAAAACTCCAGATAAAAATACAAAAGTGGGAATCTGCATGACATCGTGTTCTTTTGATGATGATACATGCACTTTTAATGGCATGCTTACCAAAGATGATCTTTCATTTTCATCAACTCTATCATTTATAGGCTTTTCACTACCTTAACAAGATTCAAGCACTCATATTTATTTTGTATGGGATCATCAGTTACCATATATAAACCACAAAAAATCATCTTCCCTGGCATCTTAGGGGGCTTGGTCTTACCACAAATGCAGATATTCTGCTTATTTACATCTTTATTTTTGACATTCCAGGTTACAACCTTGTCTATTTCCATAAGATTAATGCCACTTCACTGTTTTTGATTCCAGTACATTAAAAGATTTTGGGACCTCGATGGACAAGAAAGATGGTGAAAAGATATAAATGTTGAGTGCAGATTGTGGGGTGGGACAGAATATGGAATTACACCTTCTATAAGATGAACTCTTTTAGCAATCACTGGCAGCTGTGGGTTAAAAAAATGTGTTATATGTTGAATGATTTTTGTACTGGTTATAATAAAACCTTTGTTACTTAACAGTGCTGCAAACAAATACATTATGAATGCTTGATTTGTAGTGCTACTTAAAACAAAGGTCAGCATCGTTGGCTCTGTGATAAGATTTATGTTTCATAGCTCCAGGCTACAAGTTTCAGTGCTTATTATCTGGTCAATGTCTAACTGAAATTTGTATAGTATACATTTTTGCTTAGAAATTCCCTGGGGACTCTGGTTTCCTCCCACTTCCTAAAATCATGCTTGTTAGTTGTCTAAACTTAACATAAATCCCTACATTGCCTATATAGTGAATGGATGACTGACACAAAGCATGCTGTGGGAGCTGTTGGACCATATTTTGAATGTACACATTTTGTGAGTGGTATCCCACAGGGGTCAATATATGGCCCTCTCCTTTTTGTCATCTATTTCCATGACATTCAGTATATTGCTGCTGGTCTGTGACTGACTACTGCAAGCTCGGTATAATTTAATTGGACAACTGAACACTAGTTACAATACTTCTCAATTGTCCAAATTTTTGCAGAATGTCCAGGCTTTTACCTCATGTTTTTGGTGTGTTCTCCATAAAATTTGTAGTTTTCTGACCCATCTTTCAAGAATGCAGTCACAGAAATAATGCACTCATTTGAGTTTCAGGCTTCATATCCTTCAGAAAATGTATGTTAATGCAAAGCCTGTAGCAATTCACTAAGATCGTGCGAGCAGTATATGTAAAATTTTTCCATGATTCTGAGAATTTAGACTCCTTTTATTTTTGGCTTTGTCCAATTGTTTTGCATTTTGAGGTTGAGAGGTATGTTTTCTACAAAAGAGGTACAACTCGACTCAAGGACAGGGGAATCTGTTTTCTTGTCTGTTTGCTAAACATCTCCCAAGTCAAGCTCACTTCCTCAAAACTTATAGTATGTTCAAAGAAGTTAATATGAGACATTTAACATGGAATGACACAATTTATTGCAACAGATATTTATTTTAATCAGTTTTAATGTCATGAAGCACAATAAAAAGAAGAATATGGTTCTTGGTTACTTTTGCAATGTAAATGTAAAAATGATCTATGTACAAGATCCACATTTACATGACAATGATTTCAGGAGATATTTGGAATATCCAGTAAGAACATCAAGTTTGTTGGCGTATCTAGATGTACTATTGCTATTTATGGTAAAGAAAATAATCTATAATTTCAGAGTACAAGATAATACTTATGAATATTATAAATTGTGGAGACCCATTGGTAATAGGTCTACTTTATGGCCCTCTCATAAATTAATATAAATTTGTAGAGGATATGGATCAAGGATTACATTTTTCTAACTATAGCCGTTATAATAGTGGGTAAGTAGAATGCTATTATTTATATTAAACTGGATAGATATTCTTCAGTTTCCCTGCAAAGTCAAATGTATCACCCTGAGGGACACAGTCAAGTTGCTCCATAGGCGGATGCAATCCCAGTTTATTACAGAACTGTGATCAATTAAATTATTTTTTATTTACATTGCAAAAATACATTCTGGTATTCAGAAAAAGTATACGAGAATGTGAATTTACTCATATAGCTGTAAATATCAAGAATCCCAAGACTGCTTTGCATTCTGTACATTCAACTAAAGGGTGGGCTGTGTAGTCATAGTTCTCTTACCACTTACAAAGCTTTTATGTCTTCCCAGTGTGACAAAGCTGCATGCTTTTTACAGATAATGCTACAAAGACCAGGTCTCCCATCTCTCAAAGTGCACATTAAGTGAATTAGAAGTTCTTTTTCAAAGTTTCCTAGGTAAATACTAGGTTATTGGTCTTCATGCTATTAGAAATTTAGCTAATGGACAGAGGTCAGAATCAAACCCTACACTTTGTGTCTGTGAAGTAAGGACTTTAATCATTATGTAAACCTGCCGCTCTAGACTTATCTGACTTTTGTTTGGTTGACTTTTTTTATGCAGACAATCAGAGAGTGATGATTCATGAGAGTCATGAAATTATGAATGTGTTTTTATCACTGCATCCTTTTCACTGTGGGTGAGATACTGGTACAGCTCTCCAAATTGTATAGTCCTGTTTGAGAGAAATAGTTTTGTGATCTAGTTTAGCAATTCACTGATTATCCCATCTACAAAAAAACAACTTTGGCTCTAACCCTCCTGGACAACTTTTGGCCCTTACTGAACCATCCTTTTGTAGGGAAGGTTATTGAGAATGCTCTGTTAATGTAGATATATTCATACTTAAAAGCTCATGATCTCTGTGATCCATTTCAGTTTGGCTGAAAAACAAGGTATGCCAATGAGACAATCCTTATTTGGATTGTTAATGACCTACTTATGACAAGAAATCATAGGAAATGCTCCTTACATGTCGAATGCCATTTGGTGCTATTGCGACATCGATCATTAGATAAAAGACCTTACTGTGAACTCTTTATTACAAGAATGGATTTGCATTAACCACTCCATCAAGCAGAACAAATACTTGTTTAATTTCAGAGTCACAACCTCCCTTTTCATGAATAGCGAAGTACAATTCCTGTGAATTACATTTGTTTTCTGTTTGTCTTTATCCATTCACTCAGTTTCTTTTTAATTTTGGTATGTATACCTTGGATTTTCTTTCTTTACCAACTCACAGCATTATAGATTATTTTCTTTACCATAAATAGCAATAGTTTCTTTTTGTGGAATTTTTTTTTTTTTTTTTTTTGGTTTGTATTTGATTGCGTTCACGTTCCTCTTTATGGATCTTTTTGCTTTATGTTTGATAAAATTCAAACAGAAAAGTAAGAAGGGGAATGAAAGGACATACAAGGGGAAAAAGAAGGATTAGGTGCTCAGTTCAAGCAGAATTTGTAGCATGATGTTTACAAAAACAAGAATATTTACATTACATTATAAAACTAACTATAAGTAAGTAACCTTTATGATGAGACAGTTCAGAGAGTTTCATTACAGATATAGTCATGTAACTTCTCCAGATTTCAGCAAAAGTACACTTCTATGTAGTACAACATTTTCTAATATAATACTTTGTTAATGTAAGAGACAAATTTCCAGGTCAGCTTACCCATGGGGATTAATTTGTTTCCATCTTTCGGTAATGCATGTCTTTACTGTAGTTAATGTCAGCCAAAAGTGTAACTTATAAAAAGGGAAACATTTGTGGGACAGGAACTCCAAAAGAATACCACACTCATTTGCAATTTCTCCTCAAGATTATAAATAGGCCCATAAGTCTCATACATTACCATTGTGCACACAACAAAAATATGAATCCAGTCCCCTAAAGATTTGTGACAGAATTCCTCCATATCTGTTCTGAACATTAAGGAACACAACTAGGTAACATCTAAGGTCAGTAACTGCCTCTTATCCTCATTATCAACCAACAATTGGATTCTGTGTTATTCTTTCATGCCTTAAGTTTATATGCCAACAACCTAGCATGAGATTCCTCGCACCTCAACCCACTAATGTGCTTCTCTGTACTGCCAGTTACTCTGGATTCTTGCAGCATATAACTCATACCTCTATGCCTTTCAACCAAGTTTCCTCTGCCTGTATTCCAGCTAGTAACCATTCTGCCATATCTTCTCCTTCTCAAGGACTATCCTCCTCTATACATCTCTTACCTGCTCTTCCTCTTCCTCCTAACAACAGATTCTCCATTCAGCACCATTCATTTTCTCCCTCCATTCTGCCTTTCAAGAATCCAACCAAATGCCTGATTTTTCACATTCAGTAATTATTTTTTCTCTCTGGCCGTACCCAATTATATTTTATAACCATGGATTTTCGCTTGCTATTTGCATTCCATTTCCTCATATTCCACTTCTATCTGTCAGTAGACCCACTGTCTTCCGGAATACCATATGTGAATTAATATACCATGATCCAACATCACCAGTTCCTCTCTCTGCATTTCTAACATTTCCTCATCCAGCCTGATTTTAGTAGTACTGAGTCAATTTGACTGACATGTATATACTTCTTTCTTTAAGTACAGAATCCTAAATGCTTCTCTAGTTTTGTTATATGGATAGCTGACACCCACCTTTATTAATTCTTATTTGTTGTACTTTCTAACATTTCTTGTGAGTGTCCCATTTTATTTGCATTTCATCTAGATTAACACCTAATGTGACATTAAAGTCTCCCCTTACCAACACTCTGTCCCCTCTCCACCCCATAGATATCAGGTTTGAAGAAAAAACTTTCACAGTCCTGTCATCATTCATGTTGAATCAGTGGAATGAGGCTATGATCATAACCTGGCTCTCTGTTACCCATTTTAAGCTTCTCTAAATCAGCAGTCTACTATGTCTCTGCCATGTTGAATCCAGTCCCATTCTCTTCTTCAATAAACAGCCACTTTCATCTTCCTTCCAGTATTCAAACACTTCTACACTAAGAATCTTATAAGACTTTTCTCCTAACTTTGTGGTTCTCTTTTACTCACTTAAGTCTCCTGAAAGCATACTGCATCTAATTATAAGCTGTCACATCTATCCAACATCCTGGCACTTTTAATGGGTATTTTGCAGCCTTCATAATTTCATGTTGTAGTTCAAAGACAAGGCTACTCCTTCCCGTAATCTCATATTTAGCATGACTAGGGCATGGGTGAACTAACCATCTTCCCCAAGAGCCATCCTTTCGGGGATCTGTTCAGCACCTCAAAATTTGTATTAGTTAGATGCAGCTGCAGTACTACTATTCATTTAATCAGTCATGGCTGATATCTCAGTTGCTTAAATTAACTGTAGCGCATGGAGCATGCTGATCATGTTCTGATATTCAGCAACAGTCAAACCAGTTAAGTGTCAGAGAGGAGCGCAACCTGACCTAAACAAATGTTAAGCACCCCCTGCTTATGTTGTCAAGGTCAGGTCTAGCACTTGGCAACAAAACCTGCCTGTAGTGACAAGCAACTGGAAGTGGCAGAAATAAAACATTTGTTTCTGCCTGCTGTCCATACTGGTAATGTGTCCCCAACGTCTCAAACAAACTAACTTGCTAGAATAATAGGATATACTAGCATCCATTTCCTCAAGGATAAAAACTCTGAAACTCAAATGGATGTCATTATTTAGTGACTTCAGTCTTCTGTGATTTGTCCAAAAAACAGAGATTTTATGAAGAATAGACCAAAAATATGAAGCAATAATCAGGAGGCCATGTGAAAATCGAGAGAGTTGAGAAGCATTAAGGGTGAGTGTAAACCTGATGGACAGTGTTACACTACCTCTCTGACAGCACTCGCAAATTGTTTTTGCCTTTGAAAGCCAGGAAAACACTTAAGAGATTTTTTCCCTATAATTATTAGACAAAGCTCTATGCACTACAAAAAATTATGATTGGTTCAATGATCATAACCTTAAGTTATGTGTTGTCAACATGGATGCCAAAATTCACCTCTCGAGCTTCTCTCTCGAGATGAATTTCTTGGCATCCACATCTGGAACACATGATAAGTGGGCTATGATCAGTGAACCTATCATAATCCTGTATGTTATTAACTGCAGCAAGGAGCTAATCTATCTCCTTGCTATAATTCTGCTGCTGTATTTTATTTATTTATTGGTCTTCAACTTGCATGTTGGTCCTCAATTGTAAAAGAACTTCTGGTATGAGGGAGTCTGCCTGTCTAAGAAATATTCATGGTGTCAAATGAGCTAGGTGTGGTTTTGGTACCACAAGTGTAGAATTAGGCATGTTTAGTCTATGAGCATCTAGCAACTGTCCTGCACTCGATTCTGTAATGTGAAGCAGTTTTCTTTATGGCATTCTGAACTACAGTAAAGGCAGTGTTCTGTCCTACCTTCCATACGCGATGAATATTATCATTCAACTTCCTTATCACTGAACACAGTGATCCAAATGGACCCTTCTTCCTATCATTCTGAAAAAGACCTTCTAAAAGGTGAACCTGTATAATATTCCCTTTTGTCAATAAACCTTCCTGTCAGGCAGCTAAAAAGTTGTTTTTTAACATCTTACCCAGTCCACTATCGATGATTCCTTAAATAAATGTTATTCAGTACAAACTTCTCCTGGACAAAGATCTTACCCTCCTAAATTCTAGTCTAACTTGCTTAAGTTAACCTATAGCTGGGCAGTCACCTTAGCCTTATCTTAAAGCTTTGTCTTTCATCTGTCCTCATGCAGGGTATCACTTCTATCCAAACGAATCCCCCACTTTAAAACAATTAAATGATTCTTCAAGCTATTAATCTTGCAAAGAACTCCATCCACATGCTCTTCACTTTGAAGTAGTCACACATGCCCCCTCCTAATTTTACCTTTATTACTTCAGATTTTTCTTTCTACTCTTTATCAGAGCAACTCACTCAGGTCATAAAGAAGAGTCACATCATCTTCAGTGCAGAAATGTGTAAAATCTTAAAGCTACAAAATCGTGGCCATCGATGAGTGAAGGCTCCTGTCTCTGTTGCTTAGTTCTCACCCAGTGGATGAACAGGTGAGACAAAGGGCTCTCACCTTCCAAGAGAATGAGCAGGTTGTATGGGACAGCAGAGAGAGAGACAGAGAAAGAGAGAGAGAGAGAGAGAGAAAGTCATGTGCCTGATGATCTTTGGCACAGGGAAGAACACAAGATCTGACTGACCAAAGAATCTCTTTGATTCTGTTCTTATCCATCAAGTGCCATAGTAAGAAACAGACAGGTATTTCTTCTGTATCTAATTGTAGGTATAGGTAGGGTATGAAAAGAAGAATTGCTACCAAGCTCAGTGATATAGATGGATGAAGTCCTGAGTGCTGAAAAAGGAAGCCAATATCCTGGCAGATCCATTCAGTGCAAACTTCACCCCCCTCTCACCCCCTAAACGGCCCATCTCAATACCGGAAGATTGCCAAATTCCGGTAATAACGGCGACACAGGTAAAAAACGCACTCTCCAAATCTAAGAATGCAGCATCTATGGGACCAGATGACATCCTGGACTGTGTATTACATGAACTACAAAATGAACTGGCACCTTACCTAAGTGTCATGTTTAATCATAGCCTCACCTCATGCTTCGTGCCCACTGAGTGGCACACAGCTACCATTATCCCACTCCACGAGAGGGGATCCACCTTGGATCCTGGGAACTACTGTTCCATCAGTCTGACGAGCCTGATCTGCAAGGCCATGGAATGTATTATCATGGAACTTATAAACAAAGACATTGGCAACCATCAAACACTGGATCCCACCCAGTTTGGGTTCATGAAGGGCCGATCTTGTCTCCTGAACCTGATTGACTTCTTTGAATCGGTCACCAGTGCCTTGGACGAGGGTAAGGTGGTCCACACAAGCTATCTGGACCTCACCAAAGTCTATGACACCATCTCCCACTCTGGAATCATAGATAGACTTACTAAGCTGGGCATTAATCCCTACATCACTCGATGGGTTGCCAACTGGCTTACTGACAGAACCCACACTGTAAAAGTAGCTGACTCCAAATCCAGCTCCAGAAACGTGACAAGTGGAGTACCTCAGGGTTCAGTCCTGGGACCACTCTTGTTTGGCGTCTACTTCTCTGATGTACAGGCCAACACTAAGGGACTCTGGCTAACAAAGTTCACAGATGACTGCAAACTGGGAGCCATTATTGAATCCCCAAATTATGTTGATACTCTACAAAAGGGCCTTACAGAAACAGATGCTTGGTGCCAGAGCCATGGGCTCAAGCTCAGTGCCAAGAAATGGATAGTTATCCCCTTTGGGAAAAACATGTACTCAGAAATTACCACATAGGTGGCAGTACACTAAACACCAAAAGTGTGATAAGAGACTTAGGGACACAGGTGGACAGTAGTCCCACCTTCAATAACCACATTGCCACAACAGTCAGGAAATCCTTCTGTGTGGCACACCTCATCACTAAGGGCTTTTCATCCAGGGAAAAAGGAGGTCATTGTCCCACTATACTCATCCCTCATTAGACCCATTATAGAATACAACGTCCCATTTGGTATGTACCTCTCAAGACATCTGCAACAACCAGAAAGGCTGCAGAAATACCTCACTAAAAGAATCACAGACCTAAAGCAGCTGCCCAATGCTGACTGCCTTAAAAAAACTCCAGCTATACTCTGTCACATATTGTCTACTCAGAGGCGATCTCTGCTTAATATACAAGGTCATGTTAAACCCAGAGCTGTTGGACATGCTACATTTAAAGAAATCCCAATCCCTCAGAGCCACACGCTCCAGGGATCTAAATCTTGTCATCACAATAAACAAAACATGCTGGAGGGATAGGTTCTTGACCCAGAGACTCCCCAGACTCTGGAATAGACTGCCTATACATGTCAAGCAAAAGGAACCTTGATGATTGGATGGGAGAAAGGAAATTCACCTCGGGGATCACGTCAGTCACCCTGCTAGACAGGGGTTCAGGGAAGTAAATAGTGTGGGAAGAAATAGCCAGGGAATTGTTATGGCTTGGCTTGTATAGGCCTTAGGGCCAATAGCCTAGAACCCACCTATGAACCTATGAGCCTATGAACCAATGTTCAATTTACAATGAGGTAGCTGAAGAAACTGACCAGTGAGTGAGAATGATGAGGTTCAACCAACAGACCTCTGTCTGGTGGACACTTGGGAGACACATGCCTGGGGCATGAAATGAATGTAGAATTCCTGGTGGAGACTGATGGTCACTGCAGGTAACTTATCATTTAGGGGGCAGGGCTTTTGAGGAGTCATGTCTCACAAAGGTGGGAGATGCTTCTTTGGTGTATGCCCGTTGCATGTCACTGTCTTGGGATGTAACAGACATGTACAGGGGAATGTATAGTGGCAAAAGTAATAAACCACAATTTCTCAAAAACTGATGAAAGTACTGCTTCAATTCTTTTCACTCACCCCTATGACCTAGACGTAGGCTAACTCTAAGAGAAATTTCATCATGGAAGAGGGATTCTTGATAGTCCACTGGGTCTTGGAGCCAAGCAAAAGAAAAGTAGGTATTTGCACGTAAAATTGCACTCATACATGCCCAAGTTTTCCAAATAAGGGTAAAAATCATCCTACCTTCCCTGGTTCCTATTACCAGCAGAATCCTAGTACACGTAATATACTGGGTGATTTCTTGGAATAGTTTTTTTTTTTTTTTTTGCAGAAGCACAGTTGCTTCAAATTACTGGTATACAGTAAACATTTCATTCAGCATGCTAAGATGAAAAATGTCACAACATGTATCTGTTGAAATAACATCATTCCTGCTTGGCAGTATAGTTTCTAGGGTCTCCTCAAAAGTTGCATATCCTATACTGTGTCAGTACTAGCAAATAATAACAGGATCTAAACATTTCAGTCACCTTTACTACCACTGAGATGACTGATACATTTAACAAATAATTGTTTCCTGGATTTATAGCTGTGTGTCTTAGGTAAAAAAATCAAGCTTACTTATCCTAATGTGTAATTCTCCTTTTTATGTTAAGCGAACAGGAAACTTGAAAATGTTTCTCAGTTTTTTTAATAAAAGAAAGGCATGACAGGTCACTGAACTCAGTGACATGCTTTTTTTCATCTGAAAAAAGATTTGGTTGACAAGAAGGCTATTCCAGAGATGTGTAACACCCCCATTAATATAGCCATTTTTTCAAACAGAATACAGATTTTGTTATTCATCTTGCAGTGAAATACAGTGATATCTTGGAGCTGACTGACACATTGTAGTTCTCTCCTTCAAAACAATATATATGTTTTTTTAAATAATCCAGGCTGTGAGCAGCAGCTCTTGTGTTAGCAAAAAATCATTTCCCAGGGTCAGCAAATGATGCCAAAGCCCACTTCCATTTCTCAGTTGAAAACAGTCAATAATGTTATTGAAGTAAAGGGCACATTCAAAGCATTTGTAGTTATTCAGGCTGCCTTCACAAACTGGCAAGTGTTCAGGGCAGAGGATCATTTTAGTTCCCCTCTACTTTGTACTCAAGCAGTGAATTTACATTTTTACCAAAATACATTTATTGTTACTGATGCCTTACCCATTTTAAGGAAAAAAATAGAAGAACATCAAACTGCAGCCCACTTATTCTCTGCTAGCAAAACACTCAGTTGATTCAAAAGGCTGGCTAGCGTTAAGCATTCCAGGTGGAAAATTGTGGACAATGAAGCAACACACAAGGATTCAATAGTTCAAAGCAAAAAGCACTTAGGAAAAAAAAAACAGTTGATATGCATACTATTTTGGTCATTTCTAAATAAATCCAGTTAGTTAAAAGGGTCCTTTTCTCAGGGGAGATCCAACATTTTTATCAGAAGTATGTTGTAAATTACTAGAAGATTCTTGGGCAAAAACAAAAAAACTAGTAATACTCCCTGTTTAGAATCCTTTACAGTGTACTAACAAAGTACGTGTCCAAACTGATAAATTGCACTAGATCGCTGTTCTTTCTTTCTTTGTTTTTTTATATCTTACAAAGCTGACAGTCATGCCTGTTGCGTGACTCATTTGCCTTATCCTTCTTTTACTTTTCCCACTTTTATCACTCGTAATACAGCATGGGATAGTCCCCTTTCTAGAATGAGAAGTCTTACTTTTTGAAACTCTCAACTCTTCAAGTCTAGCAGAAGGCTCAAGCAGTGGTCACTAATGGACCGTTCTGAATAGATGGCTTGAGATTTTCATGTTGTGTCCAAAATCTCTTTTTGATTGGCAAGGGTCACACCTGCAGAGAAAAGGTTATATTAAGTGTGCTTGTTGTGTAACCATTTGAAATACTGGGTCCAGCTAAAGTGAGTCTTGAAACATGGAGATTGAACTGCAGAAAAAAATGGACTTGCATATACTAAGTCCAAGATGGCCATTTTCAGAATATTCTTTTTTTTCCAATGTATGGTGATTTCAGAGTTGGTATAAATATATATATATATATATATATATATATATATATATATATATATATATATATATATATCATCATCATCTTCTTTTGGCTCTTCCCATTAGGGGTCGCCACAGCAGATCACCTGTTTCCATTTCTTCCTGTCCTCTGCATCTTGCTCTGTCACACCAACCACCTGCATGTCCTCTCTCACCACATCCATAAACCTTATCTTAGGCCTTCGTCTTTTCCTGTTACCTGGTAGCTTCATCCTTGGCATATTTTTCCCAATATACTCAGCATCCCTCCTCAGCACATGTCCAAACCAATGTAATCGTGCCTCTCTGGCTTTGTCTCCAAACCTTCCAACCTGGGCTGACCTTCTAATATACTTATTCCTAATCCTGTCCACCCTCATTACTCCCAGTGCAAATCTTAACATCTTTAATTCTGCCACATCCAGCTCAAACTCCTGCGTTTTTGTCAATGTCACTGTCTCCAACCCATATAACATAGCTGGTCTCACTACCCTCTTGTAGACCTTCCCTTTCACTCTTACAGGTACTTGTCTGTCACAAATCACTCCTGACACTCTTCTCCACCCACTCCATCCTGCCTGTACTTTCTTCTTCACCTCTCTTCCACACTCACCGTTACTCTGAACTATTGACCCCAAGTATTTAAACTCATCCACCTTCGCCACCTCTACTCCTTGCATCCTCACCATTCCTCTATCCTCCCTCTCATTCACACACACGTATTATGTCTTAGTCCTGCTGACCTTCATTCCTCTTCTCTCTAGAGCATATCTCCATCTCTCCAGGGTCTCTTCCACCTGTTCCCTACTCTCACTACAGATCACAATGTCATCTGCAAACATCATAGTCCATGGGGACTCCTGTCTGATCTCGTCTGTCAACCTGTCCATCACCATTGCAAATAAGAAAGGGCTCAGAGCTGATACTTGATGTAACCCCACCTCCACCTTAAACGCATCCATCTCTCCTACCGCAGACCTCACCACTGTCACACTACCCTCATACATATCCTGTACCACTCTTACATACTTTTCTGACACTCCTGACTTCCTCATACAATACCACAACTCCTCTCTAGGCACCCTGTCATATGCTTTCTCTAAGTCTACAAAAACACAATGCAACTCCTTCCGACATTCTCTGTACTTCTCCATCAACACTCTCAGAGCAAAGATTGCATCTGTAGTGCTCTTTCCTGGCATGAAACCATACTGCTGATCACTAATTATCATGTCCCTTCTTAACCTTGCTTCCACTACTCTTTCCCATAACTTCATGCTATGACTGATCAGTTTTATCCCTCTGTAGTTACTACAGCTCTGCACATCACCCTTATTCTTAAAAATCGGTATCAAAACACTTTTTCTCCATTCCTCAGGCATCCTCTCACTTTTCAAGATTTCATTAAACAATCTGGTTAAAAACTCCACTGCCATTTCACCTAAACACCTCCATGCTTCCACAAGTATGTCATCTGGGCCAACAGCCTTTCCATTCTTCATTCTTTTCATAGCTATCCTTATTTCCTCCTTGCTAATCCATTGTACTTCATGATTTACTATCCCTACATCATCCAACCTTCTCTCCCTTTCATTCTTTTCATTCATCAGCCCCTCAAAGCACTCTTTCCATCTCCTCAACACACTCTCCTTGCTTGTGAGTATGTTTCCCTCATTATCCTTTATCACCTTTACCTGCTGCACATCTTTCCTAGCTCGGTCCCTCTGTATAGCCAATCGGTACAGGTCCTTTTCTCCCTCCTTAGTGTCCAACCTTTCATACAACTCTTCATATGCCTTATCTTTAGCCTGCACCACCTCTCTCTTTGCCATGCATCTCATCTCTTTATACTCCTGTCTACTTTCTTCATCTCTCTGACAATCCCACTTCTTCTTTGCCATCCTCTTTCTCTGTATACTCTCCTGTACTTCCTCATTCCACCACCATGTCTCCTTGTCGTCCTTCCTCTGTCCAGATGTGATACCAAGCACCTTTCTAGCCGTCTCCCTTACTAGCTCTGCTTTAGTTACCCAGCTATTTGGTAACTCTTCACTGCCACCCAGTGCCTGCCTTAACTCATCCCTGAACTCCACCTCATAATTACCCTTTTTCAATTTCCACAATTTGATCCTTGGTGCTGCCCTCACACTCCTCCTCCTCTTCTTGATAACCAATGTCATCCTACAAACCACCATCCTATGCTGCCTAATGACACTTTCTCCAGTCACCACTTTACAGTCTCCAATCTCCTTCAAACTGGCCCTCCTACATAAGATGTAATCCACCTGTGTGCATCTTCCTCCACTCTTGTATGTCACCCTATGCTCCTCCCTCTTGTTAAAATACGTATTCATCACAGCCATGTCCATCCTTTTCGCAAAATCCACTACCATCTGACCTTCTGCATTCCTTTGTTTAATGCTATACCTACCCATCACTTCCTCATCCCCTCTGTTCCTTTCACCAACATGCCCATTGAAATCTGCTCCAATCACCACTCTCTCACCCTTGGGTACAGTCATCACCACTTCATCCAATTCACTCCCAAATTTTTCTTTCTCATCCATTGCACACCCAACTTGTGGAGCATACACACTAACAACATTCATCATTACATCATCAATTTCCAGCTTCATAAACATCACTCTATCCGACACTCTTTTCACTTCCAAAACTCTCTCAGCATACTGTTCCTTCAGAATAACTCCTACGCTATTTCTCCTCCCATCCACACCATGATAAAACAATTTGAACCCACCTCCGATACACCTAGCCTTACTCTTCTTCCATCTGGTCTCTTGCACACACAATATACCAACCTTCCTTCTGTCCATCATATCAGCTAGCTCTCTCCCTATACCAGTCATACTGCCAACATTCAAAGTTCCAACCCTCACTACCACAGTCCTAGCCTTTCTCCTATCCTCCTGCCTTCGGCCATGTCTTCCGCCTCTTCTCCTACTTCGGCCAACAGTAACCCAATTTCTGCCAGCACCCTGTAGGCTAACATTACTGGTGGCGGTCATTGTTAACCCAGGCCTCAACCGATCCGGTATAAAATTTTTTCTTGGTGACTGTATGAAATGTTTTGGCAAAGTTTTACGCCGGATGCCCTTCCTGATGAAACCCTCCCCATTTATCCGGGCTTGGAACCGGCACAAAGAAATGCACTGGCTTGTGCATCCCCAGTGGCTAGGTTTTATATATATATAAAATTTGGGGGAGTGTGGGGTGATTGCTCTCACACAGGGGAGTACAGCAGGGTAAAAGGGGTTTAAAGGAGAGTAGTAATATTCGAGATTTGCTTTTCTGTTGTGGTTTCGGCCATTTTTTGTGTGTGTCAACAGTCAACATTTTGAGTGCCAACATTTCATTAGGGAGTCATGCTATTCATCTACTCAGTGTAACCTATGGGGGTGTACAGACAAGCCAAAGATACTACAGGGTTGCTTTCACTTTAGACTAAAGGCACAGTTCAGGTCATATGTCTCATGAATTATACCCAAGACTTACTGAATATTCTAAGAAACAGCACATGTATACAGTTAAGTGCAACATTTCCATTATAGTGAAGCCCTAGGCCCTTCTGCTAATTTCATATTGACTTACACAAATTGTAGATCGATATGTGTGTATATAAGTTTAAGAAGCTATCCAAGGGCTTGCACAAGTGTATAAATACTGAGCATGTGCAAGCTAGACTGCCATTTTGTAGATTGCTGTTAATATGTAAGCATTTATGTATGTAAGATCTGTCTGTTAACTAGTTTGTTCATATTTTATGATGCTGCTATCCATCCTGATGTGTTTGTATGTATTAAAGCATCTAAACATAAACCCTAGCCAGAAATCTTGTCATATGTGTTAGAGACAAACGAGCGACATGGTGCCAAAAGTGGCATGTCTAAAGGACATGGAGTCAGAACCGGCATATCAAAAGTGCATGAAGTTAGAGGCAACATGGCTAAAATGACTTAAGGCACTTGCATAGAACTGGTGGAATATACAGCAGTGGATCTTCCCTAAAATGTGCATACTTTGCAAAACAGGTCAGAAACAAATTTTAGATATTAAAACTTGCTCGGCACTATTTCTTTTTTGCAAAATATGATACGGGGCATACAGAACATTCTAAACGATATTCACATAAAATAATATGTATGGTATTGATAAAAATATTCAAAATACTACAAAAAATGTTTGACATAAAGTCTGAAATGTACACAGACAACCATCTCCTCCTACCACCCAACACTACAACCTGTGAGAGATGCACTTATCTAGCCAAACTGGAGGTAAAGCTCTCACCAACCAAGACTGAACCTGACAGTCATGAGGAGAAGGTAAACATTTGCACAATGCCACACTCATCACATAGTCTCACTACATCTACACCACCAAAATTCACACATAGAAACTCAAAAACATTTGCGGAGGCTCTCAATAATAATCTGCATAAGCAACAGAGACCTCCAAAGCAGAAACACACGCAACCTCCATCCTCCAACACAACCCAAATGACACATAGCCCACAGATTCAGTGTGACACTCAAACACAGCCAATAAGGCAAAACAACATACCCAACACACTAGTCAAAGGTGACTCTATAGTCAGGCACACTGATGTCCCACTCACCAGGCTAAACAAGGAGAAGGTTACTGTCAGCTGCCTGTCGGGTGCCAGGATCCTCCACATAACCCACACACTCAGGTCACTCCACAACAAGTACAAATATGACTCTGTCATTGTTCATGTTGGTGTGAATGGCCTGAGACGTACCTCCCTGGACAACATGAAAAGAGACATGGAAGAGCTATGTGATCTTGTAGCCCAGGCAGGTATGACCCTAGCCCTAAGTAGCATTCTGTCATCACCCAGAATGATACCGCAGTACAAGGACAAAATGATTGATTTCAACAATTGGCTAAGCTTCTGGTGTCATTCAAAGGGGATCCAGTATCTGTCTGCTTGGGATGACATGGTCGAAAGACCACGATGCTTTGTCACAGATGGCCTGCACATGTCGTCCCTAGGATTCTGGATACTGGCTAAGGCTCTTGCTGCCCCTATAGTGCCTTTTTTAGGCAGGGTTCAAATAACAAATTCACCACCATAACAGGAACAGGCAAGCAAAAACTGAGGGTAATGCTACTCAATGCTAGAAGTCTAAATTTCAAAATGCACTCACTCGAGGCACTCCTTAAAATGGAGAACATCGATATCTGTGCAGTGACTGAGACCTGGTTCAAGGCTCCAGAGAGCACCCCTGTACTACCAGGCTATAACTCATACCACACTTTTCGGCCATCTAACCTGGACCAAAACACCAAAGGTGGGGTGTGTCCATATTCATTAAGGATATCCACACCTCCAGGCTTGTTGCTTAGCATAATGCATCTGAGGTTATCCAAGTGCAACTAACTCTTGGCAAAACTGCAATCCAAATCGTAGCTTGCTACAGATCTCCCAACATGCCCCAGGATTCCCACTCCTGTTTTCTTGATGTACTGGAAAATATTAGGGTTCAACCAAACACCCTAATAATGGGTGACTTCAACTACCCCACCATTAACTGGGAAAACTACTCATGTACTAACTCCTTAGCACAACGCTTTCTGGAATTCATAAACTCCAATGCCCTAGATCAACTTATCCACACCCCCACCAGGGGCAGCGATATCCTAGACCAAGTCATTACCAACATGAGTGACCGGTGTTCCACACCTGAAGTCAACTGCTTGTTGGTCCGATCCGACCATAAGCTAATCACCCTTGATAACCACATCCCACCCCCACCTCCCCATTAAGGAAACCACAGTAAGACATTTCTCCAAAGCCAACTTCATGCTTCTTAAGACAGAAGTAGTGAACTTCATGACACCCATGCAGATGGACAATACAGTTACAACTGCTGAATCCTACACAAATGCACTCAATAAGCACCTACATGAGTGCATAGATCGTGCTATCCCAAACAGAACCAAGACGCTATCCTCCAAAAAAAGGAAGCCAATCTGGTGGGCCCCTAAACTGCCATAAACAAACTGTATAACAGAAGGAAGAAACTGTTGCAAAAGAGAGTAAAATCCCATGAGTGGAGGAGCTCCCTGGTCAGCCTCAGTAAGAAGCTGAGATCCCTTATAAGATCCTCCAAAGCTAGCTACGAAAATAAAATTGCCACTAATTCCAAGGACAACCACAAAGCAGTCTATAGCTATGTCAAGAATCTCAATGGCAACACCCAGATCTGCTCTGAGTTACAGCACAAAGGCATGAAAATTACAGAACCAACTGATATTGCCAACATCCTGGCAGATAGGTTCAGTGTTAACTTTACCCCTCCTCACCCCCTAAAGGGCCCATATCTATACAGGAAGTAAGCAGAGTCCCTGTAATCAAAACTACACAGGTGAAAGCTGCACTCTCTAAAGCCAAAAACACAGCATCCATAGGACTGGACAACATCCCAGGCTGCGTTTTACACAAACATCAGAATGAACTGGCTCCCCACTTAAGCACCATGTTCAATAATAGCCTCACATCAGGCTTTGTGCCCACTGAATGGTGCAAAGCAACAGTTATCCCACTCCACAAAGGGGGCGCCACCACTGATCCTGGGAACTATAGACCTATTAGCCTGATGAGCCTGGTCTGCAAAGCCATGGAACGTATCATCATGGAACTCATAAACAAAGACATTGGTAACCTCCAAACTCTGGATCCCACCCAGTTCGGGTTTGTGAAAGGCAGATCATGCCTCCTGAACCTGATCAACGTCTTTGAGGCAGTCACCAAAGCCGTAGATGAGGGTAAAGTGGTTCACACAGCCTATCTTGACCTCGCCAAGGCTTTCGACACCATCCCCCATTCTGGAATTATAACTAAACTCAATAAACTAGGCATAAACCCTACGTCACAAGATGGGTTGCCAACTGGCTCACTGACAGAACCCACACTGTAAAAGTTGCAGACTCCAAATCTGACCTCAAACCAGTGACAAGTGGAGTACCACAGGGTTCCATCCTGGGACCGTTCCTGTTTGGTATCTACTTCTCTGAAGTACAGGCTAACACAGAAGGCCTCTGGCTAACGAAGTTTGCAGATGACTGCAAACTAGGAGCCATAGTCAAGTCCCCAAATGATGTGAACATCCTACAGAAGGGCCTCTCTGAGACAAATGCCTGGTGTCAGAACCATGGCCTCAAGCTCAATGCCAAAAAGTGCAGTGTCATCCCCTTTGGTAAAAACTCTGTACCCATGAACTACCACATAGGCAGCAATCTACTTAACACCGAATGCGTGATAAGAGACCTTGGGACCCAGGTGGACAGTAGTCTCTCCTTTGATAGTCACATTGCCACAGTAGTCAGGAAGTCCTTCTACGTGGCACACCTCATCATAAAAGGGTTCTCATCCAGGAAAAAGGAGGTCATCGTTCCCCTCTACTCATCACTCATTAGACCCATTATAGAGTACAACGCCCCTTTTGGAATGTACCTCACAAGACATCTGCAGCAGCTGGAAAGGCCTTACAAAGAGGATTACTGGACTCAAACAAATGCCCTACACTGACTGCCTCAAAAAACTCCAGCTTTACTCCGTAGCATATCGCCTACTCAGAGGTGATCTCTGCCTAACATATAAAGCTATGTCAAACCCAGAGCTGCTGGACATGCTACACCTAAAGAAATCCCAATCCCTCCTAGCTACATGCTCTAGGGACCTAAACCTTGTCACCACAATAAACAGAACATGCTGGAGGGATAGATTCCTATCCCAGAGACTTTCCATACTCTGGAACAGGCTACCCATCTATGTCAAGCAAAGTTCTTCATTAGCACTCTTCAAGAAAAATCTTAATGAGTGGATGGGAAATAGGAAATACACCCCGGGGATCACTTCTGTGTCTCTGCTTGTCAGTGGCACAGGAAAATAACTTTCTTGGGTGGCGTAAGTCAGGGAACCTTGTTGGCGAGGCTTACATAGGCCCTTGGGCCGATAGCCTAGTACCTACCTATGAACCTATGCATAAAATGAACAAAATAAGTGGAAATTACTGCATTTTCACAAAGCATGTATTTTTCGTGTTAAGCAAAGATATTCGAGTTATCAGAAGTGTATAAAGTGTTTGCGTGTTTGTGCAGTTACAGTAAAGCGATTTCGCAAAAGTTCAGCCATTACAAGGCATATTTCACAAAGTATAGCCATTACACAGCATATTTCGCAGAGTACAGCCATTACTTAGCATATTTCACGAAGTACAGTATTTCAAAGAGTTTATTGTGCATTTGAATGTTGTTGCAAGTCCACAGAACAGATAGTTTGTACATATTTACAAGGGTCATATTTTCAGTGTGTTTATCTACACTTTGTGGTATGGTAGATGGATTTCGAAAACCCAGTTGTGCTTGACAATAATATTGTTGAGAACTGGAGAGTGTTTGAGAAAGAGTATGACATTTTGATGCAGGCTGCATTTTCTGATAAAGATAACCATACAAAGGCATTTATTCTATTTCATTTAGCTGGGTCAGAAGCCATAGAAAGGGAACATTCGTTTGTGTATGCACCTGCTATCTATACAGGAGAGGGGGTCATATTGTTGTATCGGCTGAGTCAAGGGAGGACACAGAGTACTTGAAACATAAATTTAGAGAAATGTGTAACCCCAAGACAAATTTTACTTTGGAAAGGCACTTATTTTACACAAAGGATCAAAACCCTGGTGAAACTTTTGTAGCATATATAAATGACCTGAGAAATAAGGCTAAAACATGCAGTTTGGGTAATTTAAGGGATGAGTTGATAAAATACAGACTTGTGTGGTATACACGATGATGTTGTGAGAAAGATTTTCCTTTGTGACAGTGATTTAACTTTGAGTAAGGCCATTGAGATTTGTCAGATATACAAGCTCACAGAAAAGTACAACAATATGCTTACAAATGAGAACAGCTCTAGAAGGCACAGTGATAAAGCCCATTTTGATAGTATGCAGCACATGGTAAAAAGAAACAGGACCAAACACATGGCAGCTGTAACTCCTGAAGCACTCACTGGTAAACCCCAGAAATTTCTAGCAAATGCCAGAGTTTGCACAGTCTCAGTGAAGCATAAGAATGAGTCAATAAACTCACATTTTCATTGCCAACTGTTGTAATTGTGGTGAAAGTGATGAATCTAAAAGGGAAAAGTGTTTAGCTTTTATTAAAAAGAGACATTTTAAGAAATGAGTTGATCAGTTAGACAGTTGCAACCCTACTCTTTATGTTTATGGCGTGTCAGTGCTTCATGAAACGGCCAATGCAGTAGATTTAAGAGCAAATAATTAAGTATTTTGTACTGTTCGGATAAATGGCAAACCTATAAAGTGCAAAGCTGATACAGGTTCCAAGTGCAATGTTATGTCAGTCAAAACTTTTGATAGAATGTATAAAAGTGAAAGGGTTGATTTGGCAAGGTGTGCAAAGCTTGTTGCTTATGGAGGTGAAGAAATTCAAACGAGGCTCAGTAGTGCTTTCATGTTACTCTGCTGGGAGAAGCTATGACTTATTATTTTATGTGGTCAAGAGGCATTTCCAGTCATTATTAGGGCTCAAAGACAGTTTAAAAATGGGACTGCTTTCATTTAAAAAAGAAGTCCACCAAGTCAGCTTAAAAGACCACTACTCTAATTTTGTCCACTACAATTTTTCTACCTATGCTGATCTCTTCAAAGACAAACTAGGGAAGCTTCCAGTTGTGTACTCCATGAAGTTATACCCAGAGGTCAGTCAAGTTATCAGGCCAGCACATAAAGTTCCAATAGCCATGTTGGACAGAGTCAAAGCTGAGTTAGATAAAATGGTGCGATAAGGTGAGTTGAAACTCCAACTGAATTGATATCTGCCATGGTGGTAGCTCATAAGAAAAGCTCAGATGACATTAGAATATGTATTGATCCATAAGATTTGAAAAAAGCTCTAAAAATACCTCATCATCCAATGCGCACAGTTGAAGAAGTCACAGCCTTGATGTTAAATGCCATATTTTTTTCTGTCTTACATGCAAAGAGTTCATTTTGGCAAATTCAGCTTGACAAGAAATCATCATTGCTCACTACATTCAGTACTCCATTTGGCAGGTACAGATTTTTGAGAATGCCATTTGGGATAATTCTGTAAGTGAAGTCTTTCAATGTGCAATGGAGAACATTTCTGGGTATTCTTGTGCTATTATAGTAGATGCCATACTAGTAGGAGGTCATGAAGCTGGGCATGAAAGAAACCTTAGAAAAGTTCTAGAAAGGGCACATCAAGTGAATCTTAAGCTCAATCCACACAAATGCAAATTCAGGCTGCAAGAAGTTACTTATGTTTATCTTTTATTTACTAATACAGGCCACAACCAGACTCCTCAAAACAAACAGCCATTCTCAAGATGCCAGCTCCAGACAATGTTGAAGTCCTACAACATTTTCTTGGCATAGTCAACTACCTAGGCAAGTTCATTCCAGACTTGAGCCAACTATCAGCACCACTTAGAGAGCTGACACATAAATATGTATCCTGGACTTGCTTAGCACAACATCAAAGAGCATTTGATGTCCTGAAACAGAGAATTGCTATTTCACCAGCTTTCAGATACTGTGATGTTCACAAGCCAGTTATACTTTCCTGTGATGCTTCTAAATTTCATCTTGGTGCACTCATTCTACAAGAGGATCAACCTGTTGCCTATGCATCGAGAACTCTTACCCAAACTAAGATGCAGTATGCCCAGATTGAAAAAGAGCTTTTGACAATTGCGTTTGCATGTTTGAATTTCTATGATTATGTTTATGGTAGACCTATCGCGATCGAAACAGATCACCAACCTCTAGTCACTATCTTGAGAAAGCCAATGCATTCAGCTCCAACCCAACTGCAACATATGATGCTGAGATTGCAAAAGTATAATTTCAATCCTGTCTACAAAAAAGGCAAGTGTCTTTATCTTGGTGATACCTTATCCAGATTACCCAGAAACACCACAAAACAGAATGAGAATGAGAATGAGAACCTTGATTTTGAAGTCATGGAAGTGAGAAATTTTTCTTCCACACATCTTGATGAGCTGAAAGATCACACAGCCACAGATCCAGTTTTACAGAAGCTCAACCACTTTATCAGTCAAGGATGGCCAGCAAATCAATCTAGATTACCTCAAGAAGCATAACCTTATTTGCCATACAGAGATAAGATTTTGTCTGACAAAGGTATCATTATGAAAGGTCCAAAAGCAATTGTTTCAAAGTTCTTGCAACCAGAGTACATTACTGCCTTGCATTGGGGTCACCCAGGAACTGGATCTACCAAAAGAAGGGTGAGAGGACTAGTATTTTGGCCTTCTATGTCACAAAACATTGAGAGAACACTTTCATCTTGTTCAGTGTGTAATAGCACAAAGCCACATCGACAGAAGGAACCACTTCAGCTTAACCAGATTCCGGAACTACCTTGGTCAACGGTAGCCACCGATATCTTTGAGTGGAATGGTCAACATTATTTAGTGTTAGTATCCTCTTACTCCAATTGGTTCAAGATTGACATACTTCCTAATCCAGTACTGTCATTACTAAGATGAAGTGTCATTTTGCTGTGCATGGTAATCCACACAAAGTTATTTCTGACAATAACACAATTTATAAGCCAACCGTTCAAAAGATTTGCTGAATAATGGGACTTTACTCATGCCACAAGTAGTCAAGAGTACCTGTAATCAAATGGTTTGGCAGAATGTGCAGTTCAAAGTGCAGAACAGTTAGTAGAGAAGTAAAAATGAGATCATAGTGATGTTTTTCTAAATCTCTTGAATCTCAGAAATGTTCATCATGATAAACATCTTGGTTCACCTGCTCAGAAACTTCTGTCGAGACAAACCAGAACCATATTACCAATCAGTAGTAAATTTTTGGTTCCATGTGTGAAGAGCAACAGGTTAGGGAAAGCCAATCTGTTGAAGAAGCACCTACCCGAGAAGTCCTACTATGATAAGACCAGTAAACCACTCAATCGATTACAAAAGGGAGAAGTGGTTAGGATGCAGACGTCCAAAGGTTATGATCAGATTGGTGTTGTGATCCAGAGCCAAGATCGTACACTGTAGAATCAGAAGGAGAAGTTTTTAGGTAGAATTTGAAGCATTTGAGACCAGTGTTTAAGCCTATACCACAGCACATAGTCTGTGAGAAAGACTCTTTATCTCGGAGTGAGTTGTCCGGTGTTCCAATTCCTGAGGAACTTCCAGCAGACATTCCCATTCCTGCAACGGATCCAGAAGTTCCTGATACAAGTTGTGCACTGCAGACTGTCCCTGTTGCTAAATTTGGTCCCAACTGTTATGTTATGAGATATGATAGCATCTCTTAACACTGTAATAGATAAGAAGCAACTTGGACATGAACATTGTGTGTTGTTTCTAATGTATATAATAATGCATGTCTATCTCTGACATTGTTTTGTATTAAGTGCAATCTTTTTAAGAGGGAGGATGTAGATCAATATGTATATATATACATTTTAGAAGCTATCCAAGGGCTTGCGCAAGTGTATTAATACTGAGCATGTGCAAGTCTGACTGCCATTTTGTAGTAAGCAGGTGAGATGTACGCATGTACGTATGGTCTACTGTTAACTAGTTCATTTGTATTTTATAATGCTGCTATCCATCCTCATGTGTTTTTATGTATTAAAGCATCTAAACGAAAACCCCAGTCTTCTTGTCATACATGTTAGAGTTGAATGAGTGACACCAATACTTTTACTTATGATTTAAACCTGGCTATATCTAGAAGGCAAGGAACATCTAAAAAGTGTTATGATTCTATGCACTGAACCCTGTTATAAGCTATTCATGGTTTGAATACATAAGCAGTTTTTAAATAAGTCTACCACACCTGGCATTATATTTACAGCCATTAGACAGCTTACAGCTCCCATTGCTTCTGCCATTGCCACTCAGTATAGCAGCAACAACATCCTTGGGAGGAGGTAGCAGTGACAAGGAAGTACAGCTAGGTTAAGGACTGAACGTGGTAACTGAAGTTAATGAATCCATATTTAACTTCAGTCTTGCCAGATGACTTCCATGAAAAAATATTAAGACTCCTCTTGTGTAATCTTTTGACCTATTCAACTTCCCAGGAAAAAGTTAAATAAATAAATAAATACATATTTTTATTTGTTCATTCATTCATTTATTTGTTCATTCATTTTTTTCATTCATCCATTTCTTCATTTGTTCATTTGTTTGTTTATTCAATCATCCATTCATCCATAACCATTTTTAGCTAATTATTGATCCAGAACCATATTTGGCAACTTCAACAGCTGTATCCATTTGTCCACAGTTCCTCCTACAGTTTTATGTCACTACCTCTTGCAATGTAAGATCATGCCTGGCTTTGATAAGCAACAGTAGAAGCTTCATTGTATTATTTTATAGTCAAAGCATTGATCTAGGACCATTTTGACACTCCCCTTCAGTCAAATCTGAAAGCTTCTTGGTAGTCTTGTCATAAGACCTTTTCTATTTCTGTTGTTTCCTCTGCACCAACTCCAGTGCTGGTTGTCTACTGTCTGGACTAATAATGGAGCTGATATAAGCAGATTTGTTCTTGACATTTTATCCATTAATTGCTGGGCTAACAAAAGACCTATAGATTGGGAAGGTTTGTTTTTGTGTTCCAAAAGATATGTGTGACTAGAATAACTCAATTTTTTTCAAGTTATTCTTCACTGCCTGCATTATTGTCCCTACTTTACAATTTGTCTGTTGGCATGGTGAACTTCAGCTTGTATCTCTGAACTATTATCAGCCACTGCTTGTTCAGGTATTATTGTGTTGAAAATAATATACCTTAGTACTGTCACTGCACATTGTACTGTAGCATTGTTTAAATGAACAACCTCAGGATACTTAGAATACTTGTCAACACCTGACTTTAGCCATGGCAGTGAAAAAAAATCTGTGTAGAATAAGAACTCATTTTTGATTATGATAAAAGACATCATCAGAGTCATGAAACAAGATGTTAAAACTATTTTAAAGGAAATTCATGAAAACAACCCCCCAAAAACATGAATAACATTATTTACGACTTGGAAGCTCTCATTTTAAGTTCATTCACTGATAATAGAAATTCCATCATTAATCTCTAGCAAATGTGTGGCATCTAATCTGAGTTGCGACAACATTTCACAGTGCAATAACTTGTTCTTCCAGTCCCTTGTGTAGACAGCTGCTCGTACTTGATCCAAAATAAAATAAATTAAATCTTTTAAAACCTAAACAGGATAGGGAATGCCTAGTAAGAGAACTCTTGCTGTCAGACCTCTGTATGCTGTAAATATGCGGATAGACTCTTTTGTTGAAGGCATTGTTGGTTTTGCCTACATAAAACACTTTGGGTGCAAACCACTATGTATACTACCCTTTCAGAATAGCAATAAAACTTGCCCTCTTTCTCATGTTTCATGATAATGTCCACTAAGGGACCCATATATTTGTTCTCAATGTAACAAACTGAGGACATCTCCCACATTTCAGAGTCACCGGAAGTCTGGAAATTATGTCAAGACAAGGGCTGTCCGATAAATTTTTGATGATGGGCTTCCTTTCGTATGCAAATGTGGGCTGCCTATTAACCATCTGCTGGGTCCCTTCATTACAGAAAAGAACATGACAATTCTTTCAAATAATTTGCTCAATATTCTTAACATCCAGGGAATATTGAAGGATCATACACTTTTGATCAGTGAATTTATTAATGTCCTTCTGGTTAAACCTAGTAGAATTCATCAAGCCACCCTTTATAATAGCTGAATACCTCTTTGTTCTCCCGTCCCATACTTCAGCTTGAGCACTATCCAAAAGGGAGGTGGGTATCCTCGATCTAAAAACATGTTCTTAAGGACTGAGAATTCATCTAGACATGTGGCATCATTAGAAGTCAATTGTGAAACCCTGATAAATTGACTTTTCAAAATTCCTTTCCTTTGGTGGAAAGGGTGGCAACAGGTGAAGGACAAAAATGAATTCCAGTAGGTAGGCTGGTTACCTATTATATTCTCAAAAGCTGACAATGTCGAATACGACATTGTCGACACGAGAATAGTGAAAGTGCAGAAAGTCGAACGGGTAAATGGAAATCTCCATAAGGGGAGATTTCCATTTACTTCAATGTAGTGTGGTCTCGGAGTTGGTATATTTACGTAGCAAGGGGTGTGGGGGGTGCAGGGGGGCTTGCCCCCCTGCCTTCACCCTTTAGATTTTCTTTTTTTTTTAATTTATTTTCTCTGGACATTTGAAATTTTAATGGTTTGATCATTAAAGGTCGACATTTAGTGATTCGAACCATTAAACTTTTGATGTTCTAATATAGACCCGGTAGGCTTCCTATATACCCGGGTTTCTAAATAACCATGACTTGTCCTTTGGATATCATTATCCCAAAAGTCGGTCTGCTGCACATCAAAATGGCAAGTAAACCTCAAAAAATGAGTTGTAGACCCCATCACCTCCACTAGTGCCAAAAAACCATTGGTGGTGCCCTTCCACACAAATAATAAGTTGTCCAAATATCTGAAGTAGCCTAGGCATCCATTAAATAGTGGCACCTTAAAAAGAGTGCTGAGTTCCCACTTGAGGAGGACAGCATTTGAAAAAACAGGGGCACATGCAGCCCCAATTGCTACTCCTTTAAGTTGTTTATAATATTCACAACCGAAGGCCATGAAGTTATTTAACATGATGTCCATAAAACCCTGCACAAGTACTTGATCTTGCTCTGAAATGCCCCCAGCTGCCTTAATTTCTCCAAACCATTCCAATCCCTCATCACGGGGAATACCGAAAATAAGCTTTGTACATCACAGGTAGCAAGTAAAGAAATGCTATCAATGTTTATGTGATGTAATTTGTTCAGCACATCCCAGGAATCCCTAATGATGTGTGGGAATGAGTGAAACATGTTCTTCAGTTTCTTTTTTTTAAAACAAGTTTATTGTTTTAACATATAAGAGAAATATCATAACAATTTTATACAAATAATTAAAAATAGGTATCATTATAATATTCAACAAAACAACTAAAGTATTTACAAAGACATCCACTACAATCAGATCAATTAATTAAACTAAAATACTGTGCTATTGAAATTAGAATTTTTTTAACAAATTTTGTAAATTATCCCATACAATAAAATGTGATGTTTTTCTAGTTGTTCTCATTCTAATTGTGCTTATTTCCATATGACACATTATATTCATAACATTTTTAAATTCATTGAACGAAGGAGGTGTATCTGAAATCCAATTTCTAGTTATTATTTTCCTAGCCACTGCTAGGATAGACCATAACAAGGGAAGCTTAATCTTTTAACACATTGAGGTACAGGTGTGTTGAATAATATAAGAGACTTAGAAATAATGAAATTATCTGTAAAAGAGCCTGCAAAAATTCATTAATTGACTTCCAGTATTCTTTCAACTTCATACAGTCATAAAACATATGAGCCCAGTCAGCATTAATTTCTACATTACATCTCTTACATAGATTATCTTTATTATTAATTTTATTCATCATCAAAGGTGTATAAAAAGATCTATGTAAAAATTTCCATGTATAAAGTCTCCAGACAATGGAAGATGTAGTTCTATAAGCAGATTCCAATATATATTGTTTATCTTGTTGAGTTGGTGGGTCCCCATTAATAGAGGTGAAATAATTCCAGTATGAATCTACATTGTAAAAAGTTTCTTGCCTGATAATTTTATGTATATATGAAAGTTTACCTTTATCAGAAACTTTATGCTGTAAATTTATTATCAAGTAATCAATCAGTTTTGGAATAGATTCTTTAACTGTTATAGACATTAGATCTATTCTATCAATGAGATGTTGTCTAAAGATCTGAACCTCTAACCAGCAAGTTTCTCTTAGATCAAATTCTTGTTTTAAGAAATCTAGATTTTTAACTTTATTATCAGATATCAGCTGATACCAGTACTTTAGATTATTATCTATAGCTAAATGAGCTCCTTCAGAAGTAGATGACATAAGCATACCCTGAGTATAAATTATAGGAATACAATAAAATTCCATTCCCTATACTTAGGGTGCATGAATATAAAGTTACGATAACTAATAATAATATTTAATGGGTAACAGACCATATGTTTAGGTGTAATAGGTGAAGTACAAAATTCCTTTAGCAACCACAACATGGAGTTATTTATAATCATATTTTTATGTGTTAAGGAGATTTTCATGAAGTGCATACTAATTAGCTCCCAATAATCTTTCCATTTTGCGACATATGACCGATCTATTAATAAAGTAATAACTTTTATAATAGAAGAGATAATATATAAATTAAAGTCTGGAAAAGAAATACCCCTTGAGACCAGCTATTAGTATGTTTCTTTAATGCAATCCTAGGTCTATTAGGTGCCCATAAGAAATTTAACATTAGTGTATTCAGTTTCTTGATAGTTATTTTTGTAGGTGAAAGTATTATTGATTGTATTAAGTATACAATCTTGGGGAATATTATCATTTTAATAATTGTAAGTCTCTCCTCCATAGTAAAAACATATTATTCCAGGTATTAAAAAGATTTTGTATATTAAGAAAACAGGTATTATAGTTATTATATATAATAGATTTAATATCTTTAGATAGTATTATACCTAAATAAGTTATCTGACTTGAGTTGGGTACATATTTAGTAAAATCACTAATGAGAGTATTTTTTCGTGTATATATAGGTAGTATTTTAGTTTTTTCTTCATTGAATATTAAACCAGAAATACTTTTAAAATTCATCATTTTATCAAATAAAGACTGCATAGAAGAATTAGATCCTGCTGATGTAATTAGAACATCATCTGCAAAAAGTTGAATTTTTGATGTTGTATTTTCTTCTATTTCAAAACCCTCTATGTCAGTACTGTTTCTAATCAAATTAGCCCAAGGCTCCATTACTAAAGTGAATAATAGTGGAGAAAGTGGACATCCTTGCTTTGTACTTGTTCTTTCTGATCTATAAACTTCACTAGCAGTTCTGTAATAGAGCCACCTGTTACCACAATGGGCATTAAAGGAGGGTCTTCAGCATTTAAATGCACCTTTGGGATTCCAGAAATGTTAGGAACTGCTGGATTGGCCACAGAAAGAAACTCCTACAGCTCATGTGTAATGTTGTCAAATAACAGCAATTCATCAAGTGCAGGCTTAATACTTCTATATGCAATGGCTATTTCATTAACAGAGACCACACTATAAGTTTTGACGTCTCCTAGTAGATTGCACATATGTCCTTCATAATCCAGGTATCCCATAATCACCAAGTCACCGCCTTTGTCGGGCTTCATCCATCTTATTTCTTTAGTTGTAGTAGTGGCTTTTATGGTTTCCCCGTCTGATGAAGAGCGATTATAGAATCGCTTGTTACAGTTGGAAATGAGAAGCACTCAAATCTCTTTCTCACAGAACTTTCCAGATATGATGATAGTGAGGTGTAAGGACGGTATGGCTAAACCTTTCCTTTTGAAGGGATTATCTTCAGTTTGTAATACACCCTTGTCACCAAGCAACACTTGGAAATTCAAATTCAAAGTGAAGAGCAGCAGACCCAATAAAGTCTGCTCCAAATTCGCTGTACTGGGAGGGAGGAAATTAAATCCCTTCAAAAACAGTGAATAGTGCTCTTGAGTCAGTGCAGTTCTAGATATACAAACAAAGAACATAAGCTATTTTTACAATAACTTGTCTATTGTTGTGGTTCTCCATGCCACTCTGTTCCTTCAGTGTGTTTATCACTTCCGGTGGTGAAATCCACCCCTCTGGTTGCTCCTTTTCCTTGCTTGTTTGCATCCGGTCTGCTGACCAGGGGTTGGCGCATATGGTAATTGCTTTTTTTGCAAGCCTCTCCAATCCCCAAGTGGGGTGTCCCCTAAAAAGACTTCTCCATCATGGCTTGCTAGTGAGTGGTGGCCTGTGCATTAGTACCTGTGCCAGGAGGTTTGGTGTAAACTGTCCTATTCTGGTAATCCAAATTGTCAAGCTCCAACTTATTTGCGTGGAAGAGCATCACCAATGTTTTTTTTGGCCCTAGTGGAGATGATGGGATGTAGTACTAATTTTTTGAAGTTTACTTGCCATTTTGATGTGCAGTGGATCAACTTTTTCGATATTGATATTGAAATAACAAGTCATGGTTGTTTAGAAACCCAAGTACATAAGGGCTCTCTTTTCCTCTGCTGTCCTTGCCAAGGTTGGTTCATATATAATGAGAGCTTTTTTCACTTCCCATTTCCAGGCGTACTTGTCTGAGATGAAAGAATACCCACTGTTCACACTAATAGAGAGAGTGATGAGGTCACATTTGCATATGTCCTTTTAACTCAATTTGGGTCACACTTTTGTCCTCTTTCCAGATGCCAGCTCTCTAAAAATGATGTGTTTTGGTATTCGGCCATCTATCATTTGTGAGACATGACCCAGCCAGTGAATACATCATTGTTTCAAGAGGGTAAACATGGAGTGTTCCTCCAAGGTGTCCATTGTTTCAAGCACTGTGGGGATCTTGTCCTGACATGAGTTACCAAGTATGTGCTGAGGCAGTGCATATAGAATACAATGAGCTGCTGCTCCTGTTTTGAGTGTAGAATCCATATTTCCCTGGCATATAGTCATGTACTCAGACTATGTAAACTTGCACCTTGGTCTGCACAGTGAGCTTATTATTTGCCCCTACTCTCTTTGTCAGCCTACGAACCGTTGTGGCAGCTTTTCCAATGCACTTGTTGGTCTCGCTAACAATTGACAAGTTGCCAGAGATTGTAGAGCCTAGGTGCACAAACTCATGGACAGCCTCTAGCTCATAGTCACTCACCCTGATTGATAGCACATTGCCCACACTTTGGCCCATCACCAGAGTATTCACTAAACTGATTGTGAATCCACATTCCATACATGCATCCTCAAAACTAACCATGAGTGACTAAGTTCTTGCTGACTGTGAGCCACAAAGCCAAAATAGCTATACCACCAGCAAAAAAAAATAAAAAAAAAAAATAAAAAAAACTCATTTAGATGCTTCCTAAGCACACGTCTTCAGTCTAAGCCTTGACAGTTTGAAGAGGTTGCTAACCATTCTGTTTTGGAGAAAGATATCCTGATGTAGCAGTTCTGAAAGCAAATTTCAGCAGAACTAAAAAGAAGATATCAAACAATGTTGGAGTCAGTACACACCCCTGCTTTACTCCACTAACAATCTTGAAATCTTCAGATGTGGATTTCTCATACATGACTGTCTACTTCATGCCTTCATTTAAGGCTCTGATAATGCTAAGCAGTGTTGGAGAACAGACGGTCTTTGCCAGAATTGCAAAATTTGTTTATTATTTTAACTTGTTTTTTTACTGCACACTGGAACACGAAATAGGTTGTCAGAAGCACGCACACTGCACCCACCATCCATAGTATGGACCAGGTATATAGAGCAACATATTCAAAGGCCATAGCTCTTAACCTCTTAGCAAAAAAAAAAAAAAAAAAAAAAAAACAGTCTGGACGAAGCCAAAAATAATGGGGGATAAAGCCACAAAAATAGGGACATTTTTTTAAATATTGCTCTTATAAACATAAAAAGCTGCTAGAATAAAAGGTCTTGCAATAACATGCATTTTCTGAAGGATATGAAGTCCGAAACTCAAATGCTTGTCATTATTTAGTGAATTCAGTCGTCACTGATTTGCCACAAAATTCCAGAAAATCACAGATTTTACTAAGAAAAAACTAAAAATATGAGGCAAAAAATCTGGACAGTTGAGAGGTATGTCTGTGGCTCTTACATGTAACCTTCCTAAACCACAAAGATATGTCAGACATTGCACTCACAAAGAGTATCATCAGCAACCTCAAAAGTATTCTACCAAAACAACACCCACCATGAAACATACAGCTGTATCTCACAGGGTCTCAGCTTCGTAGCCTAAAACGCATACCACCATACAACACAATATTTTGATTATAGGAAACTCCATTGAGAAACACACAGATGGCCCATTCAACAGGCTGAGTTAGGAGAGACTCACAGTCAGTTGCCTATCAGGACCAGAGTTTGCCAGGTCATTGAATCACATGTTCCAGTATGATGCAGTCCTAGTCCAGGTAGGTGTAAATGACCTGAAATATACCTCCTTGGACTATATGAAGACAGACATGACAAAGCTGTCTGAGTATGTGTCCAAGGAGAGTAACAGCCTAGGTTTAATCAGTATTTCACCTTTGTTATGGATGACTGTATAATATGAACAGAAAATAACTGACTTTAATAATTGGGTTATATTTTAGTGTCATTTTAAGGGGTTACAATATTTGTTAGCCTGCTTCACTTGGGATGGCCTGCACCTATCCCCTCTGGGCTTTTGAATATTGGATACAATCTTGTCTAACTCCATATATCCTTTTTAGCAATTGTCAATCTTTTAAACCTTGGAACATCGCAAAACCAGCCCAAGAATGTCTGATGGTGTTACTGCTCAGTGCAGGGAGTCTAAGCAAGAACCTTCACTCCTTGTAAGCTCTCCTTAACTTGATGAATGTGAACATTTTTGCCGTTACTGAGACATGGTTTAGAACTCTGGAGAGTACTCCAGCAGTGCATGGCTATCATGCCTTCTACACAGTTAGACCAGTTATTGCACAGGGAAGAACTAAAGGTGAAGGTGTCTCAATTTTCTTCAAAAACAAACACACCTCAAGACTCGATAAACAGTATGATGCTCTTGAGCTTCATCTTGTCCCAGTTACCATAGTCAAAGTGCTAGATCATATCCTTGCAAGCTGTAGGTCGCCTCTATGACCCAAGAAACCCATAGTTCTTACTTAAATGTACTGGATACATTCTACTTTCAGCCCAATGCCATACCCATGGCCATGTGTGACTTTAACTAGCCCGCTATAATCTGGCAATCATTCACAGCCACAAACATGCAGACACTTGGATTCCTGCATTTGTTAACATGAGTACCCTAGTCCGGACAGTCTGTCAGCCCACAGAGGACACAAACATCCATGAACTGGTGCTAATAAACATGGGAGAATGTTGCACCCCTTTAGTGTAATGTCCTTATTGCTCAGGTCAGACCATAAAGCTATTTCTTTTGAAATCTGGCCGAGCTCTATGCAGTGGATGTACAGAATGATTCCAGTCATAAAATGTTTTTGTACAAACCTTTGATTTCTTTTTGGCCTGCTTACTTGACTGTATTGCATGAAATTATTTTGGGCTCTTGTTTTGAGTCTGACATTGGGACATCAGTTCATATCTGTCTTACTACAGTGGCACAGTGTGGAGAAGCTCTATGATGATATATTTACTTTAGTATCCTTTTGGACATTTGATGTGCTATTTCAGCATTTGATTGTAGATGCTGAGTGCCTGAAGTGGTGTAAGTGAAACTAAAGTCAGTAACAAAGTGTTTAAATTCATGTGTCATTTTGTATCACTGTCTGTAATCAGTAGTTCAATTGGTAGACCATACACTGAGGTCACTTTCTTGAATCTGGCTATGATTTGTTGTCTAGCCATGACTGGCACATGGATTACTTTTGTCATAAGAATAATGGTCTTCAATAATGATGTCGTTTTTGTTTTTTTCATTTCAAGCTCACATAAGTCAGCAGCTATATTTTGGGATAGACATTGTGGTAATACTGTCAGCATAAGTGGCTCATGGCTCTAGGGTGGTTAATGCACAATACAGAAGTGGTATTTAGACACATAATTTGTAATATTGTGGTTAATGCTCAACAATCTTACTGATATTTTGGATCTTTCATAATATTTTTGAGACCTTGCTGACCTATGTGCATCTGACATGTCTTGATGAGATGGTGTAACAAGCCATCATAACTGTGCTCTGACAGTATAATATTCATGAATGAGTTGGTTGGTTTACAACTCTTGAGCCTTAATAGATATTTAGAAAATGTTTCATATACTACCATACTTGCAAGGCACACCATTGGTTTGTGAATATCTATTCAACATCAAGTAGCATTTGGGAGCACCAAACATGATGTAGCACTTGTTTATCTATTTGGAATAATGCTGCAGCTAGACTTTGCTGACATCAACACTCACTCTTGTCCGTTTAGTGACATCATCATATGATAGCATTGCAGCTGTTGGTAACATTTTTTTTTTTTTTTACTTTGATGAATGCTTGGGCTTCCACATATCTCCGGACCCTGTTACATTTTTTTTTCTTTAACATAAAAGATTCAGTACCAGAACTGTTATTCCACTTGGCACACTCCTGTTTGAAACATTACAGACTTAATACTCTCCACCTATTATCAAGGATCTATTACTTTCTCTGTGCCATAAGGTGCAAGTGCACTGAACTCAGAAAATAAGACAGCTTCAAATCCAGTTTACAGGTGCTTTTACAAAGGGTGTCAGAATGCCATTTGTCAGAAATTGTATACCCCTTCTCTGGAATAGACTCCCCATTCATATGAAATGCAATTTGGACCAATGGATGGAAAATCACAAACTCGCCCCTGGTTTGTCGGCTGTGGCCCTTATGGGCAGGGGCAGACTGTAGATGAACTAAGTCACAGGCATATATGAAAGCCATTTTAGCCCATGGACATTGATAACTGGGAAATTTATAGCATAAATGGCTAGGCTGAAAAAGGCTCTAGGGACATTAGCCTATGATCCTATGATCGCAGAGGTGTAGGTAGGTATTCTGGCAATTAATGCCATTCCCTTATCTGGCACTAAGATAAGGAGCAAAAGAAAAAGTGACTCACTTAAAGCTGACTGTAGCCAACAGTGGTTTATTCTGAGGGCCAATTGTTTTACTGTGTATGACAAGAATTACTGACCTTATTCCAATGTCCTGACATTACTAGGAGAATGTCTACCTAAGTTGCACAATGACCACTCTTGTAAGTTGTCTTCTGACCATTTCTCTTTGTGAACCATCATAGATTCAAGCGTTGTTACTAGGCTAATGAGACAGGGTGGCCTTTCAAATCCTGTTTTCTGAAAGAATAAAGATGTCCTGAATGCGATTAGGACATCGAGAGCTAGGCATTTATAAGTTACCTCTGTCTATAAGGGACATGGGTGCTAGGCCCAGTGTAAATTTCCTATTATCCATCCACTGGTCTAGGTTGTGCTTAAACTGGGTAATAGACTAACTCAGTCTCACATAAATGGAAGCCTGTTACATAGGAATGGAGGTCTCTGGGACACATGTATCTGTCTTTCCAGAATGTTCTGTTTAAGTCACAGACAAAATTCAGGTCCCTCGACCTTGGGTTTCTATTAATCTTTAACTTACAAATATGTAGGAGATTCATAAGTGCAGGGTTTGTGAATGCCTTGTAATCCAAACATAGATCACCCCTCAGAAATGTATAGGAGACTCAGTAGAGGGAAAGGGTCCATCATTAAGCAGATTGCCAGACAGAAGTCTAGAATGGCCTCACCTCCATTATTCCTGTTGTCCCTACCATGTGAAGCCACACAGTCTTCATATCCTGTTCTCTTCATCCTGATATGAGCATTCAGCCCCCCTGTTATCAACACCAACTCATTTTGTCCTGTCTTATCTAGGAGCCCCTGAAATTGCTGCCTGGATGCCCTCTTATTCTTTCCATTACAACCTTGCTATAGGCAAAGGCTGAGATTCTGAAGACTGCTATATCTAATTGCTATGAGCCCTTCATTGTTTTTGAGGACATCTCTCACTTTCTTTAGAAGATTTGTTCACCTAAATTCCTACACCATTTCTGATTTTCCCTTTTAATGAGTAACAGACTTTGGATCCTCAGTCAAGAGGCATTGCTGCACTGCCCTTCCATTTTGTCTCTTCATATCCTGGTACCATCATAGCTTCCACTTCCAAGATGTATCCAGTCATTGGGCCTATATTCAGTGCAGCAATCCTTATTTCAGTTTGGTAAGTTGATTCGCATTACATTCAACTTCCACTCAACAGTGCTATTTAATTCTGGTTAACTAAACACAATATGGTTAGTAATTTATTAGCCCAGCATGGCTGGATTTAATAGTGGCACAGACTGGCCATTTGAGGCACATAGACCTCACCTATAAATGGTATAAGTTCTTGGTTTGCTCAGGTCCTCAGAGCACTTAGCACAGGCAAATACTATGTCCCCTTTTTTGTGACATTATTCAGCATCACCAAATCACCTAGAGACAATTTTGACACTATTGAGAAGCTAACCCTGACACATCTGAGAGTCTGTGATCCATGTTTTTCTGCATAAGAGGATACTGTGCACCACAGCTGATACCTAAAATGTTTGGTCAGAACAGTTGCCCCTCTCAATAGGCAACAACTAGTGTCTGTGCTGCTGCCCATGACTCCATTCTTTTTGGGTACACGTTATTGGCAAACCTTCAAGTTCGACTGGGAGGACTAAGCTTTAGCTGAGTAACTTCCATCCTTGAGGCAGAAACACCCAGCATGTTTTTGGGAGGAACCCCACTCAGACACATGGAAAACATATACTATCCACACAGACAGTGACTAGAGGTCAGGATCAAAACTTGGACCTTTTTTTCTGTGAAATGATAACAATGATCATTTTGACATCATGTTCTCTGGAAAATTGTCCTAAGGGTTTTCTAAGGACTCATGTTTCATATTTCTCACAGATTTTAAATATTTCATTAAATAGCAGTTCATTTGGGATGAGTGTAGGGAAGTCCTTACACTGCCTCAGGTATCCATATTTAATAAGGTAATATAAGGTGAGGTTATGCATTGCTTGCATGACTACTGATACAAAGGACCTTCTCCTGAAAATTTAAGTACATAAAATACAATAACAAGGTAACAAGTTATTTCCTGGACCTCTTAACTGAAGAAATTTCAAATATTTGACTTTAGAATATACTTCTAAATTAAAAGATGTATAAATTGCCAAATTTTGCCTGACATTGTTGAGATTATATAACTTAAAAGATTTTGACTGTACTTCGTGTACTGGATCTTTAATACCCAGGCATCCACTGAAAAGGGGTCTTTGTGCCCAGGCAAACTTCCCTAGTCAACAATTGTAAAACAAAATAAACAGCCTTGAAGAAATGAAAGCACTGCATATTAGAACACTCTGCAACTGCAGGTTACTTTGTGCATGCAATAAAGCTTTGGAACAAAATATTAAACTAATTAAATAAAGCTAATACAAGAAATGTAAACACACAGAGTACATCACAACAGATGAGGTGTATGGCAAAGAGAGAGGTGGCGAAGGCTAAGGATAAGGCGTATGAAGAGTTGTATAAAAGGTTGGACACTAAGGAGGGAGAAAAGGACCTTTTGGCTAGACAGAGGGACCGAGCTAGTAAAAATGTGCAGCAGGTAAGGGTGATAAAGGATAATGAGGGAAACATACTCACAAGTGAGGAGAGTGTGTTGAGCAGATGGAAAGAGTACCTTGAAGGGTTAATGAATGAAGATAATGAGAGGGAGAGAAGGTTGGATGATGTGCGGATAGTGACTCATGAAGTGCAGTGGATTAGCAAGGAGGAAGTAAGGATAGCTATGAACAGGATGAAGAACAGAAAGGCTGTTGGTCCAAATGACATACCTGTGGAAGCATGGAGGTGTTTAGGTAAAATGGCAGTGGAGTTTTTAACTAGATTGTTTAATGAAATCTTGGAAAGTGAGAGGATGCATGAGAAATGTAGAAAAAGTGTTTTGGTACTGATTTTTACGAATAAGGGTGATGTTCAGAGCTGTAGTAACTACAGAGGGATTAAACTGATCAGTCACAGCATTAGGTTATGGGAAAGAATAGTGGAAGCTAGGTTAAGAAGGGAAGTGATGATTAGTGATCAGCAGTATGGTTTCATGCCAGGAAAGAGCACTACAGATGCAATGTTTGCTCTGAGAGTGTTGATAGAGAAGTACAGAGAAGGTCAGAAGGATTTGCATTGTGTCTTTGTGGATTTAGAGAAAGCATATGATAGGGTGCCTAGAGAGGAGTTGTGGTATTGTATGAGGAAGTCGGGAGTGTCAGAGAAGTATGTAAGAGTGGTACAGGATATGTACAAGGGTAATGTGACAGCGGTGAGGTCTGCGGTGGGAGTGACGGATGCGTTTAAGGTGGAGGTGGGATTACATCAAGGATCAGCTCTGAACCTTCTTATTTGCAGTGGTGATGGACAGGTTGACAGATGAGATCAGACAGGAGTGCCCGTGGACTATGATGTTTGCAGATGACATTGTGATCTGTAGGGAGAGTAGGGAACAGGTGGAGGAGACCATGGAGAGGTGGAGATATGCTCTAGAAAGAAGAGGAATGAAGGTCAGCAGGACTAAGACAGAATATATGTGTGTGAATGAGAGGGAGGATAGAGGATTGGTGAGGATGCAGGGAGTAGAGGTGGCGAAGGTGGATGAGTTTAAGTACTTGGGATCAACAGTTCAGAGTAATGGTGAGTGTGGAAGAGAGGTGAAGAAGAGAGTACAGGCAGGATGGAGTGGGTGGAGAAGAGTGTCAGGAGTGATTTGTGACAGACGAGTACCAGTAAGAGTGAAAGGGAAGGTCTACAAGAGGGTAGTTAGACCAGCTGTGTTATATGGGTTGGAGACAGTGGCATTGACAAAAAGGCAGGAGTCAGAGCTTGATGTGGCAGAGTTGAAGATGTTAAGATTTGCACTGGGTGTGACAAGAATGGGCAGGATTAGGAATAAGTATATTAGAGGGTCAGCCCAGGATGGAAGGTTTGGAGACAAAGCCAGAGAGGCAAGATTATGCTGGTTTGGACATGTGCTGAGGAGGGATGCAGAGCATATTGGGAAAAAGATGCTAAGGATGAAGCTGCCAGGTAACAGGAAAAGAGGAAGGCCTAAGATATGGTTTATGGATGTAGTGAGAGAGAACATGCAGGTGGTTGGTGTGACAGAGCAAGATGCAGAGGACAGGAAGAAATGGAAACAGTTGATCTGCTGTGGTGATCCCTAATGGGACCAGCCAAAAGAACAAGAAGAAGAGTACATCACAACCATTGCATCTAGTTTAACTTTTCTTTCTATGTGTAGTAACGTTTGCAAGTGTAGGTAATTTACTATTGGAATATATTTAAAATATCCCAGACTACTACAAACATAACTAAAAATAAATTAAAATAAGTTTACAGCAGAGGTAAACTGAAATAATTTGTGCTATGCTTGCCAGCACACTATCATAGTAGCTTGTCTCCACTTAGTCTTGGTAAGACAATCAAATATGCTGTTTAAATACAGTGAAAAAAGGACCACCTGTTGCAAATATCAGGGAAGAATTCTGCAAGCAGCAGACACTGCAGGTAGGCTGCACGAAGTTTGACTAGCTATTCTTTTATCACAAAAATAGAGCAGTCAAGCTTTCTTCTGTCAGGGTCCTGCCTTGTAGCTGTTTCCCAAAATTGTCTTTGGAAAGAGAAACATAACAGTGGTAGATAAAACATAATTTCTTTGCTCTCTGTCTATCTGAACTTTTTCTTATTTATTTAAAGCGGGTCTCCTCCAATGGCCTGCACTGTCTGCTTCTCCTCAATGACTAACCAAGAAATGTAAGAATGCAGTTAAATATTTTCAAAATTCTCTCCTCTGAAAAACAAAATAGCCTGATAGTAATCTCTCACAGCAGGTTGGAAGAAGGGACATTGGGCCTTAGAGCTCCTTCTTTCACAAAGTGGATGAAAACAAGATGACAATACATAATGAACACCAGGGTGGCTTAGTGGTATGACTTATGCCACATGGGTTCAGTCCTGGTTTCTCACTATTTATTTATGTTTTTTTTTTTTTTCTCTGTGAGTGAGGTTTTCACTGGGTACTGCAGTTTCTTATCATCATCATCTACCCTCTTTTCCCAATTTTTCTACATGGGCTCAGAGTGTCGTGTCAACTGTTGCCATCTTTCTCTATTCAATGCCACTCTCCTACCTTCTTCAGCACTCATGCCTGACTATTGCAGGTCTTCTCTCACACAATCTACCCACCTCTTGCTGGATATCTTCTTCACCAGATTTCCTTCTGCTTTTTTGCAAACTTTACTTTTTTTTTTGGGGGGGGGGTGTGCAGAGCTCTAAGTGTGCCCAGACCACAGTTAATATGTTTTTTTTTACCTTTTCTATAATTGGAGCTACTTTGGCTTCTGCTGTTATGTCCTCATTTCTTTGTCTGTCCCACAGTGTGCATTCCACCACCAGTCTCAGGGACTTCACCTCCAGCACTACTAACTTCCCCAACTGCTCTGCACTTACTGCCCAGGTTTCTGTACCACACAGTAGTACTGGTCACACCATTGTTTTGTACACCTTACGTTTCATCTTCTTTAGCATTCTTCTGTCAGACACTACATCTGACACTCTGTGCCAGCTGGCTGCAGCCCCTCTAGTTCTAGCATTGACCTCCTCATTCAAAATTCCCTTCTATTCAACCACCCCTCCCAGATACTTGAAGCTGTTAACTTGTTCCACTATTTCCAATTCTAACTCAGTTTTCAGCTTCTTCTGATTTCCCCCATTTGCTGACATTACAACTGTTAACCGAAAAAAACACACAACTTCAAACAAGAAAAAATAAATATAGGCGCTGTTCTCCAGTAGCAATAAAGGCTTTCCTCTTCCGTAAAAATGAAAACAATAGTTCTATTGTACCAAAGTCCAAAAATCCAAACGGCCCCCAGGTCAATATTTCAAAGTACCAGTTTATTGCTAATTAAAATTCCACAGATTAAGCGCTTTCATTTCCTGTATGGAGACATTACAACTGTCTTATCTGTACACAGTTTCAACCCATGTGCCTTCAGTTTTGCATTCCATTCTCCTACTCTTTGCTCAAGTTCTTACTCAGAGTCTGCCTGTAATGCCACATCATCTGAATACTGCAGCTTTGTTCATTGTCCCCTCCAACATGTGTGATAATGTAGTCCATCATTGATATGAACAGCAGTGGGCTCAGAGTTGAACTCTGATGCACACCCATTTCCACTAGGAATCCCTATGTCAGACCGAACACTTTTCATACTTGAGTCAATGGGTCCTTGTACATAGCTTGCACTAATTCTATCAGTGTTTCTGGGACTTCCAACCACCGCAGGACTCACAAAACAAGCCTTCTTGGGACCTTGTTATATGCTTTCTCCAAGTCTAGGATAGGCCAGTTTGACTCATTCCTCATTTCTAGCTTCCTCTTAATTATCTGTCTCACTGCAAACAATGGATCAGTTGTGCTGGATCCAGACCCAAATCCAAATTGCTCATATCCCATCCTGCTTTCTGCTCCTCTGCGTATCTTTTTATCAGTCACCCTCTCCAGAACTTTCATGAAATGTGACAGGAGTTTGATACCTGTATACTGCTCACAGTTGTGAATGCCTTCTTTTGGTCTTGAACACAGGCACTAGTATACTTATTCCTCTTTCCTCTGGGTCAGTAAAGGATCCAAATATCAACTCAGTTAGGAAATAGATAGACAGACAGCTAGGCAGATATACAGATGTATATATAGATATCTAGATAGATAGACAGATAAATAGATAGTTGGATGTCTGAAGGGAGACATGAGGATGCATTATTTCACATAAATGCTGGTGGGTTTTTCATACCTATATGAGGAAACTGTGCAGTCAGAAATACTGAGAATTTAAGAATTTGTAGGCCTAACATAATACAATTTTCTTTAGAAAGGGATAAAAAATACTTGTTGGTTAAGTATGAGTAGAGTTTATCTAATAGGTAAGGAAACAGATTAGGTGTACCTGGTAGCTGGCTGTTTGCCATCATGATCAAAACATATTTTTCTAAATGATTCCACACACACTTAATATTTTTACCACTCAGTTTCCTGAAGTAGACAGGGCTGAAATTTAAAAGTAAAAGTGATCATGTTATCTGATATATTGATTTTTTCATCTCCCTCAAAGCTGACCACGAGCTTCTTTCACATCGCTCTTATTTCACAAGTTCTACCTGACTGGTGTTAGGTATCCTGGGCTCTACCAGACCCATGTCTGGTGAAGAGATTGAATCAAATGATGTAGCCTCATACTGCTGCTGGGTAGTGGGTATGCCTTAACTCCCCCTCCCTTACTGTAGTCCTGCAAGTTCCACTATGGCTATCTTCAGGAGGTGTTTGAGTGCTTCTGCGTATGTGCAACCTCCAGAGCAAGCAGCATAGTGCGTGCAGCACAGAGTCCTTCTGTCTCTTCTGCTGCTATTACAAACCTCCTCTAATAAGGGGTGAGCCAGCTTTCATCTCCCACTTGGTCCCTTTAGCAATTGATCTGGTAATTAACACTGGTCATCTGGGGCACAGTATGGGCTTTACCCAGCTTATTAACAACTGTACTAATTAATACTGCTAGATTGTAATTTAACCTCTCATCGTGCTGATACCTAACAAACAGCTGACACAAAATATTACCAAATGTGTACCATCTCCACCAACTAATCAATCTGGTTACTAGCCATATGATAATGAAAAAGATGCATAATGGCAAACTTCTGAAACTGAATAATGGTGATATTCAAAGTGTGAAGCATTTTGCAAAAAGTTACATGTACTGTCTAAAAGGGAGTTAGGGAAAAATATATTGCATGGATGTTTACCAACCCTGAATCATTTATTTGTGTACTAAGGAATGAATGATTCTGATTGTGAAATTGTATCTCTGGGAAGAGGTCTTGTGATCTTAGAGGGAAGTAAAAGAAAATGATAACTAATTTCAGAAGCAGGTTAATTGAAAAGCATGTCAATTTACAAGAATGTGTTTTGTCCTATTAGGAAATAGATAAAATAATTTCAGATTTTCCTGGTTTATAGACCCAACTGAACACCATTCGGTTAGTCTTTTCCGGACACTAAAAATTGAGCAACTTTAAATAAGTGAATATAATTTATCTGTTTAGAAGGATAAGGAAGACAACTATATCCCAATGTCAATTTGTCAGCTGAAGGTTTGTTCCTAGTCAGTTTTATATGTTTCTGTTTTGTCTTTCTTTATCTAGTAAGTGTACATTATAAGCAGCAGATCTAATTATGCCATATGGGGGACAGAGGGGCATACATTACAGTGACTTTGGCTTATGAGGTTATTGGTATCTGTAAAGACAGGTTATTAACAAGGCACTGTAATAAAAATTTTAAGTTCACATATTTATGTGGAAATAGGAAATAGTCTTCAGACCATTTTTAGCCTAGACTGAACACCCAGCATTAAAAGTAACCTTCTTCCACAGGATGCATAAGCAAGAGCCCATCCAAATGTCAAGGTTAGCTTTTAATGTAGACAGGGTAGTGCTTTGCCTATTATGCCAGGGTAGTTAATCCCATAGGTGTGGAACACACCTGGAAAGGGATCTGCTTCGTTATGTTCTATTAATTTGCTGATAAAATTAAGGTCTTCTATATGTGTGTGTCTTAATGATCATTACTTCTACAAAAGTATAGTAGGTCTAGAAGTGTGGAGTCTTTTTTTGATCAGAAAGCTCAGGTACAGATAGCTGCAGGTGATATAAATAAGAAACAGAATGCAGAGAAGGTGTAGAAAAATTGGTCTGGATAATGAAGGAGGCCTGTGATTTTTAAACAAGAACCCCTGGGGTCTCTTGAGTTGAGTAATAAGCTTCAATAGATATTTGGCAAAGGGGGCATTTTATATCTATATCTATAATATATTTTTGTTTTATTTATTGTTTATTTACCCTTTATTTAATTGGATTTTCTCACTAGGACAGTAGCTTCTTTGTATACACAATAATGGGTCAGATAAGAGAAGAGTACAATGGAAGTTAGGCTTCTTTGGTTCTGGATTAGATGTACATTGATAACAGCTGAGCTAGATCACATCCTAAAGATAGTGGACAGATAAAATGGTAATTCTTCAGATTAACCCTATATGTGTGAGTTTGTGTGTGTGTGTGTGTGTGTGTGTGTGTGTGTGTGTGTGTGTGTGTGTGTGTGTGTGTGTGTGTGTGTGCATGTGTGTGTGTGTGCATGTGTGTGTATGTGTGTGTGCACGTGTGCGTGTCCATGTGCATGTGCCTGTGTCTGTGTCTCTGCATGCATGCATAGTTATGTGTGACTGTGTACATGGAAGGCTG
>NC_056736.1:493242500-493427500 GCF_019279795.1 Protopterus annectens | reverse complement strand
GATAATGTGCTTGTTTGTGTGAGAGAAAAAAATAATAAGTAAATGGCTTGGCAGCAGGAACTCCCAGATGTGTACGTCTTGTATCCATATTATTTATTATTTAACCTTACCAGACAACCTAGCACATTCTTCATTAATAAATATAAAAACACAATAGTCACTATTAATCCTTTTGATTATAAGTTCCTGTAACAGGTACATAATTCATCACAAGGGATCGTGCAAAGTTAACACATAATTAAATTATTAAATGAGTGTAATATAACAGGTTAAAATATATGTAAAACTGAGAAATTAAAAAAAATGGAATACATATTCAGCTTAACAGAAATCGATTACAAATAGCTAGTCTTCATTATGGTTACCGACTTCTCAGATTCATACCATTATATGAATACTAATCAAAAGTTCCAAGCTTATTTTTGCCTCTAGTCTTCAATATCATTACTGATTGGTCAGATTCGTACAATTATATAAATACTAATCAACAATCTGATGCTTATTTCTGCCCCCCCCCCAGTTATACTAAATTATTGATTTCATGAAACTACTTACACTTAAAAACAAAATAAATTCATTCTAATATGCAGAAATTAGGGACTGTCTCCAGGATGTCTGACCTGTGATATTTTAATTTACAGAATCTATAGGTCTTGGAGTTAGACATCATCTTCAGCTTAGTCGGCTAAGAGGGAGCCTAACTCCATGGCTATAACATGCAAGTATATTTAAAATTCAAATTTGTTAGCATCCAGTGGGCATGCAATGCACATGAGATATGCATAAACTCAGTTCCATAAATAAAGATGAGTAAGTGGAGGTCACAGGTGATAAGCAACTAGTGCTTAAATGTGAAAACATACTCAGCCAATATTCAGCACAGCAGTCCAGGTCATAAATATTTAACTTTTCATAAGTGATTATTACAGTAAATATTTATTTATTCATTATCTTTTGTTTTGCATTTGGTTAGCAGTTAGTCATATTAGGCCCTGGGCCAGACTGCATCTTCCAGCAGATGAAACAGCAAGCTGAAACCTTGGGATGTCAACCAGGACATCAAATAACAGAATGTATTATTATAGTCAATGCATGCACAGTGATATTCAGGGAAGTTGTTTGATAATCTAGATACACAGATTCCTGGCATGCAAGGTTGTGATACATGGACACATTTCAAATAAAAAGCACACTGTTTTGTCTTAAAAAGCATCTTGTTGTAAGCATGCAATTATATTTAAATTCATATACTAAAGCCAGTGAACATAGGCTAATTGCTTAATTTAAATCTGCTTAGAGAAGTGTCATGGTCTTGCATATTTAATACTTATAAGGGAGAGAACTATTGGTGGTCCCAGCAATTTCTGCAGGCTTTAAGCCAAACCATTCTGTTTCTTTTAGGAACAGATTCTAATAAGATACAACACGGTCTTAAAACAATTGAGAAACCCTACTTTGATCTGAGTCTTGGTCTCAGAAATACCAAGCACATAATTCCTTTATATACCCACACATCACTTAGGAGTAAAGTACTTCTCTACCTGCAATGCTCTTCATTTACCTGGAGGTATACGTGATGTTCAGCTCCTCTGTATGTTCAGGGTATGAAACACCACTTCCTTCCTGCTCCTATAATTAAGTTTTTAAATAGTTCCAACTTTAGTATGTTCCCCATATGCTTCACATGAAAGACCTTGTGGGTGATAGAGAAAAAATGGTAACCAAAAGTAGCAACAATAATTCCTTTCATGTGGTTGAAGATATGTATCCAGTGTAATTATATCTAGCTCAAAACACTTCTTTCCATAGGTCTTTTTCAGTTCTGAGACAGATTTAAGGGTTAAAATATGCATTTCAGAAACATTATACCATTTGTGAAGTATGAAAGCCAGAGATGTGCACCATACCCCAGACTAGGGCTTTCAGCTGCTCAGGACTGACACATGATGACCTTTCATTTCTGAGAAGAGACTGACTATTATTAATCATGTGGCCCTGTTCCATGCAGTGGCTGCAACTACTACTTATGTCTATTAGAGGATGTAACAACTATATCACTCACCTTCCTTGATTACATTAAAGTAAAATGTTGGTAATGGTCCTGTGGTGGAAAAAGTGTACTGGTCCTGAACTCATCACATTCTGTTATTATTGTACTCTTAAAACTATACCCCAAATCAGTGCCACAACAAAGTTATTACAGCAGTGATTTTAGATGATGGATTTGGATTATTCCCAAATATAGCCTCAAAAAATCAACATTTAGACAGATATAGGGCAAAATTACATCTAAAATGATAGATGCAAGTATTGTGAGAGAGAAGATTAAAATTGCCACATTAGTCCACAGGATGCACAACTTTAATTTCAATAACCTATATGACTATTTCCCTCTGCAGTAGTTTCTCAGTTATGGACTGAAGCCATTGAATGCACCCAAGCCAAAGGAAAAGCCTCTTCTGATTAAAATATCTCAGTAATAGACTACATCAAATACGTCCAGCAGACTAAAGATGGGGTCATCTATCTAACAATGTAAACTTAAAAATACCACATAATCAATAAGAAAGGCCTTCTCGCATTGAACCAGTGATCCAATAAGTCAGAGATGAAATTTGGTTCCCTTGTTTCAGGAATGTTATAGGAAATATTAAGTACCAAGAATATTAAGACTGGTCACGCTGCAGTTTAAAGGCTATGTCTATATTCCGCTTTCATGTTTGTAGATGTGTCTTTTCCTTGGGGGAACGGAGGCAAGATTATATTTCAATGTATCTATCTAGCTTAAGTTAACTCCTCAAATGCAAACACAGTAAAACTTTTGCAAAAAAGAGGCAGCACTTCAGAGGGCTGAGAGCAAAATTAAAATGTATTTATTTTTTTACAATATAACTACAGCAGCTGTAGTCAAAGATCTCAAATGTTTCTACTAGCAGTAAGGATCCAGCTATATCTACAGACCTGCCATACTAGCAGCAAGGATGTAGGATCCATCTATGCCTACAGAACTGCCATACCAGCATTAAGGATATAGGATCCATCTGTGACTTTACAACTGCAATACTGGCATTAAGGATGTAGGATCCATCTATGTCTACAGAACTGCCATAGTAGCAGTAAAGATATAGGATCCATCTGTGACTTTAAAACTGCCATACTAGCAGTAAGGATGTAAGATCTATCTATGTCTACAGAACTGCCATACTAGCAGTAAGGATGTAGGATCCATCTGTGACTTTAGAACTGCTATAGTAGCAGAAAGGATGTAGGATCCATCTGTGACTTTAGAACTGCCGTAGTAGCAGTAAGGATGTAGGATCCATCTGTGACTTTAGAACTCCCATACCAGAAGATAGGATGTAGAATCCATCTGTGATTTTAGAAATGCCATACTAGCAGTAAGGATGAAGGATCCATCTGTGACTTTAGAACTGCCATACTAGCAGTAAGGATATAGGATCCATCTGTGACTTTAGAACTCTCATACCAGCAGTAAGGATGTAGCATCCATCTGTGACTTTAGAACAGCCATACTAGTAGTAAGGATGTAGGATCTATCTATCTCTACAAAACTGCCATACTAGCAGTAAGGATGTAGGATCCATCTATGTCTACAGAACTGCCATACTAGCAGTAAGGATGTAGGATCCATCTGTGACTTTAGAACTGCCATACTAGCAGTAAGGATGTAGGATCTATCTATCTCTACAAAACTGCCATACTAGCAGTAAGGATGTAGGATCCATCTATGTCTACAGAAGTACCATACTAGCAGTAAGGGTGTAGGATCCATCTGTGACTTTAGAACTGCCATACCAGCAGTAAGGATGTAGGATTTATCTGTGACTTTAGAACTGCCATACCAGCAGTAAGGATGTAGGATTCATCTGTGACTTTAGAACTGCCATACCAGCAGTAAGGGTGTAGGATCCATCTGTGACTTTAGAACTGCCATACTAGCAGTAAGGATGTAGGCTCCATCTATGTCTACAGAACTACCAAGGTAGCAGTAAGGATGTAGGATCCATCTGTGACTTTAGGACTGCCATACCAGCAGTAAGGATGCAGGATCCATCTGTGGCATTCGAACACCCATACCAGCAGTTAGGATGTAGGATCCATCGATGTCTACAGAACTGCCATACTAACAGTAAGGATTTAGGATCCATCAGTGACTTTAGAATTGCCATACAAGAAGTTAGGATGTAGGATCCATCGGTGACTTTAGAACAGCCATACTAGCAGTAAGCAAGTAGGATTCATCCGTGACATTCGAACTCCCATACCAGCAGTTAGGATGTAGGATCCATCTATGTCTACATAACTGCCATACTAGCAGTAAGGATATAGGATCCATTTGTGACTTTAGAACTGCCATACTAGCAGTTAGGGTGTAGGATCCATTTGTGACTTTAGAACCGCCATACCAGCCGTAAGGATGTAGGATCCATTTGTGACTTTAAAACTGCCATACCAGCAGTAAGGATGTAGGATCCATTTGTAACTTTAGAACCGCTATAATAGCAGTAAGCATGTAGGATCCATCTGTGACTTTAGAACTGCCATACTAGCAGTAAGGATCCATCTGTGACTTTAGAACTGCCATACTAGCAGTAAGGATGTAGGATCCATCTGTGACTTTAGAACTGCCATACTAGCAGTAAGGACGTAGGATCTATCTATGCCTACAGAACTGCCATACTAACAGTAAGGGTGTAGGATCCATCTATGTCTACAGAACTGCAATACTAGCACTAAGCATGTAGGATCCAACTGTGACTTTAGAACTGCAGTACTAGCAGTAAGGATGTATGATCCATCTGTGACTTTAGAACTGCCATACTAGCAGTAAGGATGTTGGATCCATCTGTGACTTTAGAACTGTCATACAAGCAGTAAGGATGCAGGATCCATCTGTGACTTTAGAACTGCCATACTAGCAGTAAGGATGTAGGATCCATCTGTGACTTTAGAACTGCCATACTAGCAGTAAGGACGTAGGATCTATCTATGCCTACAGAACTGCCATACTAACAGTAAGGGTGTAGGATCCATCTATGTCTACAGAACTGCAATACTAGCAGTAAGCATGTAGGATCCAACTGTGACTTTAGAACTGCAGTACTAGCAGTAAGGATGTATGATCCATCTGTGACTTTAGAACTGCCATACTAGCAGTAAGGATGTTGGATCCATCTGTGACTTTAGAACTGTCATACAAGCAGTAAGGATGCAGGATCCATCTGTGACTTTAGAACAGCCATACTAGTAGTAAGGATGTAGGATCTATCTATGTCTACAGAACTGCCATACTAGCAGTAAGGATGTAGGATCCATCTATGTCTACAGAACTGCTATACTAGCAGTAAGAATGTAGGATTCATCTGTGACTTTAGAACTGCTAAACTAATAGTAAGGATGTAGAATCTATGTCTACAAAACTGCCATACTAGCAGTAAGGATGTAGGATCCATCTATGTCTACAGAAGTGCCATACTAGCAGTAAGGGTGTAGGATCCATCTGTGACTTTAGAACTGCCATACCAGCAGTAAGGATGTAGGATTTATCTGTGACTTTAGAACTGCCATACCAGCAGTAAGGATGTAGGATTCATCTGTGACTTTAGAACTGCCATACCAGCAGTAAGGGTGTAGGATCCATCTGTGACTTTAGAACTGCCATACTAGCAGTAAGGATGTAGGCTCCATCTATGTCTACAGAACTACCAAAGTAGCAGTAAGGATGTAGGATCCATCTGTGGCTTTAGGACTGCCATACCAGCAGTAAGGATGCAGGATCCATCTGTGGCATTCGAACACCCATACCAGCAGTTAGGATGTAGGATCCATCGATGTCTACAGAACTGCCATACTAACAGTAAGGATTTAGGATCCATCAGTGACTTTAGAATTGCCATACAAGAAGTTAGGATGTAGGATCCATTTGTGACTTTAGAACTGCCATACCAGCAGTAAGGATGTAGGATCCATCTGTGACTTTAGAACTGCCATACTAGCAGTAAAGATATAGGATCCATCTGTGACATTCGAATTGCCATACTCGCAGTAAGAATGTAGGATCCATCTGTGACTTTAGAACTGCCATACTAGCAGTAAGCAAGTAGGATTCATCCGTGACATTCGAACTCCCATACCAGCAGTTAGGATGTAGGATCCATCTATGTCTGCATAACTGCCATACTAGCAGTAAGGATATAGGATCCATTTGTGACTTTAGAACTGCCATACTAGCAGTTAGGGTGTAGGATCCATTTGTGACTTTAGAACCGCCATACCAGCCGTAAGGATGTAGGATCCATTTGTGACTTTAAAACTGCCATACCAGCAGTAAGGATGTAGGATCCATTTGTGACTTTAGAACCGCTATAATAGCAGTAAGCATGTAGGATCCATCTGTGACTTTAGAACTGCCATACTAGCAGTAAGGATCCATCTGTGACTTTAGAACTGCCATACTAGCAGTAAGGATGTAGGATCCATCTGTGACTTTAGAACTGCCATACTAGCAGTAAGGACGTAGGATCTATCTATGCCTACAGAACTGCCATACTAACAGTAAGGGTGTAGGATCCATCTATGTCTACAGAACTGCAATACTAGCAGTAAGCATGTAGGATCCAACTGTGACTTTAGAACTGCAGTACTAGCAGTAAGGATGTATGATCCATCTGTGACTTTAGAACTGCCATACTAGCAGTAAGGATGTTGGATCCATCTGTGACTTTAGAACTGTCATACAAGCAGTAAGGATGCAGGATCCATCTGTGACTTTAGAACTGCCATACTAGCAGTAAGGATGTAGGATCCATCTGTGACTTTAAAACTGCCATACTAGCAGTAAGGACGTAGGATCTATCTATGCCTACAGAACTGCCATACTAACAGTAAGGGTGTAGGATCCATCTATGTCTACAGAACTGCAATACTAGCAGTAAGCATGTAGGATCCAACTGTGACTTTAGAACTGCAGTACTAGCAGTAAGGATGTATGATCCATCTGTGACTTTAGAGCTGCCATACTAGCAGTAAGGATGTTGGATCCATCTGTGACTTTAGAACTGTCATACAAGCAGTAAGGATGCAGGATCCATCTGTGACTTTAGAACAGCCATACTAGTAGTAAGGATGTAGGATCTATCTATGTCTACAGAACTGCCATACTAGCAGTAAGGATGTAGGATCCATCTATGTCTACAGAACTGCTATACTAGCAGTAAGAATGTAGGATTCATCTGTGACTTTAGAACTGCTAAACTAGCAGTAAGGATGTAGAATCTATGTCTACAAAACTGCCATACTAGCAGTAAGGATGTAGGATCCATCTATGTCTACAGATGTGCCATACTAGCAGTAAGGGTGTAGGATCCATCTGTGACTTTAGAACTGCCATACCAGCAGTAAGGATGTAGGATTTATCTGTGACTTTAAAACTGCCATACCAGCAGTAAGGATGTAGGATTCATCTGTGACTTTAGAACTGCCATACCAGCAGTAAGGGTGTAGGATCCATCTGTGACTTTAGAACTGCCATACTAGCAGTAAGGATGTAGGCTCCATCTATGTCTACAGAACTACCAAAGTAGCAGTAAGGATGTAGGATCCATCTGTGACTTTAGGACTGCCATACCAGCAGTAAGGTTGTAGGATCCATCTGTGGCATTCAAACACCCATACCAGCAGTTAGGATGTAGGATCCATCGATGTCTACAGAACTGCCATACTAACAGTAAGGATTTAGGATCCATCAGTGACTTTAGAATTGCCATACAAGAAGTTAGGATGTAGGATCCATTTGTGACTTTAGAACTGCCATACCAGCAGTAAGGATGTAGGATCCATCTGTGACTTTAGAACTGCCATACTAGCAGTAAAGATATAGGATCCATCTGTGACATTCGAACTGCCATACTCGCAGTAAGAATGTAGGATCCATCTGTGACTTTAGAACTGCCATACTAGCAGTAAGCAAGTAGGATTCATCCGTGACATTCGAACTCCCATACCAGCAGTTAGGATGTAGGATCCATCTATGTCTACATAACTGCCATACTAGCAGTAAGGATATAGGATCCATTTGTGACTTTAGAACTGCCATACTAGCAGTTAGGATGTAGGATCCATTTGTGACTTTAGAACCGCCATACCAGCCGTAAGGATGTAGGATCCATTTGTGACTTTGGAACTGCCATACCAGCAGTAAGGATGTAGGATCCATTTGTGACTTTAGAACTGCTATAATAGCAGTAAGCATGTAGGATCCATCTGTGACTTTAGAACTGCCATACTAGCAGTAAGGATCCATCTGTGACTTTAGAACTGCCATACTAGCAGTAAGGATGTAGGATCCATCTGTGACTTTAGAACTGCCATACTAGCAGTAAGGACGTAGGATCTATCTATGAATACAGAACTGCCATACTAACAGTAAGGGTGTAGGATCCATCTTTGTCTACAGAACTGCAATACTAGCAGTAAGCATGTAGGATCCAACTGTGACTTTAGAACTGCTGTACTAGCAGTAAGGATGTATGATCCATCTGTGACTTTAGAACTGCCATACTAGCAGTAAGGATGTAGGATCCATCTGTGACTTTAGAACTGTCATACATCAGTAAGGATGCCGGATCCATCTGTGACTTTAGAACTGCCATACTAGCAGTAAGGATGTAGGATCCATCTGTGACTTTAGAACTGCCATACTAGCAGTAAGGATGTAGGATCCATCTGTGACTTTAGAACTGCCATACTTAGAAGTTATGTACTTACCATAACGTTCCATCTGAGTAGGTAAACTTCATTTGTCAACAACCTATGGGTTATCGGATCCATATCGGATCCGAGCCGGCAACTTCCAGCAGCTAAGATCCGAGCTCCAAGCTCCTCCCCCTTGCCCATAATCCCCTGCTATCCCTTCCTGACCTCAGTTCGAGTTTGCCTATCCTTAGACCATACTATACCAAGAACCATCTCCCTGCTCTAACCTGGAAGAATCTGCCATGACAGCAGGAGTCTTTTGAACATCCATATAGGCTAGGGGGATGGAGGGAGGGACGGTTGCTGATAAATTAAGTTTACCTACTCAGAGGGAACATTATGGTAAGTACATAACTTCTAAATCTGAAGTAGTTAACTTCATTTGTCCATCAACCTATGGGACAGAGTCCCCAGCTACCTGATTCTTGGGAGGTCCTCATGGAAGGATGTTCCGGAGCATTGCAGACCCAAGGATGCTCTCCCCCTGGAGACAATATCCAATTTGTAATGATTTATAAATGTATGAGATGAAGCCCAAGTGGCTGCTGAACAAATGTCATCCAACGACACCCTAAATCGAAAGGCCGCAGAGGTAGAGATTGATCGAGTAGAATGGGCATGGACTCCTTGAGGTGCAGGCCTGCCCGAACTCTCATATGCCAACAGAATACATTAGGAAATCCATCTGGTCAATGTGACTTTTGAGACAGGTTTTCCCAAGGAGGACTTAGCAAAGGATAGAGAAAGCTGGTCTGATTTCCTGTGATCAGCTGTCCTGTGCCAATAGAATCTCAGTTGCCTATGTACGTCCAGAGAGTGCAACTTGTATTCACCTTTGTTCTGATAATTTGGGAAGAAGACTGGTAAATTAATAGATTGGTTGATATTACACTCCGATGCAATTTTGGGCAGAAAAGAGGGGTTGGTCCTGAGTGAGACTCTATCTTTGTGGAAAATCAAATACGGTGGCTTGGCGCAAAGGGCTTGAAGCTCCGAGAACCTTCTGGCCGAAGTTATGGCAACAAGAAATGTCGTCTTCCAAGATAAGTATTTCAGATCCACCGAAGTTGCAGGCTCAAAGGGAGGAGCTGTTAGAGACTGAAGTAAAAGAGTTAAATCCCAAGGAGGGACTGCATCTTTTACCGGAGGTCTTAGTAGGAAAGTGCCCTTTAGAAAGGTCTTACATAATTTGGACGAAGTCAAAGGACCGAGATCACTGCCAACATGATAATGAGAGATTGCAGCCAACTGGACTTTGACCGTAGAAGAGCTAGCACCTTGGCCGAATAACCCTGACAGAAAATCAAGTACTGCTGGCAATGGAGCTGTAAAGGGATCTAAGTTCCGATGCTCTGCCCAAATAGAGAAACGCTTCCATTTACTATTATAGATTCTTTTAATAGATGGCTTGTGAGCGGCTACTAGAATGGCCTTGACAGGGGACGAGATACCGGGAGTCCTAGCTATCACTGGAACCAGATCAACCAAGCTGTGAGCTTGAGGTTGTCCAGATTCGGGGTTGACAGGTCTGATGGGTGAGATATCAGATCCGGAATGGGATCTAGAATCCATGGGGGATTCACTAGATGAGACCATAGATAAGTGAACCAAACTTGACAAGGCCAGAATGGGGCAATGAGGATTATTCTGCTCCCCAACCTTCTGGCTTTCTGTAAAGATTTGAGCATCAGTGGCAGAGGAGGGTAAGCATAGAGTAGACCGGTTGGCCAAGCATGCACCAGAGCATCTCTGGGGGATTCCTCGGGTGGGGGAATTAGAGCGAAGTAGTCGCTGCACTTTGCATTCGAAGGAGAGGTGAAAAGATCGCAACGAGGTTGACCCCATTTGGAGAAGATTTGCTTCGCTACTTTCGGATTCAGAGACCACTCGTACAGTGACAGGATTGATCGACTTAGTCTGTCTGCTAAAATGTTGGACCGTCCCGGAATGTGCGTCGCTATGAGAAAGCAGTTGGTGGACATAGCCCATTCCCACACTCTCATGGCCTCCCGACAATGTCGATAGGACCTGGTACCCCCTTGTTTGTTGATATACCAGAAGACTGACATGTTGTCTGTCTGGATCACAATTGTCCCCAAGAGAAGAAGGCTTTGAAGTGCTTGCAATGCCAAAAGCACCACTTTCATCTCTAGGACATTGATATGCAGTAAGGTCTCCGGATATGATCCGAAGCACCCAGCGATCCATTGCAATGGACTCCCAAGCTGCCAGGTGCCTTGAGAAATACCCCCCGACTGCCTCCAGAGTGGAGCAGTCGGGTAACCCCTCAGGATTGCTGTGTGGGCCGATCAGAGAAAGGTTCTCTGGACCCAAAGTTTTTCGGGCCCCCTCTGCCTCTAGGGCGGCGTACACCTTGTCCTCCTCTGCCTCTAAAGGATGAGGGGTCTAGAGCAAAATGGGACTGTTGAGACTTCCGGAACCACATCTTCTTCTGTCCCTTTTAGTTCCTGGAGAAGGACCTCTGGGGAGCAGAGAAGCAGACTCTGACGGCAGACAATGTCTTCCCGTCTTTTTCGCTCTGGACCAGTGTGTCACGTATGGTCTTGCCAAAGAGGGCAGAACCATCAAACAGGGCATTAGTGAATGATGCCTTAAAGGGTTCCACGAAATCACACTGCCGGAGCCATGCCTGTCGCCGTAGGACGACGCCCGCACCTCTAGCTCTAGCGGCTCCTTCCGTGGCATGGGATAGTAACTGCATAGAGGTATTGGAGATAGATTTGAGGGTGGCCATTCGGGTAGAGTACACTTTCTTGTCCTCCGCCGACATGTACTCTGGGGGCACCCCAGCGTATTCTTTGATAAGATCCCACTGGAGCCGAATCACATGTGCCATATAATTCAGAGACCTCACAGAGAAGGTGGCTTAAGAAAACACCCACTTCCCCAGGTGGTCCATCGTCTGAGACTCCTTGTCCGGAGGATGGACCGAGAAACTCTCCTGGGCCAGTTCCCTTTTCGTGGCGGCCACCAACAACATGGCATCTACTGGGGCTCCCTTGCTCCAACATGACCTGTCCGAAGGGGTGCTAAGAATTTTGTCCAGCCTCTTTGGAATGGCCTCCACAGTGTCTGGTTCCTTCCATGCCCTGGTAGTAATCAGATCTACCAGGGGATCAGTGGGAGGGGACACCCAAGAGGTAGACAGGCCTGCTTCAAACACCTCCAGAAAAACAGACTCATCAGGGGAAGGTTTTGGGGTAGACCATCCCCCCTGATCCGAAGCATCTCCATAATGTCTCCGAAGGAGACGTCTTCGGGGGGTGACCTTAGGGAACATTCCCCTTCCTCCATGTCTGTGTCCTCTGTCAAGGAGTCAGGGGAGTCCACGTGCCTCCTCCTGCACTTGCGTTCATGAGGGACCTCCTCGGGGGGGCTGTCCGAAGAGGCCTCACCAACCACATCCTCTTCCAGCAAGGGAACTATCTGGGACATCTGAGCAGGCTGTCCCTGGGACCGGGTGATGGAAGACGGACCCGTCTGAGAGGGACTTCAGGGTGGAGCCGTACCTGAAGCTGGGGGCCTAGAATCCCTCGACAAAACCCTCTCTACGACGTCAAATGCCAAAGGAGAGCTGCTCTCCCTAGGATCCAAGAGCAGACCCTCCCTCGGATCCGACGTGCGGATCGGAGCCGGCACTGATGCAGTCGGATCTGAAGGGGCAGTATGCTCCGACCGAGACAGAACCGAAGCCATACTGACACCTCTGGATCCGAAGCTCAGCTCTTGGATCCGAGAGGTCGGATCCGAAGAAGATGGACCAGACAGACTCAAGGGTGCTATCGGTGCCGAAGTACCCAATATTATCAGCGCCGACAGTCCCCTGACTTCGACACTACCCGGCTCCCAGAGCTCTGAACCCCGGTAGAGGGTTGGAGAAGGAGCAATCGGGGTGAAAAAGGGGGTCGAGCACCCCCCCCGGAGGGGGGGGAGGCAGGAGCACTCCCATCTGCAGCTGGGCCTGGAGAAACCTACGCATCATCCGTTCAAAGTCTGCATCGGACATACTGTGGGTAGACCTAGATGAGGCCACCGAGGTGGGCCGGGAGTGCCGCTTTGAAGACCTCGAAGGCGACTGGGTCTCCTCCTCCTCCGGCCCCGAGGAGAAGTGGGGGGATTGGAGCCAGGATGGAGAAGACTCAAAGACCCTGGGAGGAGAAACCTGTTTGGCTGGCCGGACCGAAGCAGAAGCTTCGGCCCACCGCATGTGGTGCTTTTCCCGGCGTTTCTCCTTTCTGGCTTCCCTCTCCTCCTGGCCCAAGGTGGGAGGTTGAGTCCTGACCAGGGGAAGGGGAATAGCTGGTGGTGCTGCCGCAGCCTCCGTAGGTGCCACGGAGGGGCCAGAGGACAAAGCCGGGTCCGGAGGCAGAGGTCCCCCCAGAATCAGCTTCGCCCTCCAGTCCTTAAGGGCCCTAGGGTTGAACGCTGCACAAATAGTGCAGCCGGAGGAAAGGTGTTCAACCCCAAGGCATAAAACACAGCAAGTGTGGACATCCACTTGGACAGCTTATGGCCACACTCGGTACACTTTGAGAAAAATGTTTTGGGTGCCTCTGCCATTATCAAAGAAAAACAACACACTCGCTAGGCCCCAAAACCACACACTCTAACGCAAACACGGGGGAGAAGAAAGAAAATACTAAAATAATAGATCAAATAAAGCCTTAAGACTACTGGGAGTCTACTTAACACACACACACACACACACACACACACACACACACACACACACACACAAAATTCTGATTAAATTAAGAAAAAGGAAAGATTTCTCTCACAAAAATCACAGAAACCACTCCAGGAAGCTCGATAAAGCTGCTGAAGTGAACCGGGGCAAACTAGATCTGGGGTCAGGAAGGGATAGCAGGGGATTATGGGCAGGGGGAGGAGCTTGGAGCTCGGATCTTAGCTGTTGGAAGCTGCCGGCTCGGATCCGATATGGATCCGTTAACCCATAGGTTGATGGACAAATGAAGTTAACTACTTCAGATTAGAGGTTAAGATGTAGGATCCATCTGTGACTTTAGAACTGCCATACTAGCAGTAAGGATGTAGGATCCATCTGTGACTTTAGAACTGCCATACTAGCAGTAAGGATGTAGGATCCATCTGTGACTTTAGAACTGCCATACTAGCAGTAAGGATGTAGGATCCATCTGTGACTTTAGAACTGCCATACTAGCAGTAAGGATGTAGGATCCATCTGTGACTTTAGAACTGCCATACTAGCAGTAAGGATGTAGGATCCATCTGTGACTTTAGAACTGCCATACTAGCAGTAAGGATGTAGGATCCATCTGTGACTTTAGAACTGCCATACTAGCAGTAAGGATGTAGGATCCATCTGTGACTTTAGAACTGCCATACTAGCAGTAAGGATGTAGGATCCATCTGTGACTTTAGAACTGCCATACTAGCAGTAAGGATGTAGGATCCATCTGTGACTTTAGAACTGCCATACTAGCAGTAAGGATGTAGGATCCATCTGTGACTTTAGAACTGCCATACTAGCAGTAAGGATGTAGGATCCATCTGTGACTTTAGAACTGCCATACTAGCAGTAAGGATGTAGGATCCATCTGTGACTTTAGAACTGCCATACTAGCAGTAAGGATGTAGGATCCATCTGTGACTTTAGAACTGCCATACTAGCAGTAAGGATGTAGGATCCATCTGTGACTTTAGAACTGCCATACTAGCAGTAAGGATGTAGGATCCATCTGTGACTTTAGAACTGCCATACTAGCAGTAAGGATGTAGGATCCATCTGTGACTTTAGAACTGCCATACTAGCAGTAAGGATGTAGGATCCATCTGTGACTTTAGAACTGCCATACTAGCAGTAAGGATGTAGGATCCATCTGTGACTTTAGAACTGCCATACTAGCAGTAAGGATGTAGGATCCATCTGTGACTTTAGAACTGCCATACTAGCAGTAAGGATGTAGGATCCATCTGTGACTTTAGAACTGCCATACTAGCAGTAAGGATGTAGGATCCATCTGTGACTTTAGAACTGCCATACTAGCAGTAAGGATGTAGGATCCATCTGTGACTTTAGAACTGCCATACTAGCAGTAAGGATGTAGGATCCATCTGTGACTTTAGAACTGCCATACTAGCAGTAAGGATGTAGGATCCATCTGTGACTTTAGAACTGCCATACTAGCAGTAAGGATGTAGGATCCATCTGTGACTTTAGAACTGCCATACTAGCAGTAAGGATGTAGGATCCATCTGTGACTTTAGAACTGCCATACTAGCAGTAAGGATGTAGGATCCATCTGTGACTTTAGAACTGCCATACTAGCAGTAAGGATGTAGGATCCATCTGTGACTTTAGAACTGCCATACTAGCAGTAAGGATGTAGGATCCATCTGTGACTTTAGAACTGCCATACTAGCAGTAAGGATGTAGGATCCATCTGTGACTTTAGAACTGCCATACTAGCAGTAAGGATGTAGGATCCATCTGTGACTTTAGAACTGCCATACTAGCAGTAAGGATGTAGGATCCATCTGTGACTTTAGAACTGCCATACTAGCAGTAAGGATGTAGGATCCATCTGTGACTTTAGAACTGCCATACTAGCAGTAAGGATGTAGGATCCATCTGTGACTTTAGAACTGCCATACTAGCAGTAAGGATGTAGGATCCATCTGTGACTTTAGAACTGCCATACTAGCAGTAAGGATGTAGGATCCATCTGTGACTTTAGAACTGCCATACTAGCAGTAAGGATGTAGGATCCATCTGTGACTTTAGAACTGCCATACTAGCAGTAAGGATGTAGGATCCATCTGTGACTTTAGAACTGCCATACTAGCAGTAAGGATGTAGGATCCATCTGTGACTTTAGAACTGCCATACTAGCAGTAAGGATGTAGGATCCATCTGTGACTTTAGAACTGCCATACTAGCAGTAAGGATGTAGGATCCATCTGTGACTTTAGAACTGCCATACTAGCAGTAAGGATGTAGGATCCATCTGTGACTTTAGAACTGCCATACTAGCAGTAAGGATGTAGGATCCATCTGTGACTTTAGAACTGCCATACTAGCAGTAAGGATGTAGGATCCATCTGTGACTTTAGAACTGCCATACTAGCAGTAAGGATGTAGGATCCATCTGTGACTTTAGAACTGCCATACTAGCAGTAAGGATGTAGGATCCATCTGTGACTTTAGAACTGCCATACTAGCAGTAAGGATGTAGGATCCATCTGTGACTTTAGAACTGCCATACTAGCAGTAAGGATGTAGGATCCATCTGTGACTTTAGAACTGCCATACTAGCAGTAAGGATGTAGGATCCATCTGTGACTTTAGAACTGCCATACTAGCAGTAAGGATGTAGGATCCATCTGTGACTTTAGAACTGCCATACTAGCAGTAAGGATGTAGGATCCATCTGTGACTTTAGAACTGCCATACTAGCAGTAAGGATGTAGGATCCATCTGTGACTTTAGAACTGCCATACTAGCAGTAAGGATGTAGGATCCATCTGTGACTTTAGAACTGCCATACTAGCAGTAAGGATGTAGGATCCATCTGTGACTTTAGAACTGCCATACTAGCAGTAAGGATGTAGGATCCATCTGTGACTTTAGAACTGCCATACTAGCAGTAAGGATGTAGGATCCATCTGTGACTTTAGAACTGCCATACTAGCAGTAAGGATGTAGGATCCATCTGTGACTTTAGAACTGCCATACTAGCAGTAAGGATGTAGGATCCATCTGTGACTTTAGAACTGCCATACTAGCAGTAAGGATGTAGGATCCATCTGTGACTTTAGAACTGCCATACTAGCAGTAAGGATGTAGGATCCATCTGTGACTTTAGAACTGCCATACTAGCAGTAAGGATGTAGGATCCATCTGTGACTTTAGAACTGCCATACTAGCAGTAAGGATGTAGGATCCATCTGTGACTTTAGAACTGCCATACTAGCAGTAAGGATGTAGGATCCATCTGTGACTTTAGAACTGCCATACTAGCAGTAAGGATGTAGGATCCATCTGTGACTTTAGAACTGCCATACTAGCAGTAAGGATGTAGGATCCATCTGTGACTTTAGAACTGCCATACTAGCAGTAAGGATGTAGGATCCATCTGTGACTTTAGAACTGCCATACTAGCAGTAAGGATGTAGGATCCATCTGTGACTTTAGAACTGCCATACTAGCAGTAAGGATGTAGGATCCATCTGTGACTTTAGAACTGCCATACTAGCAGTAAGGATGTAGGATCCATCTGTGACTTTAGAACTGCCATACTAGCAGTAAGGATGTAGGATCCATCTGTGACTTTAGAACTGCCATACTAGCAGTAAGGATGTAGGATCCATCTGTGACTTTAGAACTGCCATACTAGCAGTAAGGATGTAGGATCCATCTGTGACTTTAGAACTGCCATACTAGCAGTAAGGATGTAGGATCCATCTGTGACTTTAGAACTGCCATACTAGCAGTAAGGATGTAGGATCCATCTGTGACTTTAGAACTGCCATACTAGCAGTAAGGATGTAGGATCCATCTGTGACTTTAGAACTGCCATACTAGCAGTAAGGATGTAGGATCCATCTGTGACTTTAGAACTGCCATACTAGCAGTAAGGATGTAGGATCCATCTGTGACTTTAGAACTGCCATACTAGCAGTAAGGATGTAGGATCCATCTGTGACTTTAGAACTGCCATACTAGCAGTAAGGATGTAGGATCCATCTGTGACTTTAGAACTGCCATACTAGCAGTAAGGATGTAGGATCCATCTGTGACTTTAGAACTGCCATACTAGCAGTAAGGATGTAGGATCCATCTGTGACTTTAGAACTGCCATACTAGCAGTAAGGATGTAGGATCCATCTGTGACTTTAGAACTGCCATACTAGCAGTAAGGATGTAGGATCCATCTGTGACTTTAGAACTGCCATACTAGCAGTAAGGATGTAGGATCCATCTGTGACTTTAGAACTGCCATACTAGCAGTAAGGATGTAGGATCCATCTGTGACTTTAGAACTGCCATACTAGCAGTAAGGATGTAGGATCCATCTGTGACTTTAGAACTGCCATACTAGCAGTAAGGATGTAGGATCCATCTGTGACTTTAGAACTGCCATACTAGCAGTAAGGATGTAGGATCCATCTGTGACTTTAGAACTGCCATACTAGCAGTAAGGATGTAGGATCCATCTGTGACTTTAGAACTGCCATACTAGCAGTAAGGATGTAGGATCCATCTGTGACTTTAGAACTGCCATACTAGCAGTAAGGATGTAGGATCCATCTGTGACTTTAGAACTGCCATACTAGCAGTAAGGATGTAGGATCCATCTGTGACTTTAGAACTGCCATACTAGCAGTAAGGATGTAGGATCCATCTGTGACTTTAGAACTGCCATACTAGCAGTAAGGATGTAGGATCCATCTGTGACTTTAGAACTGCCATACTAGCAGTAAGGATGTAGGATCCATCTGTGACTTTAGAACTGCCATACTAGCAGTAAGGATGTAGGATCCATCTGTGACTTTAGAACTGCCATACTAGCAGTAAGGATGTAGGATCCATCTGTGACTTTAGAACTGCCATACTAGCAGTAAGGATGTAGGATCCATCTGTGACTTTAGAACTGCCATACTAGCAGTAAGGATGTAGGATCCATCTGTGACTTTAGAACTGCCATACTAGCAGTAAGGATGTAGGATCCATCTGTGACTTTAGAACTGCCATACTAGCAGTAAGGATGTAGGATCCATCTGTGACTTTAGAACTGCCATACTAGCAGTAAGGATGTAGGATCCATCTGTGACTTTAGAACTGCCATACTAGCAGTAAGGATGTAGGATCCATCTGTGACTTTAGAACTGCCATACTAGCAGTAAGGATGTAGGATCCATCTGTGACTTTAGAACTGCCATACTAGCAGTAAGGATGTAGGATCCATCTGTGACTTTAGAACTGCCATACTAGCAGTAAGGATGTAGGATCCATCTGTGACTTTAGAACTGCCATACTAGCAGTAAGGATGTAGGATCCATCTGTGACTTTAGAACTGCCATACTAGCAGTAAGGATGTAGGATCCATCTGTGACTTTAGAACTGCCATACTAGCAGTAAGGATGTAGGATCCATCTGTGACTTTAGAACTGCCATACTAGCAGTAAGGATGTAGGATCCATCTGTGACTTTAGAACTGCCATACTAGCAGTAAGGATGTAGGATCCATCTGTGACTTTAGAACTGCCATACTAGCAGTAAGGATGTAGGATCCATCTGTGACTTTAGAACTGCCATACTAGCAGTAAGGATGTAGGATCCATCTGTGACTTTAGAACTGCCATACTAGCAGTAAGGATGTAGGATCCATCTGTGACTTTAGAACTGCCATACTAGCAGTAAGGATGTAGGATCCATCTGTGACTTTAGAACTGCCATACTAGCAGTAAGGATGTAGGATCCATCTGTGACTTTAGAACTGCCATACTAGCAGTAAGGATGTAGGATCCATCTGTGACTTTAGAACTGCCATACTAGCAGTAAGGATGTAGGATCCATCTGTGACTTTAGAACTGCCATACTAGCAGTAAGGATGTAGGATCCATCTGTGACTTTAGAACTGCCATACTAGCAGTAAGGATGTAGGATCCATCTGTGACTTTAGAACTGCCATACTAGCAGTAAGGATGTAGGATCCATCTGTGACTTTAGAACTGCCATACTAGCAGTAAGGATGTAGGATCCATCTGTGACTTTAGAACTGCCATACTAGCAGTAAGGATGTAGGATCCATCTGTGACTTTAGAACTGCCATACTAGCAGTAAGGATGTAGGATCCATCTGTGACTTTAGAACTGCCATACTAGCAGTAAGGATGTAGGATCCATCTGTGACTTTAGAACTGCCATACTAGCAGTAAGGATGTAGGATCCATCTGTGACTTTAGAACTGCCATACTAGCAGTAAGGATGTAGGATCCATCTGTGACTTTAGAACTGCCATACTAGCAGTAAGGATGTAGGATCCATCTGTGACTTTAGAACTGCCATACTAGCAGTAAGGATGTAGGATCCATCTGTGACTTTAGAACTGCCATACTAGCAGTAAGGATGTAGGATCCATCTGTGACTTTAGAACTGCCATACTAGCAGTAAGGATGTAGGATCCATCTGTGACTTTAGAACTGCCATACTAGCAGTAAGGATGTAGGATCCATCTGTGACTTTAGAACTGCCATACTAGCAGTAAGGATGTAGGATCCATCTGTGACTTTAGAACTGCCATACTAGCAGTAAGGATGTAGGATCCATCTGTGACTTTAGAACTGCCATACTAGCAGTAAGGATGTAGGATCCATCTGTGACTTTAGAACTGCCATACTAGCAGTAAGGATGTAGGATCCATCTGTGACTTTAGAACTGCCATACTAGCAGTAAGGATGTAGGATCCATCTGTGACTTTAGAACTGCCATACTAGCAGTAAGGATGTAGGATCCATCTGTGACTTTAGAACTGCCATACTAGCAGTAAGGATGTAGGATCCATCTGTGACTTTAGAACTGCCATACTAGCAGTAAGGATGTAGGATCCATCTGTGACTTTAGAACTGCCATACTAGCAGTAAGGATGTAGGATCCATCTGTGACTTTAGAACTGCCATACTAGCAGTAAGGATGTAGGATCCATCTGTGACTTTAGAACTGCCATACTAGCAGTAAGGATGTAGGATCCATCTGTGACTTTAGAACTGCCATACTAGCAGTAAGGATGTAGGATCCATCTGTGACTTTAGAACTGCCATACTAGCAGTAAGGATGTAGGATCCATCTGTGACTTTAGAACTGCCATACTAGCAGTAAGGATGTAGGATCCATCTGTGACTTTAGAACTGCCATACTAGCAGTAAGGATGTAGGATCCATCTGTGACTTTAGAACTGCCATACTAGCAGTAAGGATGTAGGATCCATCTGTGACTTTAGAACTGCCATACTAGCAGTAAGGATGTAGGATCCATCTGTGACTTTAGAACTGCCATACTAGCAGTAAGGATGTAGGATCCATCTGTGACTTTAGAACTGCCATACTAGCAGTAAGGATGTAGGATCCATCTGTGACTTTAGAACTGCCATACTAGCAGTAAGGATGTAGGATCCATCTGTGACTTTAGAACTGCCATACTAGCAGTAAGGATGTAGGATCCATCTGTGACTTTAGAACTGCCATACTAGCAGTAAGGATGTAGGATCCATCTGTGACTTTAGAACTGCCATACTAGCAGTAAGGATGTAGGATCCATCTGTGACTTTAGAACTGCCATACTAGCAGTAAGGATGTAGGATCCATCTGTGACTTTAGAACTGCCATACTAGCAGTAAGGATGTAGGATCCATCTGTGACTTTAGAACTGCCATACTAGCAGTAAGGATGTAGGATCCATCTGTGACTTTAGAACTGCCATACTAGCAGTAAGGATGTAGGATCCATCTGTGACTTTAGAACTGCCATACTAGCAGTAAGGATGTAGGATCCATCTGTGACTTTAGAACTGCCATACTAGCAGTAAGGATGTAGGATCCATCTGTGACTTTAGAACTGCCATACTAGCAGTAAGGATGTAGGATCCATCTGTGACTTTAGAACTGCCATACTAGCAGTAAGGATGTAGGATCCATCTGTGACTTTAGAACTGCCATACTAGCAGTAAGGATGTAGGATCCATCTGTGACTTTAGAACTGCCATACTAGCAGTAAGGATGTAGGATCCATCTGTGACTTTAGAACTGCCATACTAGCAGTAAGGATGTAGGATCCATCTGTGACTTTAGAACTGCCATACTAGCAGTAAGGATGTAGGATCCATCTGTGACTTTAGAACTGCCATACTAGCAGTAAGGATGTAGGATCCATCTGTGACTTTAGAACTGCCATACTAGCAGTAAGGATGTAGGATCCATCTGTGACTTTAGAACTGCCATACTAGCAGTAAGGATGTAGGATCCATCTGTGACTTTAGAACTGCCATACTAGCAGTAAGGATGTAGGATCCATCTGTGACTTTAGAACTGCCATACTAGCAGTAAGGATGTAGGATCCATCTGTGACTTTAGAACTGCCATACTAGCAGTAAGGATGTAGGATCCATCTGTGACTTTAGAACTGCCATACTAGCAGTAAGGATGTAGGATCCATCTGTGACTTTAGAACTGCCATACTAGCAGTAAGGATGTAGGATCCATCTGTGACTTTAGAACTGCCATACTAGCAGTAAGGATGTAGGATCCATCTGTGACTTTAGAACTGCCATACTAGCAGTAAGGATGTAGGATCCATCTGTGACTTTAGAACTGCCATACTAGCAGTAAGGATGTAGGATCCATCTGTGACTTTAGAACTGCCATACTAGCAGTAAGGATGTAGGATCCATCTGTGACTTTAGAACTGCCATACTAGCAGTAAGGATGTAGGATCCATCTGTGACTTTAGAACTGCCATACTAGCAGTAAGGATGTAGGATCCATCTGTGACTTTAGAACTGCCATACTAGCAGTAAGGATGTAGGATCCATCTGTGACTTTAGAACTGCCATACTAGCAGTAAGGATGTAGGATCCATCTGTGACTTTAGAACTGCCATACTAGCAGTAAGGATGTAGGATCCATCTGTGACTTTAGAACTGCCATACTAGCAGTAAGGATGTAGGATCCATCTGTGACTTTAGAACTGCCATACTAGCAGTAAGGATGTAGGATCCATCTGTGACTTTAGAACTGCCATACTAGCAGTAAGGATGTAGGATCCATCTGTGACTTTAGAACTGCCATACTAGCAGTAAGGATGTAGGATCCATCTGTGACTTTAGAACTGCCATACTAGCAGTAAGGATGTAGGATCCATCTGTGACTTTAGAACTGCCATACTAGCAGTAAGGATGTAGGATCCATCTGTGACTTTAGAACTGCCATACTAGCAGTAAGGATGTAGGATCCATCTGTGACTTTAGAACTGCCATACTAGCAGTAAGGATGTAGGATCCATCTGTGACTTTAGAACTGCCATACTAGCAGTAAGGATGTAGGATCCATCTGTGACTTTAGAACTGCCATACTAGCAGTAAGGATGTAGGATCCATCTGTGACTTTAGAACTGCCATACTAGCAGTAAGGATGTAGGATCCATCTGTGACTTTAGAACTGCCATACTAGCAGTAAGGATGTAGGATCCATCTGTGACTTTAGAACTGCCATACTAGCAGTAAGGATGTAGGATCCATCTGTGACTTTAGAACTGCCATACTAGCAGTAAGGATGTAGGATCCATCTGTGACTTTAGAACTGCCATACTAGCAGTAAGGATGTAGGATCCATCTGTGACTTTAGAACTGCCATACTAGCAGTAAGGATGTAGGATCCATCTGTGACTTTAGAACTGCCATACTAGCAGTAAGGATGTAGGATCCATCTGTGACTTTAGAACTGCCATACTAGCAGTAAGGATGTAGGATCCATCTGTGACTTTAGAACTGCCATACTAGCAGTAAGGATGTAGGATCCATCTGTGACTTTAGAACTGCCATACTAGCAGTAAGGATGTAGGATCCATCTGTGACTTTAGAACTGCCATACTAGCAGTAAGGATGTAGGATCCATCTGTGACTTTAGAACTGCCATACTAGCAGTAAGGATGTAGGATCCATCTGTGACTTTAGAACTGCCATACTAGCAGTAAGGATGTAGGATCCATCTGTGACTTTAGAACTGCCATACTAGCAGTAAGGATGTAGGATCCATCTGTGACTTTAGAACTGCCATACTAGCAGTAAGGATGTAGGATCCATCTGTGACTTTAGAACTGCCATACTAGCAGTAAGGATGTAGGATCCATCTGTGACTTTAGAACTGCCATACTAGCAGTAAGGATGTAGGATCCATCTGTGACTTTAGAACTGCCATACTAGCAGTAAGGATGTAGGATCCATCTGTGACTTTAGAACTGCCATACTAGCAGTAAGGATGTAGGATCCATCTGTGACTTTAGAACTGCCATACTAGCAGTAAGGATGTAGGATCCATCTGTGACTTTAGAACTGCCATACTAGCAGTAAGGATGTAGGATCCATCTGTGACTTTAGAACTGCCATACTAGCAGTAAGGATGTAGGATCCATCTGTGACTTTAGAACTGCCATACTAGCAGTAAGGATGTAGGATCCATCTGTGACTTTAGAACTGCCATACTAGCAGTAAGGATGTAGGATCCATCTGTGACTTTAGAACTGCCATACTAGCAGTAAGGATGTAGGATCCATCTGTGACTTTAGAACTGCCATACTAGCAGTAAGGATGTAGGATCCATCTGTGACTTTAGAACTGCCATACTAGCAGTAAGGATGTAGGATCCATCTGTGACTTTAGAACTGCCATACTAGCAGTAAGGATGTAGGATCCATCTGTGACTTTAGAACTGCCATACTAGCAGTAAGGATGTAGGATCCATCTGTGACTTTAGAACTGCCATACTAGCAGTAAGGATGTAGGATCCATCTGTGACTTTAGAACTGCCATACTAGCAGTAAGGATGTAGGATCCATCTGTGACTTTAGAACTGCCATACTAGCAGTAAGGATGTAGGATCCATCTGTGACTTTAGAACTGCCATACTAGCAGTAAGGATGTAGGATCCATCTGTGACTTTAGAACTGCCATACTAGCAGTAAGGATGTAGGATCCATCTGTGACTTTAGAACTGCCATACTAGCAGTAAGGATGTAGGATCCATCTGTGACTTTAGAACTGCCATACTAGCAGTAAGGATGTAGGATCCATCTGTGACTTTAGAACTGCCATACTAGCAGTAAGGATGTAGGATCCATCTGTGACTTTAGAACTGCCATACTAGCAGTAAGGATGTAGGATCCATCTGTGACTTTAGAACTGCCATACTAGCAGTAAGGATGTAGGATCCATCTGTGACTTTAGAACTGCCATACTAGCAGTAAGGATGTAGGATCCATCTGTGACTTTAGAACTGCCATACTAGCAGTAAGGATGTAGGATCCATCTGTGACTTTAGAACTGCCATACTAGCAGTAAGGATGTAGGATCCATCTGTGACTTTAGAACTGCCATACTAGCAGTAAGGATGTAGGATCCATCTGTGACTTTAGAACTGCCATACTAGCAGTAAGGATGTAGGATCCATCTGTGACTTTAGAACTGCCATACTAGCAGTAAGGATGTAGGATCCATCTGTGACTTTAGAACTGCCATACTAGCAGTAAGGATGTAGGATCCATCTGTGACTTTAGAACTGCCATACTAGCAGTAAGGATGTAGGATCCATCTGTGACTTTAGAACTGCCATACTAGCAGTAAGGATGTAGGATCCATCTGTGACTTTAGAACTGCCATACTAGCAGTAAGGATGTAGGATCCATCTGTGACTTTAGAACTGCCATACTAGCAGTAAGGATGTAGGATCCATCTGTGACTTTAGAACTGCCATACTAGCAGTAAGGATGTAGGATCCATCTGTGACTTTAGAACTGCCATACTAGCAGTAAGGATGTAGGATCCATCTGTGACTTTAGAACTGCCATACTAGCAGTAAGGATGTAGGATCCATCTGTGACTTTAGAACTGCCATACTAGCAGTAAGGATGTAGGATCCATCTGTGACTTTAGAACTGCCATACTAGCAGTAAGGATGTAGGATCCATCTGTGACTTTAGAACTGCCATACTAGCAGTAAGGATGTAGGATCCATCTGTGACTTTAGAACTGCCATACTAGCAGTAAGGATGTAGGATCCATCTGTGACTTTAGAACTGCCATACTAGCAGTAAGGATGTAGGATCCATCTGTGACTTTAGAACTGCCATACTAGCAGTAAGGATGTAGGATCCATCTGTGACTTTAGAACTGCCATACTAGCAGTAAGGATGTAGGATCCATCTGTGACTTTAGAACTGCCATACTAGCAGTAAGGATGTAGGATCCATCTGTGACTTTAGAACTGCCATACTAGCAGTAAGGATGTAGGATCCATCTGTGACTTTAGAACTGCCATACTAGCAGTAAGGATGTAGGATCCATCTGTGACTTTAGAACTGCCATACTAGCAGTAAGGATGTAGGATCCATCTGTGACTTTAGAACTGCCATACTAGCAGTAAGGATGTAGGATCCATCTGTGACTTTAGAACTGCCATACTAGCAGTAAGGATGTAGGATCCATCTGTGACTTTAGAACTGCCATACTAGCAGTAAGGATGTAGGATCCATCTGTGACTTTAGAACTGCCATACTAGCAGTAAGGATGTAGGATCCATCTGTGACTTTAGAACTGCCATACTAGCAGTAAGGATGTAGGATCCATCTGTGACTTTAGAACTGCCATACTAGCAGTAAGGATGTAGGATCCATCTGTGACTTTAGAACTGCCATACTAGCAGTAAGGATGTAGGATCCATCTGTGACTTTAGAACTGCCATACTAGCAGTAAGGATGTAGGATCCATCTGTGACTTTAGAACTGCCATACTAGCAGTAAGGATGTAGGATCCATCTGTGACTTTAGAACTGCCATACTAGCAGTAAGGATGTAGGATCCATCTGTGACTTTAGAACTGCCATACTAGCAGTAAGGATGTAGGATCCATCTGTGACTTTAGAACTGCCATACTAGCAGTAAGGATGTAGGATCCATCTGTGACTTTAGAACTGCCATACTAGCAGTAAGGATGTAGGATCCATCTGTGACTTTAGAACTGCCATACTAGCAGTAAGGATGTAGGATCCATCTGTGACTTTAGAACTGCCATACTAGCAGTAAGGATGTAGGATCCATCTGTGACTTTAGAACTGCCATACTAGCAGTAAGGATGTAGGATCCATCTGTGACTTTAGAACTGCCATACTAGCAGTAAGGATGTAGGATCCATCTGTGACTTTAGAACTGCCATACTAGCAGTAAGGATGTAGGATCCATCTGTGACTTTAGAACTGCCATACTAGCAGTAAGGATGTAGGATCCATCTGTGACTTTAGAACTGCCATACTAGCAGTAAGGATGTAGGATCCATCTGTGACTTTAGAACTGCCATACTAGCAGTAAGGATGTAGGATCCATCTGTGACTTTAGAACTGCCATACTAGCAGTAAGGATGTAGGATCCATCTGTGACTTTAGAACTGCCATACTAGCAGTAAGGATGTAGGATCCATCTGTGACTTTAGAACTGCCATACTAGCAGTAAGGATGTAGGATCCATCTGTGACTTTAGAACTGCCATACTAGCAGTAAGGATGTAGGATCCATCTGTGACTTTAGAACTGCCATACTAGCAGTAAGGATGTAGGATCCATCTGTGACTTTAGAACTGCCATACTAGCAGTAAGGATGTAGGATCCATCTGTGACTTTAGAACTGCCATACTAGCAGTAAGGATGTAGGATCCATCTGTGACTTTAGAACTGCCATACTAGCAGTAAGGATGTAGGATCCATCTGTGACTTTAGAACTGCCATACTAGCAGTAAGGATGTAGGATCCATCTGTGACTTTAGAACTGCCATACTAGCAGTAAGGATGTAGGATCCATCTGTGACTTTAGAACTGCCATACTAGCAGTAAGGATGTAGGATCCATCTGTGACTTTAGAACTGCCATACTAGCAGTAAGGATGTAGGATCCATCTGTGACTTTAGAACTGCCATACTAGCAGTAAGGATGTAGGATCCATCTGTGACTTTAGAACTGCCATACTAGCAGTAAGGATGTAGGATCCATCTGTGACTTTAGAACTGCCATACTAGCAGTAAGGATGTAGGATCCATCTGTGACTTTAGAACTGCCATACTAGCAGTAAGGATGTAGGATCCATCTGTGACTTTAGAACTGCCATACTAGCAGTAAGGATGTAGAATCCTAGTATGGCAGTTCTAAAGTCACAGATGGATCCTACATACTTACTGCTAGTATGGCAGTTCTGTAGACATAGATGGATCCTATATCCTGACTGCTAGTATGGCAGTTCTAAAGTCACTAATGGATCTTACATCCTTACTGCTAGTATGGCAGTTCTAAAGTCACAGATGGATCCTACATCCTTACTGCTAGTATGGCAGTTCTAAAGTCACAGGTGGATCCTACATCCTTACTGCTAGTATGGCAGTTCTAAAGTCACAAATGGATCCTACATCCTTACTGCTAGTATGGCAGTTCAAAAGTCACAGATGGATCCTACATCCTTACTGTTAGTATGGCAGTTCTAAAGTCACAGATGAATCCTACATCCTTACTGGTAGTATGGCAGCTCTAATGTCACAGATGGATCCTACATCCTTACTGCTAGTATGGCAGTTCTAAAGTTACAGATGGATCCTACATCCTTACTGCTAGTATGGCAGTTCTAAAGTCACAGATGGATCCTACATCCTCACTGCTAGTACGGCAGTTCTAAAGTCACAGATGGATCCTACATCCTTACTGCTAGTATGGCAGTTCTAAAGTCACAGATGGATCCTACATCCTTACTGCAGGTATGGCAGTTCTAAAGTCACAGATGGATCCTACATCCTTACTGCTAGTATGGCAGTTCTGTAGATATAGATGGATCCCATATCCTTACTGCTAGTATGGCAGTTCTAAAGTCAAAGATGGATCCTACATCCTTACTGCTAGTATGGCAATTCTAAAGTCACAGATGGATCATACATCCTTACTGCTAGTATGTCAGTTCTAAAGTCACAGATGGATCCTATATCCTTAATGCTAGTATGGCAGTTCTAAAGTCACAGATGGATCCTACATCCTTACTGCTAGTATGGCAGTTCTAAACTCACAGATGGATCCTACATACTTACTGCTAGTATGGCAGTTCTAAAGTCACAGATGGATCCTACATCCTTACTGCTAGTATGGCAGTTCTAAAGTCACGGATTCATCCTACAACCTTACTGCTAGTATGGCAGTTCTAAAGTCACAGATGGATCCTAGATCCTTAATGCTAGTATGGCAACTCAAAAGTCACAGATGGATCCTACATCCTTACTGCTAGTATGGCAGTTCTAAAGTCACAGATGGATCCTACATCCTTACTGCTAGTATGGCAGTTCTAAAGTCACAGATGGATCCTACATCCTTACTGCTAGTATGGCAGTTCTAAAGTCACAGATGGATCCTACATCCTTACTGCTAGTATGGCAGTTCTGTAGACATAGATGGATCCTACATCCTTACTGCTAGTATGGCAGTTTTGTAGAGATAGATAGATCCTACATCCTTACTGCTGGTATGCCTTTTCTAAAGTCACAGATGGATCCTACATCCTTACTGCGGGTATGGCAGTTCTAAAGTCACAGATGGATCCAAGTTCCATAATGCTAGTATGGCAGCTCTAAAGTCACAGATGGATCCTACATCCTTACTGCTGGTATGGCAGTTCTAAAGTCACAAATGGATCCTACATCCTTACAGCTAGTATGGCAGTTCTAAAGTTACAGATGGATCCTACATCCTTACTGCTAGTATGGCAGTTCTAAAGTCAGAGATGAATCCTACATCCCTACTGGTAGTATGGCAGTTCTAAAGTCACAGATAGAGCCTACATCATTACTGCTAGTATGGCAGTTCTAAAGTCAAAGATAGATCCTACATCCTTACTGCTGGTATGGCAGTTCTAAAGTCACAGATGGATCCTAGATCCTTAATGCTAGTATGACAGCTCTAAAGTCACAGATGGATCCTACATACTTACTGCTAGTATGGCAGTTCTAAAGTTACAGATGGATCCTACATCCTTACTGCTAGCATGGCAGTTCTAAAGTCACAGACGGATCCTACATCTTAACCGCTAGTATGGCAGTTCTAAAGTCACAGGTGCATCCTACATCCATACTGCAGTATGGCAGTTCTAAAGTCACAGATGGATCCTACATCCTTACTGCTAGTATGGCAGTTCTGAAGTCACAGATGGATCCTACATCCTTACTGCTATTATGGCAGTTCTAAAGTCACAGATGGATCCTACATCCTTACTGCTAGTATGGCAGTTCTAAAGTCACAGATGGATCCTACATCCTTACTGCTAGCATGGCAGTTCTAAAGTCACAGAAGGATCCTACATCCTTACTGCTAGTATGGCAGTTCTAAAGTCACAGATGGATCCTACATCCTTAATGCTAGTATGGCAGTTCTAAAGTCACAGATGGATCCTATATCCTTACTGATAGTATGGCAGTTCGAAAGTCACAGATGGATCCTACATCCTTACTGCTAGTATGGCAGTTCTAAAGTCACAGATGGATCCTACATCCTTACTGCTAGTATGGCAGTTCTAAAGTCACGGATTCAACCTACAACCTTACTTCTAGTATGGCAGCTCTAAAGTCACAGATGGATCCTACATCCTTACTGCTAGTATGGCAGTTTTGTAGAGATAGATAGATCCTACATCCTTACTGCTGGTATGCCTTTTCTAAAGTCACAGATGGATCCTACATCCTTACTGCTGGTATGGCAGTTCTAAAGTCACAGATGGATCCTAGATCCTTAATGCTAGTATGGCAGCTAGAAAGTCACAGATGGATCCTACATCCTTACTGCTGGTATGGCAGTTCTAAAGTCACAGATGGATCCTACATCCTTACTGCTAGTATGGCAGTTCTAAAGTCACAGGTGGATCCTACATCCTTACTGCTAGTATGGCAGTTCAAAAGTCACAGATGGATCCTTCATCCTTACTACTAGTATGGCAGTTCTAATGTCACAAATGGATCCTACATCCTTACTGCTAGTATGGCAGTTCTAAAGTCACAGATGGATCCTACATCCTTACTGCTAGTATGGCAGTTCTAAAGTCACAGATGGATCCTAAATCCTTACTGCTATCATGGCAGTTCTAAAGTCACAGATGGATCCTACATCCTTACTGCTAGTATGGCAGTTCTAAAGTCACAGATGGATCCTACATCCTCACTGCTAGTATGGCAGTTCTAAAGTCACAGATGGATTCTACATCCTTACTGCTATTATGGCAGTTCTACAGTCACAGATGGATCCTACATCCTTAATGCAGTATGGCAGTTCTAAAGTCACAAATGGATCCTACATCCTTACTGCATACTTCTCTTCAAATGGCTGATGCACTTTACCAGAACTTTTAGATAAATTTGAGTGGGAATGGCAGCCCATGCAAGCTAAGATGCTGCAGAACCTGGCTTTAAGGCGGTGGTCTTTGAGCACTTGGGATTCAGACATTTGCAATAGTCCCAAATAAAAACTGCATCTTATGCATATATTTTTTTCTTTATGTGCTTATTAAGAAAACACATCATTTTTTCTTCACCAGTTAAAAATCGACGATTTGTGACAGAAATGTTTGAATAAGTTCTAGCATTATCAGTCTCCATTTCCAGGTAAATTGTAATAATTGACACAAATTAAGTGTTCCATTTTTACTTCTTTCCATTTGTTTATCAGGAAAGTCCAACTGAGCAAGAGCCCATTTTCACAGGAGGACTGGGGAGAAAATCTCCATAAAATGATGCATTGGACTTTTAATTTTACAGTAAAAAAATTACAAGGAATTGAAAGCAGTGCAATGTGTTGCCTAAGCAGGAAGAATTACCTTATACTACCTTACACTGAATTGAGAGTGCCACAATAGTTTCAAAAATGTAGAATGAACAAATTAATAAGGTAAACTTAAAGTAAAAGTCTAGTCTGGCATTAAAGGGTACATGTTATGTTTAATCTTATCATTTGGGGCTGAAAGCTGTTAACAAACTCCATCTTGCAGTGCATCATTTGATTCACTCTATGCATATACACAATACATTAATATACTCAAGTCTTTGAAAATGAACACAGGCAACAAAGATGTCTCAGCTTATTCTTGGACCAGCAGCTCACTTTCAGTCAAACACATGATACACCGTAATTCAGACCATAAAGCAACTGTTTACCTCTAACTATGCATTTGCTTACAGTAAAACCCATGATATCCATTGAAATCTTTCTCTGCAATATTGTTTACCAGTGATAGTAATAAACTCCTCATATAACTACAGAACCTAGCAGCCAGTCATAAAGAATACATACCGATTTTTTACTGTATTAAGCAAGAGGAAAAAATCAATTGTCAACATATTTGAAGACAAACTGGCTGCCAGTAGCAGCCCAGCCACTGTGGTCAGATTCTATGTATGTCTTTGAACTTAAAGCTTCTATATATTGTCCACTATCCTTCAATGAGTGGAAAAATCCGCAATTGTTCTTTGCTCTACTCCTCAATATCTAGAAAATATCATACAACCTCTCTGCGCAGACTAATTTTAATAATGCATTAATAGAAAGACAATTCATTATGGTACTTCCAGCTGCCTGGAATTGTTTCCAAAATGATATCAGAAATATCAGATGATTCTCAGAATTTCACAGTAATCTACTGGATCACCTTAGAGAAGAACATAAGTGTATCTGCATTTTATAGACTGGATAGCTAAGAATGATTCATATTCTAACATCTAAAATAGAGGTCTCTACCAAGAGAACGTTTATGTGAACAGCTCTTATGATCTGTATAGATAGTAATGCATCAGTGTGCACTTCTGAAATGCTTTTTGTAAGTCATCAAATCTTACATTACAGCAGCTAAGGCTAAAAGATGCAAATTAAGCATTATTTCCTAAAAATTAGTTAATTATCTTAATGTAATTAACTTCATATTGATCTAAGCATGTCAGACAACCAATTCATATTACCTATAACATCATTAGGTTTATACAAAACAAATGAAGAGCATGACGCCTTAAACTGGAGTGTAATTTTATTTTATCTCATCTGGTACCTCAACATTTCACCTTCAAAGGATAAATTACAAGCCAACAGTGAGCTCCATTTATACTTCTTGCCCCCCTGCTGATTAGTTAGAAAATCACATTCATTAAATAACATTTTTAAATATTTAACTATGTTTACATATTTCAAATATTTTTACATTTTTTTGAATACATACATCAGTATACAAAATAAAAAGCAAATGAAATGTTCTTATTATACACAATTAATATACCATATGAAATGCAACTTCAATATGTTCTCAAATATTTATAAATATCTTAATACATTAATCCATATTCAAACAGTAAATGACATTCAAATATTCAGATTAACTTCAAGGTTAAGACCCTTTGGATATAACATCCTAAAGTTAAGAATCATTTTACTGTCCAGTCTTAACAACTTCATAACAAAATCACCCCCTCTTACCATACAAGGTTGACTCAGAACACAAAAAAACAACGTTTCATCAGAACCTCCATAAACAGTATGAAATAGTTCGGCGACAGGACTACAAATATTTACATTACGAATGTCACCCAAGTGCTCTAAAATTTTAACCTTCACCATCCTCTTAGTCTGACCAATGTACCATGTAATATTTTCACATCCAGATCCCAAAATGTATACTACCACACAGGAACTACAATTAAAACACCCCCAGAGGTAAATTTTCTCCCATTAATATATGTCCTGACAAATTCTTAACCTTTTTACAAACCCTGCAATGACCACAAGGGGATGTACCTCCGCACCCAAACTTTCTACTATCATATCTTAAATTATAGGTTCATAGGTGTGCACTAGGCTAATGGCCCTGAAGCCTTTACAAGCCTAATCCATAGGATTACCCTAGCATCGTGCTACCCGACCTTAGTTTCCAGTGCTTCTGTTGAGTAGAGCCACTGGAGTGATCCCTGAAGGTGAATTTTCTATTTCCCATCCACTCATCAAGAATTCTCTTGAAGAGGGCCAGTGAGGTGCTCTGTTTGACATGTATGGGAAGTCTATTCCATAGAATGGGCAGTCTCTGGGTTATGAACCTGTCCCTCCAGCATGTTCTGTTGATTGTGGTAATGAGGTTGAGGTCTCTGGAGCATGTGGTAAAGAGAGATTGGGATTTCTTTAGATGCAGCATTTCTAACAGAGCTGGCTCAGACATGGCTTTGTAAGTCAAGCAGAGATCACCTCTAAGTAGGCAATATAAGACAGAGAATAGTTGGAGTTTTTTGAGTCTGTCTATATAGGACAAGTGTTTAAGGCCTAGGATCCATTTTTGTGAGGTACTTTTGTGGCCTCTCCAGTTGTAGCAGCTGTCTAGTGAGGTACATGCCAAATGGGGCATTGTACTCAATGACTGGCCTAATGAGGGAAGAGTAGTGAGAAACAATGACCTCTTTCTTCCTGGATGCAAAACCGTTAGTAATGAGATGTGCCACATAGAAGGACTTTCTGGCCACAGTGGCAGTGTGGTGGTCAAATGAGTGGTTGCTGTCAACCTGTGTTCCCAGATCTCTTATAATGCCTTCGGTGTCCAGTGGATTACCATCGATGTGCTAGTTCAGGGGAACTGGGTTTTTCCCAAAGGAGATGATGACACATTTTTTGAGCTTAAGGCTATGGCTCTGACACCAGTCGTTGGTCTCAGTGAGGCCTTTCTGTAGGATGTCAACATCACTTCGGGAGTTAATAATGGCTCCCAACTTGCAATCTTCTGCAAAATTTCTCAGCCACAGTCCTTTCGTGTTGGCCTGGGCTTCTGTGAAGTAGATACCAAACAGGAGAGGACCCCGGACCAATCCCTGTGGGACTCCACTCATGACTGGTCGGCAGTCTGACTTGGAGTCAGCTACCTTCACACTGTGGGTTATGTCTTTGAGCCAGTTTGCAACCCACCTAGTGATATAGGGGTTGATGCCTAGCTTAGCAAGTTTTTCTCTGATTCCTGAGTGGGAAATGGTATCAAAGGGCTTGGCCAGATCAAGGTAGTCTGTATGAACCACCTTGCCTTCATCCACAGCTTTGGTGACTGACTCAAAAAGTCGACTAAGTTGAGCAGGCATGATCTACACTTCACAAAACCAAACTGTGTGGGATCCAGAGTTTGGAGATTCCCTATATCCTTGTTTATTAGGTCCAGGATGATGCGTTCCATAGCTTTGCATAGCAGACTTGTCAGGCTAATGGGGAGATAGTTCCCAGGGACTGTAGTCACTCCTCCTTTGTGGAGAGGGATGACTATAGCAGTGCACCATTCAGTAGGTTTGAATACCTTCCAAATGAATATCTAATATTCTTAGGAAACAAATAGCCAAATTGCTTATCTGATGTTACCAAATGCCATAATTCCATAACTAATTTCCTCAAGGTCTCAGAGAAAGGGGAAAACTTGGTAGTTAAATATTTAAAAATGTTATTTAATGAATGTGATTTTCCAACCAATCAGCAGGGGGCAAGAAGTATAAATGGAGTTCACTTTTAGCTTGTAATTTATCCTTTGAAGGCAAAATGCCAAGGTACTGGATGAGATAAAATAATATTATGCTCCAGTTTAGTGCATCGTGCTCTTCACTTGTTTTGTATAGTTAGTTTTATTTATTGGTGTGGAGTATATAATTTGCGTTGCAACTACAGGCACAGATGTATTTACAAGTCACCTTCTTTAACATAGATCATGTTTTTATGACATAAACTTTTATTAAATTATCTTGTGGTCTATTAGTACATTGTTATGAACATTTTAATATTTTTAGTGATGTAAGTTCATAGGTTGACAATAGTACTGGGCTTTACTGCCCTTGTGAACAATTTTAAGCCTAGCCAATTATCCCATTTGGTGCTTAAAATGAACATATCCCACTGTAGTTTAGACTCTACTAAACCTTTCCAATATCTATATTCATATATTACTCTAGAGATAATTATTACTTCAAAACACAGACAATTGGAGGGGAACCATGCATTAGGATACAGCATTTAGTTGCTGCATTTGTCCTTTAGTAGTACAAAGTGTATCATTGGGTAAATTTTATATTCAAGTCCATTGATCCAAGTTAGACTTCAGTGTGATCAGTGATGAGCTTTATTTTACACTGATGGGGAGTCTATTCCAAAACAGTGGTACCCTCTGGGAGATATATATGTCCCTCCAAATCATTCTGTTAATGTGGTAGAGGTTTAGGTCTCCAGATCCATATTTCTGATACTATTTGACTTGCAGATGTGAAGTAAGTTCATCAATAATAGGTCAGAGTATCCCTTGTATGCTTTTCAAAGGTAATGTCTTAGCAGTCTGTACAAGACTGAATATAGTGATAGAGGTAGTCCATGTGGGACATATTATTTAGACCTTGTATCTTTTTTGTGATGCATCTATGTAGGCTTTCCAGTACATGCTAAACTGGGTATTATGCTCATTGATTAGCCTAATGAGGGATGAGTAAAGAGGGACAATGACATCCATGGATCTTGATGCAGTCTCTTTGTTTATGAGCTGAGCAATATAGAAGAACTTCCTTAGCACAATGGACATATTCTGGTCAAAAGTTATGCCACTGCCCACATCCCAAATTACTGGGTCAAGCCTTAGGGATGTGTTGTCAAAGTGGTAGTTGCTCGGGGAGGGAGGTCAACTTTCAAAGGAGACAATAAAGCATTTTTTGGCATTTAGCTTTAGTCCATGAGTCTGGCACCAGTTATTGCTTGGGGCAAGCATTCCTGTAGGAATTTTTTGTGGGTTTGATTAGTGCTACTAGCTTGCACTCATCTGCAGACATAATTAGCTAGAGTGCTTTGGTATTTGATTTACTTCTGCAAAGTAGATACTGAGCAGAAGTTCTACTACCAAACCCTGGGATATTCCACTTGGCAGCTGGTCTTTTAATGGCAGCAGCATCCCCCATTTTCATCTCCTGCATCTGTGAGTGAATGACAATCCAGAACTTGATGAAGGGGTTTATTCCTAGATTATTGCACTTTTCTAATATACCTGAGTGGGAGATTGTGTCAAAAGATTTGATAAGGTCAAGTAGCTAGTGTGTGCCATTTTAAATTTATCCATTGGTTTGATGATCTTTTTGAAAAAGTCCACTAGGTTAAGTAAACATGAGCTGCCTTTGATGAATCCAAACAGAGATGGGCCTACAGTACATATTTTTCATGTGTCTTTATTATTTCATGAAACTTTTGTCTATAGCTTTGTATATGAGGGTGTTCAGACTTATGGGTCTCTAATTACTTGGGTCTGTGGAAGGTCCTCATTTATGCAGGGAAATAACTGCTGCTACTCTCCATTCAGGTAGCACAAAACTCTTAAGTAGGCTAAAGTTGAGCTCTGTTTATATGACTGTGGCTAAATCATGCTACATGCTTTTCAGGATGCACCTGGCAATGTCATCAGAACCCATCAAAGTAGTGTTGTTTGCTTTTGATAGTGCTTTCAGGGCTTGGTCTTGTACAATTGCTGGTGGTAAGTCAGTTTCAAATAGTGTATGTGAAATAGATGGAGGGGGCAAAGTTTAAGCAAAATGTATCAGTCAGTAGGTTTGCTATACCTTCAGCTTTGGTGTAGCTAACTTTGTTTATAATCAGCTTGTATTGTACTCCTGAGAATATGAACATAAGTATAAAAGACATTCTGATTGTTCTTTGCTTGAGTGGCTACTTCTTGTCTTGAACTTGGCTTAGGCAGATTTAATTAAGCATCTGTGTTCCTTATTCAATCTGATGATGAGGGCTCTATCTTTCTGTGTATCACTCTTCTTACAGTTAGCCAATAATCTGTCCTCTTCCTTTTATTCTAGGGCTTGTTGATACTAAAGTTCTACCAGTGGGTTATTTTTGTGGGATACACTTTTTTGTTTCAACTGGATAGAGAAAGCATACATGCAGCTGTTTACATGCTGGTATAGTTCACGGCTGTATGTTTCCATATATTCAGTAGAGGCAACTGAGTTTGGTGGGAATCTGAAACTTGTCAATGTCTCATTTAGGAAGGGGTAGTTTATTTTTAAGAAATTCTCAAAGGTACAGGGATGGAAGTTGTCCCTGGATTCAATTTTATTTTGAATAGGACAGTGTTATGGGCAGATCTAAGAAGTTACAAAGATATACTTATGATGGTGCAAGATACCCACATATTAGTAAGGACAATGTCTAATACTTTATCTCCAATAGTTTGTACTCAGAACAGTGGTTCTAGGCTGTATGTACTGATAAAGTCTAGAAATTTCTATACTTGTGTACTAGTGGTAGTATAGGTTTCTCCATCTATATTTGTATAGTTTAGATCACCCATGAAAATGGTATTGGGTTTAATATTGAGTAACGCTACTTCTTTTAGATAGGAATTGTGGCTTTCTTGGGTCATAGAGGGAGTTCCATAACTAGCTAATATATGGTCAGGGAATTTTCTGATGGTAATTTGTATATGAAGAATTTCTGATATTCCCTTTTTTCAAATTCCCAAAATGCATAAACATTTAATTTACTCCATTTTCATCTTACTGCATCAGGAGTAAGGTTACTTTACTTAATATATGGCGAATCATATTGATTATTTATTCAAATCTTTGGTTAAATGAACAGGAGTTTGTATAAGTGATATTGGTCATTTGGTTAAATGAACAGGAGTTTGTATAAGTGATATTGGTAATTTTAAATGAATAAAAGTCTGTCAAATAAGTTGTTTAAATGTATTCTAATATAAGGGTTTTGTAGAGTGTAATATGGCAGCTGAATGAATTAATTACCTTCAATAGTGGATATTTTAAGAGGATTTTTACTCTTGTAGAATTTGTTTCAATGCACAGTATAGTTTATTTTAATCAATTATTTTTAACAAATTAGTTTGATCTTGTTTTTCCTATTACTCCTTCAAATGTTTGTTGTTAAATAATCTTTAAATATCATAATAATTGATGAAAAAATTCATTGGTCGCATTTCTGAAATGTGCTGACAATAATGATGTTAAAGGGGGATTAAGCATTTCAATTATATTTTTGAAATAATTAAATGTGACATTTTCACTTTTAATTTCTAAAATTAGTCATCTGGAATTTGAATTTCTTGATGAGGGTATATCCAAAAGTGATGAAACTTAGGTTCTGAGTTGTATGTGACAGAAATAGCATCAACAAGATTAATTTTCTTTACTAATCAACCCAGAAATATTCTTGGAAATGTACTTATAAGCCAATATTTAAGTGTCATGAAAGTTAATGATGATGCCCAGATGTAAGGAAAATGGGAAAATACATCTGTGTTTTCAAGTGTTCCTATTACAGTTAAGAAAATTTATGATAGTATTTCATTGAACAGACAATTAAAGACAGAGATGAAGTTTCTAGACTTATAGTAAAGATTAGTCAAACACACTTTAATTGGTAAGTACTAGGCTATATGTGCTTGTGGCCCATTTTATGGTGAGCCAATTTCTGTCAAAGGTGAGTATCAAAGCTTGTATGTTTTGTCTGTGAAGTAAAAACCTTAACCATTAACCCAGTCATGTAATGGGGTACTGACATAATGGTTAAATGGTAATGTATAAGGATTTGTTACTTGTTATTAGTTTTCTTAATGCTATTAGTTTAGCTAAAAAGAAAATAAGAAAAACTTGACAATACTATTAAGAAATGACAAAACCACTAACATTTTTGGGTAATATCATGAAAATCACCTACAGGCATTATTTAAATTTGTAAAAAAAGTTATTTACATGGAAACCTGTTTATATATTCTAGGAAATGTGCTGAAAAAAGGGGGTTAAGTATCAGAACAAAACTCCTTCTTGAATATTTAGGCATTCTACAGAATATAACAATTTGAGGAAATAATTAAGGTACGGCAAATGCAATTAATATCCTGTAAATTACCAAACTTTTACTCACCAATAATAAAGAACATAACTTCATGATATCCAAAAACATTATTAAATAATTAATTGTGTATGCCTAGAACAGCTGACACAAATGTACCACATTAGGAGTGCAGCAGTTTATTAATAAGTCATAGTAGTGTTTACAAAAGATATTTGGCAAAGATAACTGTAGATTCACTTAAAAACTTAGAAAACTCACTGAAATAGCTAACCATATTGTATGATGGAGATAATTTGCCAGAATACGATATAGTGAAATGCTGTGAAATGAGTAGAGAAACAATGATCAGAAAAGGCATCCCAGGTTGCTCTGAGAGAATGCTATGATTGCCTTCATGAAGGTCAGATTTATTGAATAAATAATAAGACAACTATCCAGTTGTTTTTATTATCACTCACCACTTCATTAACATACATTGAAAGAAACTGAGATGATGAACAATGGGCATACAATGACATTTTTGATAGTATGTGCCATTTGAGAAAGAGATATGCTGCGATTCCCTAGATACAAAAACAAGAAATCACAGCATCATATGATACTGTGATCACAGTGAACTGGGACTGGAGGAGACATCACTACTGATAATACCCAGCAAGTACAAACCTGAGAGATATGGGCAGTCATAATACCATAAACAAAGATTATATTTGGGCATGCCTACTATGATACTTGAATATAGAAATATGAGTGGGTGATTTGTTGTGATATCTTGAGCAAAACAAATGTAGGGCACAGCCTGTTGTGTGACCCTAGCATATAAAACTGTAACACAGGGAATCTAAAAATAAGATTTAATTAATGGCCTAGAACCAGTCCTTCACTGTGTTTCTTCACTGAAGCTAAATGAAATCTGGGAACACCTTATAATAATTTAATTACTTATACACTACAATGTGTTTTTAATGTTTATGGTGAGGCTTCCATTTTGCCCAGACAAAATAAAATAGAATAACAGGACTGATATTAGATTGTAGATAGTTTGAGATGTGTCAGCTACTTTCTTTGTTGCAAAGAAAGAACATTGTAATAAATCCAGTGATGATACTTTGTACAAAAACATTGTTTGAAAAGAGTAAACTTTTGTTTTAGCACTGTGAAAAATATGCAGACTTGCTATATAGCCTACAAAAAGAAACAAAATAAAATTGTGCCAAAAAAGTTGAGAGTCATTCTTGTTTTCTGCAGTGCTTCTCAAAAGAATTATTGGAAGAAGATACTCAACGAAACATAGTACCTGATAATGTTGTTTTAATAACTTAACTCCAGAGGATCAATTTGCAGCACTAGTGGCTATTTTGAGTGGACCTGTTTTATGGGCTGATGAAAAAAAATGATAAGCAGGTGTAGCTTCAGAGTAATTTCTATTATTAAAGACTGACGCATGCCAATGGCTCAGTAACATAGCATGACTGTACTTGATTGTAAGAATATATAAATACTATGGATCTGATTCCCGCACAAGATGCCTGGCTCTGCTTTTGACTGGCAGTTTAGCTGAAATGATTAAGGCTGTGTGCTGCTACTATGTTTCATGTTATAGTACTGAACATGAACGGCTGTCCTGCTATTTCCATTTATCTCTGTCACTATGAAGAAACATCTAAAACATCTTAATGATGAGATGCTCCCTGGTTAGTGCTAAAGAGACCATTTGGATCAAATAGGTTTACCTGGATGATAAAGAAATAAAATGACTGACCAGCCAGTGGGAGAAGCCTCTTATAGTCATGTGGTAGCTGGGCTGGATTCCTTCATCCTGTGTCATTTGGTATGTAGCAGGTTAGTGATAGCCATCACAGTGTAGCATTGTAGGTTAGCACTGCTTTGGAAGGGAAGGATTGACCAAGCACCACCTTCATAAATGTCTTTTCATGCATCTATGGCATGTAGTTGCAACAACACAAATGTAAAGACATGTATGTGGACACAAAATGCTGTTGTGTGTGTTGGTGCTTTTATGTATTCTATTGATGGAGGGTCTAGCACAACATAACAACAAGGGGTTGATCACAACAGAGCACATGACACAGTGACACTATCTCAAATACTATAAGGAGAGGTGTAATCCATATATATCATTACAGAGGCCCCTGTAATTGCACATATTAACTCATAGGCTCAACAGGGCATGATCGATGGTCTCTATCTCACACTGCCTCACTTTCACCATCTGTGTCTCAGTGCATGCAGAATTTCAAATGCACATGAACTCAGAGGTCTGCACAGACATCATAGGGAATGGTTGTGGGGGTTATGTGCTGCCATACCGTTATGATCAACTCCCATACGGCAAGCAGTTGCACATTTCTGTAATCCCATGGAGATTCGGAGATGTTCCATGGTTTCCAGTATGACATGCAACTGGAAAACTCAGACAGGGATGAGAGAATTCTGCTAAGGTTAGTTGTGACAAATGGTCACTACATCACAGCCTGCAACTGATGTATTGCAACTAGCATTTTCTGAAGGTTATGAAGTCTGAAACTCAAATGCATGTCATTATTTAATGAGTTTAATCCTCGGTGACTGGCTGGAAAAAACAAACTTTATGAGGAACAGATCAAATATATGAGGTGAAAATCTGGGCAGTTGAGAGGTATGCAAATAATTTCTTTGCCTGTCTTTTTTGCTTATTGAATGCAAGATATACTAATATTAGTCTTTCTCTTTTAGTTTCATATGCCTTTAGCTACATTACACAGTACTTGCATAAATCTGATATACTTTTTCTGTTTGGCTTCACACCCCAAATTGGACCCCAGGAGGACGTAGGAAGGTCATGCTAAGGTGGCAGACTGACATCAACCATATTATAGTAAAAGAAGTTAGTGTAGACAACTATTTAGACTCAGCCTTTAATAGAGAAAAGCTATAGTGGAGTAGGAAAAATCTTAAAAACAAATTAATAAATTAGAAGTTTACAGAGTGGCAGATGAAAACAAGTACTCTAATAAATGTCAAGATAGACGGCAGAAGGTTAGGAGAAGATTAGATTAACAGCTGAGGCGTTATTGGAGGAAGGAGTCTGACACCAGATAGTAGTTGAAAAAAAATGTGGCAAGTGCATGATAAATGAAAAGTCAAATACTTACATGGAGATGTGTAACAAGTTATGTAAAGAAATGGTGAAGTAAATGGCATGTGTTAATATCGATACATATAATTTATGCAAATATTCAAATAAGTGCTTATAACTGGTTTACATGGGTAAAAAGTGCTAAATGTAAATACAGATTATACAAAAAAAAGTTTATATATCTGACTTGCAAAGACATTATCAAGACAACCAAGAGAGTTCTATTAAAAGGCAAGAGAACAGATAATGCAGACTTTGGTCAGCTCCCACAATGGTTACTAAAAAAAAAAAAGGTGAACCTAGACAATAGGATAATAGGAAGGTAATCAGCAGACTACCACATGGATTACTACAAGGGACGGGAGGTCAGTCCTTTTCAGAGTCTTTATTATAGACCTTTCATAGTACCCAGAGGGCAAAATTTGCCTGTTTATCAATGACACTGTAATTTACTATGTTTGCCACCATCAATTTGTAAAATAGTTGAACAAATGACTTGCCAAGTCCACTGTGCATGTCTGGAGAACATACTGTTGTAAAATCATAGGTAGGATAGAAACAATTCAAAGTAAATGACACTGATATGCTTTGATCTAGATCAAAAGACTCAAAAGAAAGAATAGTTTGAGGAAGGTAGGCTGAGATTGGACAAAATAAGAATGATTTAGTTCTTTTAGAGAAAGCATAAAGCATGATTTTGTCTCATCCTTATCAGAAGAAAGGTGGAGGTCACAATAAAAACGCTAGCAAGTACTACTTCACAACTATGGTAGTACATAATCTAATGGCCTTCCTAGTGAGGCAGTACAAACTAAAACAGTAAATTATTTCAAAACATTATCGAGAAGACATACAGCTATATGTCTGAGGACTGATGTCTGGCAGAACTGTTACCTAAGTTGAACCTCAGATTACTGAATAAATTAATGGCAGTTTTGTTGGCTTCATTGGTTTAGAGGTATAAAGTCCTGACTGTGTGCCCAAATGTCCCTGGACTAACAAGAGACCCAAGTGCAGGTGATGATAATGATGGATGCTGGCAGTTGTGGGGTAATGCTGCCTCACCTCTCCTAGGGGGAGAAAAGGAACCCTGACTGATAATAGGATCATAGGAGGTTACTAGGCTAGTGGCCATGGGGCTCTTACAAGCCTAGACAAGAGCTTATCCCCGTAAATGAAACCTCAGTCAGTACCTGTCGCTTCTGTCAATGAAGGACAAAGGTGGAACCCCTGGGACAAATTTGTGGATTCCCATCCACTCATCAAGGTTGCACTTGAAGAGGGTCAGTGAGGTACTTTGTTTGACATGTATGGGAAGTCTATTCCATAGACAGGGCAGCCTCTGGGAGACAAACCTGTCTCTCCAGCAGGTTTTGTTGATGTTGCATATTAGATTTAGGCCTATTGAGCTGGTAATGCAGGAGGAGTTAGACTTATGGATATGGAGCATCTCTAGTAGGGCAGGGTCCGATATTGCCTTGTAGGTGAGACACAGGTCACCTCTGAGCAATCTGTATGATACCGAGTAAAGTGATAGTGATTTGAGCCTGTCCACATAGGACAGGTGTTGGAGGCCATGGATTCTCTTTTTGAGGTATTTCTGTGGCCTTTCCAGTTGGTGCAGGTGTTTGGAGAGGTACATACCAAATGGGGCATTATACTCAATTTTGGGTCTAATGAGGGAGGAGTACAGAGAGGTAATAATCTCCTTTTTTCTGGATGCAATCTCTTTACTTACGAGATGAACCAAGTAAAAGGCTTTTCTGACCACTGCTACCACATGATGGTCAAATATGAGATTATTGTCAACCCAGGTTTCTCACCACAAGTTGTGTGCTTAAGGAGTTGCCGTTAATGTGGCAATCAGTAGATGCTATGTTTTTGCCGAATGGTATGATAATACATTTTTTTGCATTTAACTTAAGGCCATGACTTTGGCACCAGTTATTTATAGCTGTGAGACCCTGTTGCAGTATGTTAATGTCATTTGGGGAGTCAGTGACTGCACCCAACTTACAATCATCCGCAAACTTGGTCAGCCACAGGCCCTTGGTCTTTGCCTTGACCTCTGAAAAGTAGATGCCAAACATTAGGGGTCCCAGGACAGATCCTTGGGGAACACCACTAGTGACAGGTCTGCTGTTGGAGGTGGTGGCACCTATTTAGACCCTGTGGGTCCTATCTGTAAGCCAGTTGGCCACCCGTCTGACAAGATAGGGGTTAACACTGAGTTATGTTAGCTTTTTGATGATGCCTGAGTGGGGTATTATGTCAAAGGCCTTGGCCAGGTCAAGGTAAGCTGTATATACTGACTTTCCCTCATCCAGGGCCTTGGTGGCCATCTCAAAGAAGTCAACTAGGTTCAATAGGCCTATGTCCTTGTTTATGAGATCCATAATAATACGCTCCATGGCTTTACAGATCAGACTATTCAAGCTAATGGGGTGATAGTTTCCTGGGTCAGTAGTGGAACCACCTTTGTGCAGGGGGATGACAATAGCGGTTCTCCAATCTGCTGGAATGAAGGCTGTAATTAGGCTGTGGTTGAATAGGGTGCTCAATGGCAAAGCTAGTTCTTGCCGAAGATGGTGCAGAATACAGCCTGGGATATTATCAGGTCCCATGTAAGCTGTGTTCTTTGCCTTGAATAAGACCTTTAACACTTGATCTAGGGAGATGTGAGGTGTCGGAGAAGTATCGTGGATGTTGACTGGACCTTTGGGGGGTGATAAGTGGGTGAAGTTTGCAATGAACCTATCAGCCAGCAGGTTGGCTAAGTCAGCAGGATCAGTGTAAGTGGTACCATTGAGTACTAATTCAGAACAAATTTGGGTTTTGCCATGGATGTTGCTAATGTAACTGAAGAAAGACTTGTAGTTTCTCTTTGTTTCAGAGGCTAGTTTCAGCTCATAATTGTCTTTGGAGTTTTTCATTAGTGATCCAATTTGCTTGTTGAGATGGACGTGGGAGATTTTCCAATTTGGGATTTGTTCCTTTTTACTCTTGGACAACAGTTTCTTCCTTTTGTTGTAAAGTCTGTTGATAGAGAACGTCCACCAGACAGGTTGTGTATCCATGAGGAGCAGGTTTTAGTTCTACTGGGTATGGCTGAGTACATGTAGTTGTACTGGTGCTTGTATACTGCACTGGCATACTGTTCAGCAGAGTTGTCTGCATCCTCTAAGGGGAGCAGTGGTGTGAAGCTGTGGATACCCTCCCTTAGGAGGGTGTAGTCAGCTTTTGAGTAGTTTTTGAGCCTGGTTATGGCTGGGGAGGGGTTGGGTGGGATAGATACTTTGAATGAGACAGACTGATGATCTGATCTCACCAGGGAAGAACATACTATGGGAGTGGTGCAGCAGTCACCCATGTTGGTGAGAACCAAGTTCAGTATGTTATCTCCTCTTGTGGGGGATGAGACCAGCTGTTCTAGTGCATTAGTGTTGATGAAGTCAAGGAATCATTTGGTAAATGCAATAATGCAAGAATAGTTCACCCAGTCACCAAGAAGGATCAGGGTGTTAGGTAGCACCTTGATGGATTCAAGTAGTCCTGGTAGGAGGAGTGGGTGTCCTGAGACATGGAGGGGGGTCTATAGCTGGCTATAACTTGGATGGGTGTCTTGCCAACTGTCAGTTGCACCTGCAGTAATTTCAGTGCATCAGGTTGGTAAACCAGTCTGGATGTGTGCCTGTCTTTAATGAAGATGGAGACTCCAACACACTTAGTCTTTTCGACTTCATTTTGGGGTCAGAAAGTGTGGAATATGGTATAGCCTGGTAAGGCAGGAGTGGTCTCCGCAGCCCTGAACCAAGTTTCCATGACTGCACAAACATCGGCATCTTCCAGTGTGAGGAAAGCCTCCAGTGAGTACATTTTCAGATTAAGGCTCCTAGCATTGAGCAACATGACCTACAATTTGCTTTTTGACAGATCATTCATGTTGGAAGATTTGTATTCGGGACATAGCCTAAAAAAAGCACAATGGGGGAAGCAAGAGCCTTGGCCAATATCCAGAACCCCAGGGGTGACAGGTGAAGGCCATCTCTGGCAAAGCATAGAGGTTTATAATTTATGTCATTCCAGGCAGACAGATACTGGATCTCCTTGGAAAGACACCAGAAACTATGCCAATTGTTGAAGTCAATCATTTTTTTGTTGGTATTGGGGCATCATTCTTGGTGAAGGCAGGATGCTGCTCAGGGCCAGGGTCACACAAGCCTGGAGTACATAGTCTGAGAGCTCAATCATGTCTGTCTTCATGTAGTCCAGCGAGGTCCATCTCAAGTCATTCACACCAACATGGACAATGACAGAGTTATACTTGTACTTGCTGTGGACAGACTTAAGTGCGTGCGTGATGTGGCAGATTCTAGTGCCTGACAAACAGCTGACTGACCTTCTCCTTGTTGAGCCTGGTGAGGGGGACATCAGTGTGTCTCACTACTGTGTCACCAGTGACTAGTATGTTTGGTTTATTGTTATGCCTTATGGGGCACTTTGGTTTATTGTTATGCCTAATGGGCTGTGCTTGTGAGACAGTGATGCGTTGACTACTGTGTGTGATGTGATTGGCATTGTGTGTGGAATGTTTATGAGTGTGTTTTGGGGGGTCTCTGTTGTTTAGGTAATTTATTGGTGAGGAGACCTGCATAGGTGGGTGTGTGACTCTGTGATGTGGGTGGTGTAGTGTTTGTGCTGGCGCAAACACCACACAACCCATAGTGCCATCACCTACTAGAGAGAAAGAGAGAACTGCATGATGTGCAGCATATCATATGGTGACGCACATTTGGCTCTGATAGTATTAATGATCAACATGTGGGAACTGGCATGCTCAAAGGGTAAGACACAGCATGTCCCTCTGTCTGTACTCATGCACATGTACCAGCAGAGGAGGAGGTCTTAGGCAGAAAGAAAAAATAAATAAATAAAAACACAGTTACTGGGGTAGCAGCAGATTGATTCACAACTTGGCATTCTCCTAATAATGAGAAATAAATGGGCATTGCTGTGGATCTGGACAGATGTTAAGCAGACAAAGAGGAAATAAACATCATATTAAAAAAGAATAATGCTATTAGCACTTCTTATATGCCATCCAAATCAACAGTCACTCTGTTAGACACTCTAGGACATATTGTAAGTGATAGAAACAAGTATCAATGCGTGCTTAATGGATTACAGACAAGTTAATAATTTGAGGGGAAAACATCATCGGCACTTGATTTACTATCGTTAGACTGCAATATTATTATGTGCAATAGCAAGTGTTGAAAGAGAAAATCTTTCTGCTAACTCACTCCTAAGGTAATTATAGGTCTTCTTTGTAAGGTAAATATACTTACGAATTAAATAGTGCCACACAGTCATAACAAAATTTCATATTTTTGACAAAGTGTCAACACATCAAGTAGAAAAGAAATCTCTTATAGCTTAAATGGAACCTTATCAAAAATATTTTTCGCACTGAAAAACTATGATAATAATTATGCATACGCATAGCAACCAAGAGACAATTTATTCTACACTACCTGAATGTTCCAGAAAAAAAATGAGAGAGAGAGAAAAAAATAATTATGTGAAGACATATGCCTACACCAACAGATATAAAGTTCTGCATTTTACAGATAATGGTTTGCAATATTTGTTTTATGATGAGAAAAGATAAATGGAAGCTGGCATAAGAATCAGTTAAATATAAACATATTATTTGTGTGTGCTGGAATTGTAATCAGATTATTGCTCAAATTATGTAACAATATATGTCTCCACCTACTCTGCAGCACAGCTGGTTTTGCACTTGTTATATCTGTATTGTTGTTGAAAGTTTGAAAATTTTTCTAGCAAAAGATTCAAAATGTACTTGCTTCTGTGATACTGGGTAAATAGGGACACAAAGTATCCTTAACTGCTAAATAAACTGTATTTGTCAATTTGTCTATATTTGTGTCTGTGATATTGCATAAAGAGAGCAAAGTATAGTTATCTCCTGCAAATTACATTTGTCCATGTGTCCACAGTGGACTATTCTATTACTTTTACATCTTGCATGTAATGTATACAGCATTCATAACTTCCTCATTATACTTTCTATGTATCAATACCTCAGCAATTGAGCTGTTGTTTGCTTTTCTTTATGAATCTTCAAGTGTATTTTATACATATATGTATATTCTAGCTTTCTGCTGTACCAAATTGCTCCTGGGTTATGAGTACAAAGAGTGTAAAGGGAGAGTACACCAGTTTACCTACCCATTAAACAAACTAGAAATAAATAAGTCATGGTAGCAGCTTTGGTCACATGAGTTGCTGCCAGTGGCACATGTAGTAAGTACTATATGCCATAAAGTTTAATTTTATACACTTGTTATCCAGGTAACTCTGATGGACATGAGTGTCTTTTGTCTTGATCTTTCTGGTCAAGTGACTTGCATAAGCAAACAAGATATCAGGAATTAAACCCTCTACCTGAAATACAGGAAGCAAACAGGAAGTATATCATTCACAGCTCAGGGCCTTAATCTTTTCTGCTAACTGCCAGACTACTGCACACAGTAACAAATCTCTTTAGATGCAGTAGTACGCAATGGATGTTGATATGTGTAGTGATAGCTTTCCAGCATTTCATTGGGCACAGCCTACACAGAAATTAGTAGCTGGCTGAATCTTAACCAGTGTATCAGTTGTGAAACACGAAAATATTCTTAAGTGAGATATTATACATAAATGAGAGTAATTCAATATGCACCCATGTGGTTTGATTGTGAGTCTGAAGGAAACTAGTTATGGGTAATCCTGCATTACTAATACTGAAGTACAACATATTTAAAAGATATATTCCTTGGCTTTTTATAACTCATTGAAATATAGAACTTTATCTGCATTCTGTCTCTCCTCAACAAGTTTGACATTAGAAGATAGTTGTTTGGTATACTTATTACTCCTGCACAGTGTGTCGGACTAGTGTACTTCCGTGCACATGCACACATGCACACATGAGGAGATGTTTTTACAACATAATATACATGCTGTACTCCTATGAAGTTGGGCTTTTTTAAAGAGATTCATATGAATTTCACACATACTCCTTCTGTCATTCTTTCTCTTGTATCATGAACATGAAAAGTGCATATGATTTATATAAGTGAAAGTGGTTTAATACAGCCTAACTTAAAATCACAGACAGCTGAGGTGCAAAATGAACAAAAAATTAAAATCTATCAGCAATTCAAAGTCTGAAAAAATAGTTGTTAGGTAAGGTCATCACGACATAATTAAACTAGATCTTGATGTGTGTGTGTGTTTTATGATATTCACATTGGTTATGATTGCCAGCTGCAGCAAATAAGCATTTTCATGTCAACATGTCAACATGCACAGAGACCGGTTTGCTTTATTCTGCATCAGTCAGGCTATCATCATCATCATCATTAAAAATATAAATAAATATATAATTAAAAGCATCATATGACAAGAAATAACCCATTGTATATCAAAATATTTATACACCAGATTGAAAAAAAAAAACACCACTCAAACCCATATAAAGTAAGGCTTCCAAATTGCCCATCAGTTTTTTCTCCTAAATCTCATTTTTTTTTCCACTATCACATATATTTGCTTACTGTATCAATATCAATAAATGAAAACATGGCATTTAAATGAGGTAATGTATGCTGATACAATGCATTACATTGTGTGTGACTGTAGATATCATGCAGATGTTCATCCACCCTTAATTTAAGAATACAAGTAGTCATGCCAACATAAAAGGCATTGTATTTGCTTAATACAAATGCCTCTTTATCCACAGCAATAGTATTCTTGATGCTAAAATCCTTTTTTAGTATTCTGTGTAGAAAAAATATTAGGTCTGATCCATTGATCTGCAGTATGTACATTGGCAAGGGTAATAACCTTTGGTCAAAGAAGAATTTTCAGACATCTCAGAATATTTTGTTATGTTCTAATAACTCAAATAAATTTCATCCAAGGAAGCAGCTTATTGTAGCTCATAGCCTTACACATTTGCACTGACTATAAGACAAACTGTTGTAGCTCAACACAGTGCATTTCTTACCCATGTGCTTTCAAAAAACAAGTTAAACAAAAATGCATTCGTTATTAAATATTAACATTAAACTCATTGATTTTGCGCTATCCATTTTATTCGCAGCCAAAAAATAAACACTGTCAATAGTCAACAGAACAAAGAAATCAAGTATCACAATGAATGTATCACTCATATGATAATGTTCATGTTTACTACAATCAATTGCTTTTTTCATACCGTAACTCCTATGGGAAGCGGGAAATAAGTATTTATACACAAAGATGTGATCATCAATTGCAGCCACTTGTATGTCTGCATTATAATCATCATCATCATCATCAACCATCTTTTTTCCCATTTTCTCCATGGGGATGGGTGCCTTGTTAACTGTCACCATCTCTCTTGATTCACTGTCACTCTCCTAGCTTCTTTGACAGTACCTGACTGTTTCTTGTCTTCTCTCACACAGTCCATCCGACTTGTCGCTGGACATTCTCATTTCCTCTTGCCTTTTCCTGTCTGTCCCAAATCTTCTTCAACTGATTGCCTTCTTCTTTTCTGCATGTGTACCCAAACCACTTGAATCTGTTCTCTTTACCTTCTTTGGAATTATAGCTGCTTTGCCTTCTGCTCTGACATCTTTCTTCATCTGTGTAAGAGTACACATCCTACTCTCAGCCACTTCATCTCCATCACCTCTAGTTTCCTCAACTGCTCTACCTTTAATGCCCAGGTTTCTGTATCATACAGTAGTACTGGTTGTACTATTGTTTTGTATACCTTACTTTTCTGCATCTTTGGCTTTTTTCTGTCATATACCACTTGTGACACTCTGTGCCTATTGGCTGCAGTGCCTCTGATTCTAGCCTTGGCCTCCTCTTTCAGACTTCTCTTCTCAAAAGGCCCCCTTAGATACTCAAAATTGTTGAGCTGTTCCACTATTTTCCCTTATGTATTTATTATTTATTTAACATTTGTTTACTGTGAAAGTCTGACTTGGAACAAAGTAAATTTTCAGTGGAGGCCCAGGGATAAATGCTCCAGACGAATGTCTTTGTAACATGGGAGGAAACCGGAGTACCTGGAGGAAACTCACACATATGCAGGGAAGACATGCAGACTCCACACAGAAGGCACTCCAGCCGAGAATCAAACTGGAGAACCTCTTGCTGTGATGCGGCAATGCTACCGCTTCACCATTGGGCCGTCCTGCTATCTTAATTCTCACGTTTGCCTAATTTTCCCCATCTGCTTCCATAACTGTCTTATTTGTAGTCCATTTCATCACATGTACCTTCAGTTTTGCATTCTGTTCCCCTATCCTTTATTGAGGCTCTTGCCCAGAGTCTGCTTGTAATGCCGTATCATCTGCAAACAGAAAATTTGATATTCTGTGCTCCCTACCTGTTTGTTAATTTAGTCTATCACCAGTATGAACAGCACTGGGCTAACAGGTGATTCCTGATGCATGCCCACTTCCACTCGAAAATCTCTCTGTGAGTCCAAACACTGTCCATAGTTGAGTCATTGGGTCCTTGTACATAGGCTGAGCTAATTCAACCAATGTTACTGGGACTTTGAACCACAGCAGTACTGCCCAAAGTATCTTTCTTGGAACCTTGACATATGGTTTCTCCAAGTCTAGGAATGCCCAGTTTCAAATTTTCATTATCTCTACCTTCTTCTCAGCTGTCTGTCTCATTGGAAATATCGGGTCGCTTCTACTGCATTCTGATGTAAATCCAAACTGCTCATCTTCCATCTTAATTTCTACTACTTTGTATATTCATTTGTCATTCACAGTCTCTAGAACTTTCACGCAGTGTGAAAGAAGTTTGATAACACTGCCGACACTTGTGAATGCCCCCTTTGTTCTTGTACACTGGTATGAGTATGGTTATTCTTCAGTCATCTGGGATTATGTCTTGAGTATATACTCTCAGATATTTTCTTGTGATCAAATGAATGAACAAATGTACAATTAATGACAAAAAAGCATATTTCAGCTCACTACTTTGAGAACCATGCAGTGCAAGCATTGTATCCACATATCCAGCAAACCTTTCAGAGAGAAAGACCCAAATGTCAAGTGCAGATTTTCAATACTTCCATTATGTACTTAGAGGTTTGCTAGAATAAAAGGCTTTGCATTTGCAAGCATTTTCTGAAGAATTTAAGCTCTGAAATTTGCATATTTGTTATTATTTAATAATTGTATTCCACAAGAGTTTGTCAGAAGGCTACACACGTTCAAAGAAACAGACACCAAAACTTCTTAGTTTCTTTCCTCAAGAATACTGGACAAAGCAAAAATAAAGGAGGGTGGTAAAATCACAACAAGGGACAATTTTTAAATGTTATTTTATTTTAGTTTATGTATTTGTTAAGGCAAATGGAGGTAGAAGGATTTCAATTTATATTAGACTGCATCAGGCAGATAATTAACAGTACAGAGGTTTATGTGCTAGACAGCTCTCTTCACTTAAAGTATAGAATGTATGCACATTTTCACAACAATACAAACTATGAAATGCTAATGGCTAGCATTATAGACTGTCTGTAATCCTTAGTGATTTAAAAGAAAATAAATGGCCTAAATATTATACAAAATCAAATATGTTCTGCAAAATCAGAGGCAAGTAAGAAATATACTACTTTAATTAATTTAAAAAAGGTAACAGAGTCATTGCTTTTGCATCTACTTGCATTTTATGAAGAACTATGAAACTATGATAACTTTCATTGTTGACTATAGGATCATAGGAAGTTACTAGGCTATTGGCCCTGAAGCTGTTACAAGTCTAGCCAAGAATTAGCCCATGTTCCAACAAGTCAGCATCTGTAATCCTCAGTGATTTATCAGAAAATAAAGAAGTTAATGAATGCCTGGCAGTTGGTACAGAGAATTAAAGCTAAATCCATAATGAGCTGCTTTCTGTATTCAAGTATACTGTGTTTTATTTTACACATCTATGTGTCTATTTTTGTGACTCTGAGCAAGTCACTTAACCAGACAGTACCACTGGGTTGACCCCCAAAAGTGTGTTTAGCTAATTAGCCAACAGATTTAAAAAAAGCTGAGGTATAAACATGAAGCAATTTCAAAAATATGAAACTGTAATGACAGGTATTATGTACTTATCCCCCCCCCCAGCCCCCTCTACCTAAATATACCTACTCCAAGATCACGCTACATTGTACACAGAGCAATATCCCAGTAATGGCCAAATAACTTGCTTCCCTGTGTGGAAACTGCTGTTCACAATTTTAAGTTGTCGACGTTTAGGTGTCAACATTTAGGCGTTCTACAACCTAAGCGGGTGACAATTTAATATAGACCCTTATTTACAACCTTAGTGACTTGAATCCAGAACATGTTTGGCTCTGGGAGGAAGGTCTGAGGAGAGGAGGTGGCTTCATAAGGTAGTACTTTGGTAGTATTCAGTAAGAGTCTGAACATTTGTAGAGTAACACATACACACAAGCCCAAACACAAGCACATGTACACATAGAGACACAGTTGCACAGAAGCATGTGTATACACAAGCGCACTGCCATGCGCATACATGCACATACATACACACACACACACACACACACACACACACACACACACACACACAGAAAAACACACAAGTGCACACAGTCTCAAACAATGAGAGAGATCCCCTTGAGCTTTTCTCACTTGGCATGTCAAAAACAGAGTAGCCTGAGCAGCTCAGTAGTGCTAGGAGATGTGATTGACCCAATTTCCTCTTTCTGAAGCATCAAAAACAAAGCAGCCCGGAGGAGTTGGAAGATGTGAATGAGAAAGATATTTTTTGCGTAGGTCACCATGTCTTGAATCTGTCTCTGTATGCCCCCTTAATTACTGTCAAATGTATGGATATTTTTTTTGTTATGGTTGATGAAATATAATGGGCTGCATCTAAGTGTATTCAGCATCCATGACACATTTAACAATGTTGCTTAATACCTAGTTGCACTTGTGTTATTCTTGGGTATATATCATGGATAGCACCTTTAAAATAGAAATCCTACTCAAAAATAAAGTGATGACAGCCAGGACAATTTCAACTCCATTCAAGCTATCATTTAGTTTGATTTGTACCAGTAAGTGGAATTTGTGCCATGGTATGATAAACTATCAGCTACCCTCAGTAACCCTTGAGACACAGGATGACGACAGGAGTGGTACTATAGGTATCATGCAAATATAGCAGCAGATGACATAGCATCTGTGGCAGAGTACTGTATGCTGACATAAGATATAAGACGCAGTGTAAAGTATTCTGAAAAACATGACATTTTACAAGGGCAATAAAGAATGTACAGTTTTCTTAAAGAGCTGACATTTTATAATGTCTCTTTGGAAAGTAATCATTCCTGGACTCTCATCAACTGCATGGCTGTAGGTAGCTCACTGAAAATGTCATCTGCTGCCTTTTACATGCAAATCAATGAGCTACTAAACACAACATGCATTAACAGACTGTGACATTATGGATCTGACTAAGATGTGAATGTTGACCATGTTGATTTTTCCATGAAATGCACATAGTCAAACAAAAAATCAACCATACAATTTTGTTATATAAGTAGGTGGGGTAAAATGATAGTCAGAAAAATCTGCTATTAATGATAATAAATTCAATAATTGGCTCTTAATTCGGATAAATCATATCATCATTCAGGAAACCTCTCAGCTGTAGCTGAAAGGTGAATGTAGCCCCCTTCTCTCGATGCCTTTATCCAAAGTTCATGGAAGCCAGAGGATGTGCAGAATGAAAAAGTCAGTAGGGATAAACTCTAATTATGTTCAGGAGGATTGAGGAAGAAACACACAGAGAAAAAAAATTGGAGGAGAAAGTCAGATACTGATGACCAGCAAAAGAAAGGGCATGTTTTCCATAATAAAGCTAGTGTCCAAAATATATATATATATATATATATATATATATATATATATATATATATATATATATATATATATATATAATGTAAATAAGCATGGTGAATCAATACCCAAATGTATGCATATAAATTAAATGCAAATGCTTTCATTTTCATTATATTATCCCAGAATAAAAACATAGAACTAATGAGCTGCATCACTGAGTATCTTTGAAATTTTATTATCCAATCTATGAGTGTCATTCTACATTGCCGTAATGCTTTTACCAAATTTCACTTCTCACTCATTACAAATAAATAAATAAATACATACATACATACATACATACATACATAAATAACAGCTTGAGATCATATCATGGGAAAACTGCATCAGTAATGGATAAGTCCATCATCATTGTTATCACTGTGATTATCAAATCAAAACTTTCTACTGGAACCTAGGACCTCTCAGAATGAAATGAAATTGTTATTCATTATATATGGCTATTCCACCTTAAAAATGAAATCAGAATGCTGCCTATTAAAGGCTTGCTCTTAGATTTAGATGACCCAGATCTGCTTTTATGCATCTGGCCTTATCTACTTTTTCTTACCTGTAGTCATATGTACTGGTTTTGTTCAACTTTTTATACTGATATTGCAGCATTTTATTTTGCAGTGCATTTAAAAATATGTGGGATGCTATAGACATATCTCTGTAAGAAATGTCCCAGACTGATCCATGTTTAAAAATGATATTGTAGATTTCAAGTTTGCAGTGAATATACTGTATCTAGTCTACACAATTTACCTATAACTTAAGAATTAAAGATGAAAAAATGCGATGAATAGGAGTAAAATAATCTACAAGGTCCAAAAGTTTTGGTGGTTTCTGTCCTTTTCTAAATAAACATTTCAGAGGTACAGTACTGGTTTAATCTTACAAAGATTGGCCCAGATTGGTAAGCTTGAAGAACTGAGTCAACAGCTTTAAATCTCTTTTAAAATGGTACAATTGAGATGTTCTGTAGATGGCCAGTTTTTTCTGTTTGTTATAGATCTTACCAATGTGAGATTTCCACTATATGACAATGTGGTCTTTATTTCAAATGTGCCAATATGTTTGTATTGGATATGTATGTATGCCTCAATATATTCATATGGTGGGTGACTACACCATTTGTGATTATTAATAAGATCAGTAAATAGTATGTATTTGGTTTTGGAGTAATCCCTGAGGGGTTATTGGAGCCAAGAAGCAAGTTTTCATGGAGAAGGTCACAAAAAGATGGTCAGATCTGACTAGTGAGGAGATAACAAATGGGCAGTACAACAAAGGGATATATAAAGGAAGGCAAGATCTTGAAATCTGAAAGTCTGACATGACTAGTAGGCAGGGGACAATTTATTCAAGTGTACTGGTATTTTCAAATAATGGAAATCATTATTATTGTTGGTGAATACATTTGCCAGTTTATTTGTAGATTGTTGAATCTGCCTATTACAGGGTCTATGTTATAACAGCGAACAATCAAAAGATCGAATGCTGTTATATCGACCACAAAAGAACAAAAACAAAAAGGAGCGAACAGCCAGAACAGCAAATCTTTTCCCAGGGAAAATATTTGCTGTTCGCAAAAACAACCCCATATGGGGCTGCCCACACCCCTACTTAAATATACCAACTCCAAGATCGCACTACAGTGCCAAAAATGGCAAAGTGATGGAAGCGTCCAAGTGACTTCTTTCCCAGGGAAAGAATTTGCTTAAAAGCCACTTCGTCATTTTGCGTTTTCAACATTTGCAGTTTGACGAAGACACATTTGACATAATGCATCTTCGTTCTTCGGACAGGAACACCTGTTACAGATGCATTTAGAGTGACGCTTAAAATATTTTATATGCTCTGGAGGGCCAGTAACTATCTTTAATATGATACTCAGTTTTACTGGATGTTATTACGGCTTCAGCCATTTGCAGATTTATATCATGTGAAATGTGCTGAGAGATATTGGGGTTATGAACAAGTACAGATTTTCCCTCATAGTTGCATGATAGGAATTGTTGTCTGACTCAGAGAGGACGCTCTTACTACATTGGAAATTCTCTAATTACAGAAATGCTGATGTGTTCCCTCGGTGAAGAAGCATTCAAGATCAGGCATGTTTTTATTTTGATTAGAATTTCAGCATTTGACAGTGCTACCTTGATGTTATCAGGACTAGAGTTTTTTTTATTTTGTGATGTCCATTAGATAAACTCTGTCTAAAGAAGTTATTATGTGGTAGAATTATTTTATCTAGTATGTGAAAACCAAGGATGAACGGTGCAGGCCATCCCTGACAAAGCAGGTTGGTTTTAACCATTACATCAAGCACAAACAGATTCACATTTGATCCACATGCAATGGCACCATTTTACTATCATATTATTAAAGACAATTATTTTCGCCATGAATTCAGAAATCTTTTTGGTGAACGTACAATTCTGCTTAATTCCAGCACCTCATCTTCTCCAAAGACAAAAACGGAGAGGTTAACAATTTCTGACTGCATTCCCTGCAGTATGGAATACCTAAGGCTGTTCAACCCTACAACTGCAACTGCAGGGTTGTAAATGATTTTTCCATGGTGCAGGGGCTACAGGGCCCTAGTGGTATCCCTCATCTCAGCACAAGAAAGGCAGCTAACTCTCACCCTCTCCTTTGCCAGCCTAGAAAGTACTGTGTTGGTGTGTCATTTCATAGATGTGCTACAGGCTTAAAAGATCTAAAATGTATAATCTTGCAGTACAGGTGACTCTAGTAGCACTTGGTACGATTGCTGGAGAGGTAACAATATTTTATACACCGGAGTGAATCAAACCAGAAGGATGTATCGGAACTGTAAGAAGATTAAGCAAGGAATGTTTACTACCTCACCATATTTAGGGTGATATTATTGTTCTATTGTAATGTAACATTGCTGTGTTGCTATACAGAGAAGCTAAATTCCAGTTTAGATGATTAAATAAATCTCCACCTGTGGAGCCAGTAAGTGTTATGAGAAATAACTTTACAGTAAACATACAAAAGTTGTTACACTGTCTCAGAAAACTGAACACCAAAATCTGTATAAAATAGTAATGACTGAAGGCAAGCAATGTAAAAACAACTTAGCTACCAAAGTAAGAGGGATCTATTTTGAGTGAGATTTTTTTTTTTAATATAGCTGGTTACACCTGTATTTCTCTATGGTTACTCCTAAGTCTGTGTGCTCCAACATGATGGGGGTATAAACTGGTTAAATCAATTAAATTGAGTGTTTTTTTTTTAAATGAAATTATATTATTTACTTAAAAGAGCCAGTGAAAGAGGAGTGTGGAATGTGTTGGTCAGAAAAATGTAAAGGACAGATGACTCCAGAATCACTGGATTGAAACATATATCAGGAGCAGGCTAGAAGGGTGTGATAATTTCTTCAGACCAATGTTTATTTCATGACAGAGGCAGTTCAAATGATCTTTCTCATAAAAAAGCTTGAAATCATTATAAATGAAAAAGTACTAGTCTCTATCGTCTCCCACGATTTACAGGTAACTCACCTTTTCTAGCTCCTACAAATTGACATTAGTCACAAGCATCATTTTGTCTCCTAACAAAAATATAAATATCCAAAGGAATATCAATTTTAAATGTACACTGCAAATAAAAACACAAACTGAGATCAAGCCAGAAAAGAATTTGAGCAACACAAACTAAGAAATACCATTTTCCCTACACAGCAATCTTTTCTATGGCTGAGACAATCAATTTCCATCTCCTGATTTATCCTATTGGAGGGAAAAACTCTGCCTTAGTACTCACAGCAGGCAGTTTAGAGACAGATGAAAAACAATTTTGTAAAGCAGATCTACTTAGTTTTTCTTTTCTACATGTGCATTTCTATATTGCATTACCATCTTTGTAGTTTTTTGCTATCTTAAAGAAAATTGCTGTAGAGATCAAATAAAAAATTAGAATGAAGATACAGTATGGTTTGTTAAAGGTTACTATAAAGAGCTCTTCTATTCATCACTAGAATAAAATGCATTAACATTATTATTCCCAGAGGAACACTAATTTTCTTATCCAAGGAGAAATGGAGGTATGAATTGCATCTGTTGTACATAGAAAGCAAAACCTCTGTCTGGGGTATGAGTATGATATGAAAAGACATCTTATATAACTTCCAAACTACAGTTCTAAATATATGTAGAGTTGCTGTTTTCCTTACAATATTAAGGCAATATTAGAGTTTGAGATGGTAGTAGTTTCTCATAAAAAGCATACAAGGTCAAATTTCTCTTTGGTTCTGGTCACTGCAGATTGCATTAAAAAAAACAGATCAGTGTTAATGATGATTCAGCCAGTTATTAAACATCACTAAACAATTATCTCAGAGAAGACAGTGGGAATTAATTTGTGGCCTACCAAATGCCTCCCATTCATTTTAAATTCCATTTCAACCAGTGACTAAAATCTGGACCTGATCAATGCACTGAACCTTTTCCCATAGAAGAACTTGCAGAAAACTTTGAAGAAAAATTAGAATATTATAAAAAGTAGTAATAAAATCCCACCAGAGGAATTAATGTAGTACCAAGACGTAACACCACAAAACCAGCAGCTAAAATATAAATCCAAAATACCAAGTACAGGGGCAGAACCAAAAGGAAATGGAACATGGATGTGTCAGAAGATCATACCTTAAAGAAAATGTGGCAAATGCTACCAACTCCTTAGTGTGGAACATTTCTTCATTGAACTTAATGGCTGATGTGATTTCTTTACTTAATAAAGGTATGAACTTTATATCAACACAAATGACTGATATTACAGATTGTATTGTGGATTTGAAACTATTCACCTGTAATATAATGTTGAAAGTCTATTTTAAATCTAGTATAACTGAGCATACTAACAACCATTTAATGACTTTTAAAAAAACAAGCTCCTTTATTCCTAATAACAATGGTGTGGTAGATGTATTTGAACATAAATGTGAGGAAGAAATTTCATTGTTCATGCATAGGAATAGAGGGAAGGCCCACTCCAATTTAAGTATTAAAAAACAAGAGACTTTACAAGATCTAACTAGTAATACTTCATTAATGATAAAATTGGCAGATAAAGGAGGACCAGTGGTCATAATGGATAGGACCTTTTATAATGATCAAAAGTTGAATTTGTTATATGATAGAGAAACTTATACATCCATTTCTCCCTCTTGTTTACAAAACATTATTAGAAGGGTCCACAACACTTTATATGATTGCTTACTGGGACGTAACATCACACTGGAACTAAAGAAAAATTAGCCAATATTGGCGGTAGATAAAAGTGTGCTCTCTATAGTAGGGAACAAACCCAAATTTATATATAAAAACAAAAAGAATTTAAAACGGATGCTTTGTTACCCAAAGACTGCAGTCCAAAATATTAGATCTAGTACCATATATGGTACATTCCCTTGTTCTAAATGCAACTGGTGTAAATATATAGATTCCACAGATGAATTTAAGCATCCTGACACTCGCAAACTTATAACAATTCAAACTCGAGCTAGCTGTGATACCACACATATTGTCTATTTGGCTATATGCCAGCTTTGTTGTAGTTTTTATATTGGGAAGATGGACCGCAGACTTCGGGACAGGATCCATGAGCACATATATAGTATTAATAATTCCATACAAAGAAATGCTCTAGCCAAACATGTTTTAATACATGGTATAGACCACAAATTAAGTTTGAGGTATTACAGGTTGTACATGAAGATGTAAGGGGTGGGAAATTGGAAAACCAAGTGGAGAATTTGGAATTAAAACAGATTATAAGAATGAGAGGTAATACAGGAAAGGGGCTGAATGATAGACTTTGTATAAAACCTGTTTTGAAGAACAGGACTTTTAGATAAAACTTAGTTATCAATTTCAATATTTCAACATTATTATTTTATACAGGACAATATGAGTGTATATATACTTTAATGCACATTCTTATATATATTTTACATAAATTAATATGTTTATTCTGGTTTTATAAGTGATGTAGCTTTAAATTCTTCATTTATGAACTAATTGCAGGATTACTTGTGTTTTTCTGTTGGTTGTTTCTTTTTTAAAAATGGAGTGAAGTTTATTGAATTTTTGTGTCTGAGGAAGCGACTTGGATAGCCGTGAAAGCCCTAACACAATAAAACAATGTTATGCCACTTTCCTGTTTTGGTTTGTTGAACCTGGTATTTTGGATCTAAAAATTAAATTATGCAGTTGGTAAATTCTAAAACAACTACCACTAGATGAGGCAGTAACACACTTTAATAACACATTCCTGGCCATCCGTGACAACCATGCACCTGCACGCTCTATTAGAATTAAAACAAAAGTTGCCCCCTGGCTCAGTAAAGAAACCAAACTAAAGATCATCCAATGAAATAATGCCTGGAACACCTAGCACACCTCTAAAGTCCCATAAGATCAACTCAAATTTCGACAATATAGGAATAATACAAAAAAAAAAAAAATCCATATTACTAGACAAAAAAAAAAACTATTTCTGCCTTCTACAGCAGAAACACCACAACAAGCCACAGAAGTTCTGGGCAGGTATTAACAAACTCCTCCACCCAGGACAATCCACTACTCAAACCCCCTCAGCCCCTACCCAAAAATCGCCAGAGTTCATTGCCAACGCCTACAACAGTTTCTTCACAGAAACCATCCAGCCCCTTGTTAGCAAACTTAAACCCACTTGTCCTAACGCTGAAACCCTTAAACTCAGTGACAATCTCACCTTTAGCTTTCAAAAGGTTCTGACTTCACTCTTTAGAGCCCTAATAAAAAACTCAAACCAACCACCCCTTCAGCTGACCTCCTCCCTGCAGACTACCTGCAAAAAGCTGCTGATGTCATAGCATACTCTGTCACAATTTTGATAAGCAGAACCATAATTGAAGCCTCTATCCCCTCTATCTGGAAAATATCCCATGTCATACCACTCCATAAAGGTGGCAGCTCCATTGAATTGTCAAACTATAGACCAATAGCTATCCTTTCCCTTCTGGCTATAATTATGGAAAAGTGTATCCATAAACAACTCTTACACTACCTTATTCAAAATAATCTGCTGGCCAACTCCCAGCATAGATTTAGACCACAGCACAGTACCACCTCAGCCCTCCTCTCCTCAATGTCATAAATTCCAACTGAAACAACAACAAACAATCTTCTGCCCTGTTTCTTGATCTTTCTAAGGTCTTTGACATGGTTAACCACCAACTACTCTTACTTACCCAAAATAAAATATCCCTAAACAACCATGCTATACAATGGTTTCAATCTTATCTTAGTGGAAGACAGCAGGCTGTCCTTTGGCAGGACAAACGCTCCACCTTTCTCCCCCATTACCCTTGGTATCCCTCAAGGCTCCATATTAGGTCCCCTTCTTTTCTCCCTCTTTATCAATTACCTCCACACTGTAATCCCAGATGCAACCTGTATACAATATGCCTATGACTCCATCCTGATTTGCTCAGCCTCTACCCTACAGATCTCCTTAGTTTAACTCAGAAAACCTTTAATGCAGTGGAAAACTGGATCTCTAATCAACAGCTGATATTAAATCCTAATAAAACAAAGCTATTGCTCTTCTCCCCTATGCGCAAATCCTCTCAACCTTCGTTTACTATAACATCTAACAATGGGACCATAATCTCACCAGATATGTATACCAAACTCCTGGGTGTTATAATAGACAATAACCTCAAATATGATATGCATGTAAACCAAACAACTAAAACCCTTTATAAAAAACTTGGCTCCCTATACAAAAACAAACCTTTTCTCACCCCCTAGCTAGGACTACCATTACCCGTACCCATCTGCTTTCAGCTCTACTCTATGCCTCGCCAATACTCACTAACTTGAACAAAACTGATCTCAGAAAACTCTCTAGCTGCTACAATCAAATTGCCAGGTTTGCCACAGGCACTCCCTACAGGACACACCATTGTCAAAACCTACACCTCTTAGGTTGGCTAGTAGTCCCCAGGCTAATTCAATTTAATCAACTTACTGTAGCATTCAAGGTTGTTAACCATACAGAAAAAAATGCCCTCTCTTAAAAGCATTATCCATCCCTACAAAAACTTGAGGCCTCTTTGTTCCACTACAAAACTTTTGGTTCAGTCTGTTAAAGCTAACAACCTATCTGGAGAATCTTTGTTTGCAAATTCAGTAGGCAATACCTGGAATTCGCTCCCATCTGACCTTACTCTGAACCCCTCCCTTAATCAATTAAAAAAAAATCTAACCCAATATTTTAAAACTCACTGGTTATGTCCTTGCTCTAACCCTGACTAAAGCCTCATCTACTTCCATATCCCTGCAATTTCTTATTCTTAGCAACTAACCTCTTACACTAAAAGGTTTGAAAAGAGAAAATGTAATATCTTTGCAGATACTCTATATAAGCTGCACCTATAGGTTTGATTGGAGAAACTATAACATATTTGTATATATTTCTGAATATAAACTATAGTTTTCATAGGCTTGAAATGTGAGACTGTAACTTGTATGTTAATACAATATGTTTGTACATATACTGTAACTTGCTTGTCTTTATCTGTTTGTAAGTTTGGAGCTTTTCTCTCTTGGCCTCTGCTGAAAATGGACATGTATCCAGTCAGACTATCCCGGTCAACAAATGTAAAATAAATAAATAAATAGAATTAAAATAGCTTTATCATCATCTTCTTTCGGCTGTTCCCCTTAGGGATCACCACAGCGGATCATCTGTTTCCATTTCTTCCTGTACTCTGCATCGTGGTCTGTCACACCATCCACCTGCATGTCCTCTCTCACGACATCCATAAACCTTATCTTAGGTCTTTCTCTTTTTCTGTTACCTGGTAGCTTCATCCTTCGCATCTTTTTTCCCAATATACTCAGCATCCCTCCTCAGCACATGTCCAAACCAATGTAATCTTGCCTCTCTGGCTTTGTCTCCAAACCTTCCAACCTGGGCTGACCCTCTAATATACTTATTCCTATTCCTGTCCACCCTTGTCACACCCAGTGCAAATCTTAACATCTTTAACTCTGCCACATCCAGCTCAAACTCCTGCCTTTTTGTCAATGCCACTGTCTCCAACCCATATAACATAGCTGGTTTCACTACCCTCTTGTAGACCTTCCCTTTCACTCTTACTGGTACTCGTCTGTCTCAAATCACTCCTGACACTATTCTCCACCCACTCCATCCTGCCTTTACTCTCTTCTTCACCTCTCTTCCACACTCGCCATTACTCTGAACTATTGATCCCAAGTATTTAAACTCATCCACCTCTGCCACCTCTACTCCTTGTATCCTCACCATTCCTCTATCCTCCCTCTCATTCACACACATATATTCTGTCTTAGTCCTGCTGACCTTCATTCCTCTTCTCTCTAGAGCATATCTCCATCTCTCCAGGGTCTTCTCCACCTGTTCCCTACTCTCACTACAGATCACAATGTCATCTGAAAACATCATAGTCCACGGGGAGTCCTGTCTGATCTCGTCTGTCAACCTGTCCATCACCACTGCAAATAAGAAAGGGCTCAGAGCTGATGTAATCCCACATCCAACTTAGGGAAGACCATAATGCTAGATATTTCATGATATAGCAGACTGAACCAATGCATGATAGCCAAAACTATGCAATACTGTCTTACATAAAAATGAATTAAACAAATTATTTAGATGTTTTAAGAAACCATGTAGTTTTGAAAGGAGGCTGAAGTTCAGCAGTTACAACTTACAGACTAGTTCTACAATGCCAAGAAACATTACTATCAGCTTGTAACCTGGTGAACTGGCAGCTAAAGCAAAACTGGTCAAGGTGAAAATCAGGAACACATTTTTACTATAGGCATGGTATTATTATTTTGATTATTATTATTATTATTATTATTATTTAGACATTTGACAGAATGTGGGTATGTAAATTAAGGCAAATGATATGAAAATCAATTTAGTCTGTAACTGTAATCCTTCAATTTTCAATGCCTATTTTATTGATATATACAGTAAACTCTCAGTTAACTGGAAATCAAGCAATGGGCACTCTGAACCAACCTGCAAAAAATATTGAAGAAATACAGTGTAGTTTTTATGTGTTGCACTTTCTATTTTTACCCCACAGAAACATACTTTATGTTTTTAGAGTTTTAGAGTTTTAAAAAGGAAGACAGGAATAAATTCCCTCTCTCTCCAAACTGAGAACAAGTAAAATCAAACAAATAGTATAGGGTACAGTATTAGTCAGACCTATTTTTAATAGTAACGCTCAAGCAACCAGAAACTACAGTTATCTGGCATCTACCAATCCTCATGGGTGCCAGTTAACTGAGAGTTTACTGTATCTTTATTTGATATATTCAGTCATGACGTCATATAAACAATGTAACAATACAATATGTCTAAAGCAGCTTATAGACCGATCATTAAATAGAGGTTATAGTTTTTCAAATACAAGATTGCATGGAAGTTAAATCAATGTCTTCTGTCCAAATAACTGCACTGGTTATAATAACTCTATCACTTTACTTTTAAGAGGCAGCAGTTTATTCCAGTCTGTATTTCTCTTTTTGAACAGATACATTTCAACTTGTCCCCAACTTATGCAGCCTTGAAGGAGATTTAAAAGCAGGATAAGACAATAAAAAAGAAAGTAAGATTAAACAGACTAGTTGAACAACGCTTCAACTGTGGTGAGGATTTTGTAATTTGACATACATCTTCGGCTATATATCAGTGAAAGGGTGCCCCAGATTATGTACATCAGGGATAACAAGGGGAGCTTGTGCCCTTCTCCACCTTACATTTCTTATTAGCTTCTTTTGGATAGGAAGAGTAACTCCTCTAAACTCAACAAGCCATTACGTCTGTATGTCAATAAAAGGTTGTTGTATACTGAATGCTGATCTGTGAAGTAAAAGGCATTCATGGAAGTTGCAAAAAACAATAACCAGTGTCCATTCCATAAAGGGAAAAATGAATACACTTGCATTGACTTGCCAATAAGAAATGGTTAATTCAGTTAAACAATGATCATGAATATAACAATATTATGTACTTGCTTTGATTTTCAGATGATCTAGTGTGGCCTGACATTGTTATTTTCTGATTTTGCTGTTTTAATGTTTGAATGTTAACCCAGCTTTCTACTTGTACCATAACTACTTCATGAGTGAGAATAGGGCCTGGTGGCCCAGCTCCTCACCTACAAAATAATGAAATACTTAAATGATTCGTTATGCATTGCACCAATGTGTATAGATTTCAACATAACTTTATGAAGATAAATGCAAGCAATAAACCATTGCAAATACACTGAAAGACAGAGTGACTTGGCCAGACAGACTGACAGTATATCAACTTAATGGCCCTCTGATGAAAGTAAAATGCCATTAAGGAAATAGCTTAGCCTGTAGATGTGTTCATACTTTCTCAACAGAATGTGAACATATGAGTTATTATCTGACCAGGCAGTTACTGCCTCAGGATATGTAATTCATCAGAAATGATTTGTGGTAATAAAATCATAGTCTGTGGCTGATAATAACAGGAAGACATTTCTTCTATGTCTTTATTAGAAACATAGTTAGAAAATAAGTGGGACGTGTGTGTGGTGAGAGGGGGAGGGTGACTGGCAAAAAATATATTTTTCTAATAATGGTGTGCTGCTCCAATTTTAACGTGTTAAATTTCACTGCTGAGATTTCAGAAATATGTCTTCATAGCTTCCACCTTTTTTTAAGTATATGTCATTCTGTCATTTTTTCTTTCTATATTACAACGAGTGTTAATAGTGTCCATAGTTAATATTCTTCTCTCAGTCTTGCTACATGCTTCCTTTTGGCAATAATTGTGTCAATTGTTGTCAGTCAGACAAGGCAAATTAGGACGTTATTTCATTTTTGGTTATATCTGGCAGAATACAAGTGAAAACATTTAGAATGTACAACAACAATTTGTTAAAATAAACATAAGGACAATTGACTTTCCAGAATATTGCATCGATTCCAAAAATTAAACTATGTCAATGAAATAAGTAAATTATTTTAATTATACAAAATAAATAAATAAACTGCCCTGAATGTGAAAACAGTTTCAGGATTCACATCTTTATCTACACTTGTTAACAATTTAGGATTATTAACCAACTTACAGGCATGTCTTTGGAAAGTGGAAGAAAACTAGATCCCCTAAGAATTAAATGTTAATACATGGAAAACATGCAAATTCTGCTCAGCACCCCGGACTTCTTTCAAATGTAAATTTCATTTCATGAAAAAGTATATAATAAACGAACACTGTGTAAAACTTTTTGATCTAGTGTAACCCTATGTTGAGCAAAAGTGCTCATCTCAAATAAAAAAAAAAATGACTTATCCAAAACTTGTTTCTAAAGTGATTTATTTTTCAATTTTTTAAGCTTTTAATGAGAAGCTATTTTAAGTGCATGGGAATGACTGGCTATGGTATTAAGTTATCAGAAAGCTGTTGTAGGTCTCTTTTAGAACTTTCTTCTACAAGGTCTCTCACGTATATTGATAATAGCATTCATTAACATGATCTGTTTCTGAATTCTATTATTTTGAATGATGTAGCTGTCCTTGTAAATAAAAGAGACAGACTTTGCATCCCAGGTATGGAGCCAGATTGGGGGCAGACCTGTAATGTGTGCTTGGGGTAGCATTGCCGGAAGTTGTAGATTCCCTGCATTGCTGCCCTAAATTCATTTGGAGTCCAGAGGAGAGTATTTTTGCACTGATTCTAATTTTATTTCAGTATGCTTATACAATTGCCTCTTTTTTTATTGAGTTCCACAACCTTGCAGTCCAAATTCATGAGAAACAAACATTGAAAGATAACACTGCATATCTGTTTTTCATGAATTTTGAATTATACATACAGTGTGTCTTGCTTTATGGTACACTGACTGTACAAACTATTTATTTTAGTGGAGGAATATTTATTTACTTATTTAGTTAATTACTTAGCTATTAGCATTTGTTTACCAGGAAAGTTTGATTGGGTTAAAACTCCTTTTCAGAAAAAAAATCTTCAGATTATAGCAATTAAATGTATAGATTCATTGATGAATAGGTAAATATTTGGCTAGCTGACATCTTAAGCCTAGCCAAGTTCCCTTTTGGTGCTTGAATTAACCTATCTTGTTAGGTTATCCAGATATGACTATCAGTATGACTATCCCTCACCTTTACTGGCTCAACAGGTAGCCCACTCACCTTTGGTCATGAAAGGTAAGAAAGTTGTGGGTTCTATTCCCATACTAGGTACTTGGATTAATTTCCTAATGCTTACACTGCAGTGCAGCAATGGGATGTACTGCACTGTGTTGACTTCAGATGACTAAGTTAAACCGAGTTCCCATCTACCTCAGTTCATGAAATCTCAGTTGGATAAAAGATACCATGACACTTATTTAAAAAAAATAGTACATGATTGGCTTTTCCCAGTTAGGGGTCGCCACAGCAGAACTCCGGTCCACTAATGATTGGCAGTAGATTTTTACGTGCCACGTTGCCAGCTCTGACACACAACTTTCAATGAAGGTACACTCATTCACGCATGTCTCCAGATAGAAGACACTCTAGCTGAGAATCGAACGGGACAACGTGTTACTGTCAGGCGACAATTTTAGTATATACTTCTTTTATTGCAGTGTCCTTAATTTTCATTTGCCTTCTTCAAATGCTTTTTCACAATTATTTTCTTATTTTTTCCAATTTATCTTTGCCTGTGATATTTTTGTTACACAATAATCCATCACATCTTCTTTTACACAATATCCAGATTGTAAGAACTGATATTTTATTTATTTATTATTTATTTTATTTTACATTTGTTAACCAGGATTGTCTGACTGAGCAAAAGCCATTTTTCAGCAGAGGCCTGGGGAGAAAAGCTCCAGAAAATAGCTGCAAAAAGAATAACTGTTACAAACACAGTTAACATTATTATTCATAATAAAACTTGTAGAACAGTTGTCATATATATGCAGTTACAAATAGCTACAAAAATGTTATGAAGAATACTTCAGCAGAAGGAAAGGAGATAGTGTTAGGCAAAAAATTATGAACTAGACTAGTTTAAGTTGTAAATGTTTTGGTATAGAGGAGAAGAAATAATGGTAAGACAGAGGAAATTAGGTTTGTAATTTAGTTAAGGTATATTCAAGGAGACTGAGAACAGGTACAAATCCATTGACTTTTTAAGTACTCTTTAGTGGCCAGTCTGAATACTTTAGGATGTGAAAGTGATCTAACTTCTTGTAGGAATTTGTTCCAAGCAATAGAGGAACGGTAGATGTATGTAATGGCTTCTATTTTGGACTTGGGCTTATAAATTTGTAAAAGGTCTTCAGTGGAGCACCTTTGTAGTCTTGATGGGACATAATGGGAGATTATGGTGCCTAATGCTGGACAGTAGGATGGTGAATAAATAATGGAGTGTATAATTTGGAGCTGAGAGAGGAGTAGGAGGTGTGGTAGTTTGAGCCAGTTTAGATGTTTGAGAGAGATACAGTGGTGAGATTTGTAGGTCTGTTGTGCAGCAGATCTGGCTATTTTGTAATAGGTTAATTCAGGTTTGCTAAGTAAGGTGGAGTTAAGATTTGTGAGTATTTGGGAGCAGTATGTTAGGCATGGCAAAAGATAAGCATGGGTAATTATGGTTCTAGATTCAGGGGTTAGGACATTTTTATTTCTTTGGAGAAGTCCTAGTTTTTGATGGGTTTTCCTGATACAGTTATTTATATGGAGGTCGAATTTTAGCTAATCATCAATGGTTACACCAAGGAGTTTAGTACTAGATTCAGCCACTATGGGAGTGTGATTTAGTGATTTTATTTGAAAAGTAGATTTGATATGAGTAACAGTTTTGGGGAGAAAGAGTAAGAGTTGAAAGAAGACTGGGTAGCTGTTAGAGGTTCAGAGGTTTTATCCCATTTATTAATTTCCTCCTTTTTTCATTTTTCACATGTATCATACAATAGCATTTCTATATTAATTTTCTAGAAACATACCCAACTATATACATTCTTAAACTTTTCCCCAAAAGACTTATTGATGTTATATTCTAAGGAACAATGTTTTACTGTTTCCTCTATCTTGCAATCAGAATACATTTTTTCTTCTGTTACTTTATATTTCAAATATACCTTATCAGGTAACTTGTTTAACAGAATTATCCATGTAAAGTCCATAGCCATTCATCAGTTTTTAATTTGCATCATTTTACTTTATTTAAACATCTATTTGTTTACATCATTTCTCCTTCAACCCTCCTTTTATCCTTTTTACATTTTTTCCATATCTCTTCATACCTCACACAAAACAATCTTCACATTTTATTCTCTCTATTTTTCACATGTTAATAAACCTAAAGAGTTGCATTGATGCTTAAAATATTTTTTTTCAGATTTAACCCCCTTTTTATTTTTATTATATATTATTTCTCTTTTAATAGGTTACAGTACTGAACCCCATATAAAACTAAAAAAAAAAATCTAGCAATTCCTTTTCCATTTTTCCTGGAAACATATACCCTTCCCTAACAAAAGGAAGACTATCCAAAATAGACATATTTAATGCGATGAATTAAAACTTTCTGTCAGGCCAGTACTTTTTTATTTCTTCCAGTTTCACTTTTCAAATAATTCAATATGTCTTCATTTTCCCTAAACATAACTCTTAATTCACTTTCTTTATTTCAACAAGCCCCTTACATTTTCCTTTATTCAATCTTAAACCTGCCTTTTTAAATACTGTTCAATTATTACAACACTTTCATGCATCCATCTTCTATTTTTTGCTTCAATGACTAATTAATTTGTATAGTACAAACATACTGGTATCTTAGTTTCCTTTCCAATCTTCCAACATATTAATACATTTCTGACATAAATGTCTGAATAATTGCATTCATGACTAGAACAAAAATACAGGTCTATATTATAAGATCGATGGTTGGGGGGGGGGGGGTGTTTTGCATGCACTTTCACTTCTCCATGCAGTATGTGTTCATTGCTGTTGTCCGGAAGTGACAGAATGGAAAGGATTTTAATGCATACTTTAGGTCCATTCTTCAAAACTTGCAGGGTTCCCTCTGTTGAGTTACCAGACCTAGTAGCTAGCTTAATCCAGATGTTAAGCCATGGCTGGAGTAACAAGGCTGCCTCATAGAAATAAGGTAGAGGATTTCATTCCCATGATGGTTAGGGGTCTTAGAGCTTGTGGGTATGAAGAAGCTGAACAGGTAAGCACAATACCTTTAAGAATGCTGTCTTTATGGGGCACAAACAGTGGATGGCTATTAATGGTAAGTTAATTACAAGGCTCATATGGCAGTTGACAGGTGATTAGTTTACTTATCAGATAAGCCTTTAATGAGACTATGATTCCATGTGAACATGAACTGCTATGACCATAATGAGGATTGTTATAACCTGAGAGGTATGGGTAGTTTGGAGGTATTTCACTCATTAGGCATTTTAACTGTCATTGCTGTGTGTAGGTTATGTTAGAGATGCTTGTATAACAAAGCAGCACAGGGGTGAAGCGGCCAAGTTTGCACTCCCTTGGGGTGGGGGCTGCAGGCCAGTTGCAGTTAATGAACAGGGTTGGTCTCTGGCAGCACTTAAAGTTGTCATTTTGGTATTGTGTGTGTGTGTGTGTGTGCCAGCAATGTACACTTTTCCTTTCTTTTGTAGGTGTTGAGGTGCAGAGTGGGCATCAGTTGGTGGCCTGAAGGAAGTGAGTGCGAAAGCAACAGAGGCTGTTGCAGTGAAAGTCCCGGTCACCTCAGTGGTGCATGATGAGGTCACAGATGGCAGTCTGCAGAGTGACAGCAGTCACTGACCTGGAGTACTTGGAGTTGACAGATGGATGAGTGCAGAGTGGGAATAAATTGGTGGCCAGAAGGTGATGGATTGAAGTCGTAGATCGGGAAGTGCAGATTGGACATCACTCAGTAGCCTGAAGGAAGTGGACCTGGAAAGTGATGGATGCCACTGCGGTGGAAGTTTCGGCTGCTGGAGTTGAGACAATGAGGTCAGAGGTAATTCTGCTTTATTAGGTACTCATTTAGGCATGTCAGAATTGGTGCAGTTGGGAGTATTGGGGTGCAGGTGAAGAGATGTGCCAGGGGCAAGGTGAAGCAGGCTTGAGGCTTGTTTGCAGGAAGTTTGGGGTGGTCTACAGGGGGGTGAAGTCAAAGCAGCATGAGGTTGTGTCAGAATTTGTGGCCATGGTAATGGGGTTTAAGTTTTACTTTGGCAAAGATGTGCTGATGGGTTGGTCAGTGGCCTACATTGAGAATTAGCATTGCTGGTGAAATCCAAGGACAAGATAAATTTAAGGTTACCCATCCAGTTGTTCAGATGGTGTTTGAAGAGGGCCTAAGAGCTGTTCTTTTTGACATGAAGTGGGAGTTTGCCCAAGTGTGTTGTTCCCTCTGGGTGACAATTCTGTCCCTCAAGCAGGTTTTAGTAATATATACTAGGTTAGTGTCTTTAGTGCATGTAACACATGTACCATTTGACTTGTGCTTTGCGCTGATAGGAGGTGGTTTGGTATATGTATGACTTTTGAGTAGGTTGGGTTTGATGGAGCATTGTAGGTATGTGGGTGTAATTGGGGGATATGTGCCAAACTGGGTGCTCCGTTGGATACACAGAAGTTAGAAGGCTTGGCCAAGGCATTGTTTTGTGATTTCTTGCAGATGTAGGCCATGTTTTAATTTCTTACCAGCTGTAAAGGTAACATATGGAATGAAGAGGTGTGAATGGAAAGCAAAGGACAAATAGCAGATTAAGGATGTTGTTCAGCTGGTTGGGCCTCTGAGGTTGTATGTCAGCTAGTGTACTCGGTTCATCTTGGGTCAGGGTTAATAAGTTGGTACATTGCTTTACCAATGTGGTACATTTTTTGGCGTATTTTGGTGGGATGGCCTTTTGTTAGATGGATAGGGTTGTTCATGAGGATTTGCATTTTGTTTACAAATGTGGCAGGAGGTGTTGGCTTGGGTGCATAATTTGGTGGGGGGTGGTTTTGTGGTTTGTTGCGTGGCAGGAAGGGAAGATGAAAGGGGTGATTAATATTTGGAGTTTCAATTTAATTTGGCTTAGGAGGTGTAGCATTTGTTGGAGATTAGGGTTCATTTTCATCTGTTTAATATGGCAGTGGTATGAATTGTGTCTTGTGCTGCTAGATGAGGTGGCAGGCTGTGTTAGGAATAAAGGCTTCCTGCAGGAGTTTAGGGCTACTTTTATAAGGAAGGCTTATTTTAGGGCATTGGCAGATTTGTTAATTTGTGTGGGGTTTGGTGGTATAAGATTTGCCATGCTTGGAAACAAGGTAAGGTAGTTCAGTCAGTCAAGGAGGTTTTATGTGCAAGTAGCATAGTTGCATGGGTGACAAGGCTAAGTGACCTTATTAAATCTTGGTCAGTGGTGTATTTGTTGGACATGTTGGGGTAGGTTTGATAGTGTGAAGATTGCCAAACATTGGTTATTGACAAGATACGTTTGTTGCAAGGGTTGGCATTGCTAAAGGAAGGTTCATTGGACTACAGTTCATTTGGCATTTATTTTATGGTGGTACTGAAGTCAGCAAGATGGTGGCTTGTTTTGTTCAGCAAATGCTGTGAGGGTTATTAAATGCTTTATTGCTTATAATGGATATTTGGTGTGATGGCAGGACTGTTATTAAATTGAATTTTGGAAAAGAAAATCTCAAATTGTTCATTAATATACATTGGGTGGTAAAATAAGGCAGCTCTTATGCATGATGGTATGCAATTGTGCTTGTATGGTTTCATGTGGCATTTGAGTTTAGGTTTTGGTGGCACATTTGGCAGGTGTTGACTTGGGAATCATTATGAAGCTACTATTGGTGGTTGGGATTAGTTAATATACAGAGGTCATACAAGGTTATGGTTATTATTTTAGCAGGTGAGGGGGATCATTGGTTTAATTTCTGCCATTTAGGCAATTGACTGCTTTGGGTATTTATATGGCAGGGCTCTGGGAGATTGATGACAGGGATCTAGTTGTGTTTAGAGGATGGAGTAAACTGAATGATGTTTGGCTTAACCCCTTTTTAACTTGTGGTGTAGGAAGTTGGGTAGGAGAGAGGGCGAACAGCCTGATCAGACTGGGGGGTGGAGAAGAGGGGCAGGCTTGCCCCCTCTGGTGTTGCATGTTCATTTAAATGAGTTGGGAAAGGAAAGTGAGCAGTTGTGCACTGCTAATTTGGCTGGATGTGTAATTCAATAAGTGGTAAATGAAGTGAGTTGTTGGATGCTGCTTCATAAGTAAAGTAGGTGAGTTGGAGGTATGGACGCTGCTTACAGGGTCGGGATGAGCAAGGTCATGCTGTCCTGATTAACATTACATGGATGTTTCTGCTGTAATTAAAATCTGCTATACTATGTTTCAGCCGTTTTTATATTGCTTAACAAAGTCATGTTTATGGAAGTTTAATAAAGATCGTCAAACATTATTCGGTGTGATGTGTTTATTGAAGGGGACCAGGACAACACATCTTTATAGTTTCAATTATTTTTAACTTATTCCACATGCTTCCATAATTTTCCATATCATCTCATGACTTTCTTAGCATCACATGTAACCAACCTTACCTCATGTTTCTATCAAAATCATATTTATTTCCCTTATTATTATTAGCATTTCCTTTTATTTTCTTCCATTTACACCAAACACACTATCTCCTGTTACTTCCTTCAACTATTTTTTACATCTTTTTTATTAAGCCTATAAATATTTCATAATCACATTTAAATGTGGAGGTTTTCGTGTTTGCTTTTTCTGAAGAAGCTCCACTTTATTAAAAAGGAATGAAAGCACTAAAACAATTGTGTGGTTGGTTAAAGGCGATTTCAGCCATTGTGCAAAGTTTTTTGTTCTAATCATAATCCGTATTCCCTAAAATATAGGTCTGCAGTTTTTTGTATCATTCACTGAATCTTTTTTCCAAATGCAATTTTATTATTCTACTACATACTTCTTCATGCACTATCTGGTCATTTAACCATTCATTTAATACTTCACAGAAAAATCACTTTTTCGTCCATCTCTCTGCTTAAAACTCATGCCATATACATCTAGTCCTGTCGCTTGTCTCCATTATTTTATTACTTCCTATGCTTCCTCCACAGTGATCTCCTTTTCCACTTCAGCTTTAGTACTTTTGGATATTTTAGCACCATTCCTGTTTCTCAGCTCCTTCCTTTTCGTACATTTTATCTGCAAATATTCCATTATATCCCTTTTTTGTTTAAATTTTACAATGCCCTCCCATCTTCATCATATATCACATCCATTCTTCCTTCTTTCACACACATTTGATTTCCTAAACAAGGTGATGCCTCTTATTTCTTACCTTTATCTAAATAATATATGCTTAACTTTTTCTCTCTTTTTGTCATGCAGCGTTCTTTCTTTCTTATTCTATTCCTTTCTTCTACATTTCTTCTTGAATCTCACCCATTATTTTGTTATATTACTTTTTGTATTTCTTTTGTATTTTGTTTTCTACCATTAAAAACACTTTTTATACTTTTATTTAAATATTACACACCATAAAAAAACAATCTTCATAATATTTCCTCATTGTCACATCGTCCTGCCAAAATTTCTTACTCTCTGGCTTCGTTTCCTATGCCTTATTAACTTTATCAGTTAAATTTTGTATTCATTTTCCTTCTTTTGTTATGCATTTATTATTACCAGTTCTTGACCACACAGTTCTGTGACCAGAAATCTCAGTTTCTACATCTGCATTTATTTCTTTCATTCCATTTGATTATTTTACATGGATGTATACTTGGCTAATGGTCACTGGGGCCTTTATAAGTCTAGATAGCCATCCTAGTTATATTGCACAAGCGTTTGTGCCCTAGAGGTTATTTTAAAGGGTACATATAAACTCGGGGAAGATTTGCAGGCTGCCTCTGTGTATTAGAGACATATGTGTAAACCTGGGGTATACTTCTTATTTCCCAGTCACTGGTCCATGTTTCTCCTGAATTCAATTAGGGTTAGCAAAGAACTATGACTGTTTTAAACAACCATCTCTTTTAACTCCACTCTCATTTTTCCCTACATGCATTCATCCGGTTCCCCTTCAAACCATCGAACGTTTAAAACATCGAAGTTTAGATCATCGAGACCAGAACATTGAGTTTTAAAGCATTAAAGGTTTGAAGGGGAAGAAAAAGGTAAGTGTAGGTGGGAGAATGTTTGTGTTTTTGCAGGGCACCAAGGTACCCTGCATACTGTGTGTGTCTATGTGCCATTTGTGTAATGGCACTACAGATAGGGTATGGAAAATCTCCCGTTTAGCACTTCTGCATACAGCGCTAAATGGGAGATTTCACTTTACTCCACTGTAGTGTAGTCTCGGAGTTGGAATATCAAAGTAGGGGGTGTGTGGGGGGTGCAGGGGGGCAATTGTTACAATTTCTTTTTCTTTTTTTTTTTTTTGGGGGGGTTACACTTGTAACCTTCGATGTTTCAAAATTTGATGTTCTGGTCTCGATGATCAGAACTTGGATGTTTTGAAATTTTGCTGGTTAGAAGTGGAAGCATCCATCCACATTTTCTAACTTCCTTCAGTAATTCCACATATTGTTTTACGTTCCCCTTCTCATTCCTTACTCAGTCCTTAAATCACAGTTATAGCCTCCTATCATAATAATAAACACATTAACCAAAACATATTTTAAGATCTCAAGCATATCTGTCTGTCTTTTATATCTGTATATCAAATATATTGCAAATAATCTTGCATATCTTACTCCTTATATCATACATCAGTATCCTACCTGGTATTTGCATTGTAAGTTCTAATATTTTTATTTCTTCATTTCTTATCAAAATCTTTAGCCATGAACATTCCTCATTTACTACAGACCATACAGTCTTGGTCTACACATTGACTCAGTTCTATCCCTTTTCTATTTTTAATAGATCTTGCATCTAATGAACATATAATTTCTACTTTTACCATCTAGCAGTATTCAGATACCAAAAGATACCTGATATGATTTCTAATACTTTTCACATTAAAATGTAATATTTTTACTCAATCAGTTCCTTTCCTTTCTTCTTTTCCAAATTTTCTTTTTCTTCTTTTTTCTTCCTACTAATTTTTTATTATTCTGTTTTTTGGTCTTATCCTTTGTCAGAATGACCCTCTTCTCCTTCATCACTTTACAACTGTTCATACCTAGTGTCTTCTTGAAGTGCAGTATCTTTTCCTAATATTTAACTCAACTTTTACTGAATATATTATATGTTCTTGTTTTTCTTCTATAATATGTTCTATGTCATCATCTTTGCTGCTATTTTCATACTTTATTCAGTTGTTCCTTAGTCTTGTGAAGTAAAAACCAAAAGAAAATATATGGCAATTCTGAATGTCCATGACTTTTTTTCTTTTTAAGTCTATTTATGGACAAATTCAAACTAATAAAGCCAAACCCCACTAACTGTGTAGATAGGCATTTTTCAGCCTTCTTATGGCATCATCAGCACAGCATAAGTGGAATAACAACTACCATGCAATTGTGCACCAAAGCTGGCCAGTTAAATTTGACAGATTTTCCTTTAAAACCCAGTCAGAAATATCCATTTGCGGAACTCCTCAGTGATCATTTCTGAAAAGCTACACCTAGTGACAACAGTCTTCAGCCTAGCATTATGGGCAGTTGGACTACCCTTGTTTCTCCTCCCAGCCTTGTGGACTTGGGTCTCTTGATGCGCTATAGCAATTGCCTCATGTACACAGGCAACTCTCTATTAATAACACAATCTAATACAGAGTGCGAGAAATGGATTTACACCAGGAATCTTGAATGCTTGCTCTCTCTCACTCAAAACAGCACCACAGCGAAGGTTGTAAACTCACCCACCACAACATATTTACATAGTACTACTACTTACACACATAGTATGCATCAAACATGTAAATTCACATATGTGGAGCTTCTCTCAAAAAACTTACCAAAATACTTGAGACTTCCAAAACACAAGTCTGCTACAGCTAACACAGTCTCCAACAGCACCCATGACACTCAGCAACACTAGTATCTCACAAAACAAGCCTGTAAGGCGCAACACTCAAAAACCAAGTTTTCTTGTCACTGGAGACTCAGTAGTGAGACACACAGATGTCCCACTCACCAGGCTGGACAAAACAGAAAGTCACTGTCAGCTGCCTGTCCGGTGCCAAGATTCACCAAATCATGCATGCATTCAGGTTTCTCAGCAAGAAGTACCGTTAAGACTCCATCATAGTTCATGTTGGTGTGAATGACCTGAAATGTACCTCTCTGGATTACATGAAGAAAGACATGGTCGAGCTCTCTGAGTATGTGCTCCAGGTAGGTATGTTCCTAGCCTTGAACAGCATACTACCCTCACCTAGAATGATGCCAGAGTATAAACAAAAAATTATTAATTTCAATAATTAGCTTAGATTTTGATGTCATTCCAAGGGGATCCAGTTCCTGTCTGCCTGGGAAGCCATGTTCAATAAACCTCACTGCCAGAGATGGTTTCTACCTGACACCCCTAGGCTTTTAGCTGCTGGCAAAGGCTCTTGCCTCCCCGAGTGTCTTGTTTAGACAAGGTCTCGAAAACATTACAGGTGTGAAATTAACCAATCAGAACAAAATAATGGTTATGCTCCTAAATGCTAGGAGCTTAAACCAGAACCTGCTCTCCCTGGAATCTCTTCTATCACTAGACAATGTAGATGTCTGTGCAGTCACAGAAACCTGGTTCAAGGCCTCATACAGTACCCTGGCTCTGTAAGGCTACAATGCCTTCCACACTTTTAGATTGCAAGATGAATGTGTGAAAACAAAAGGAGACAGTGTTTCAATCTGTATTAGGGATACATTCACCTCCCGTCTAGTTAGACTGGGCAACTCCATGGAGTTACTCCAAGTCTAGGTTATGGTGAGTAAGACCCCCATTCAAGTCCCAGCCAGTTATAGATCTTTCTCCATGGGTCATGGTACCCAATGAGCCTACTTAACCAAACTGAAAACAATCCAAATTTTACCAAACACACTGGTTATGGGGGATTTCAATTCTCCCACCATCAAATGGGAAACCTACTCTATCCCACACTCACTAGCATAAAAGTTCCTTGACTTTGTGAACTCAAATGCCCTGGAGCAAATTGTTCATACCCTGATGAGAGGAACAAACATCCTACATCTGGTCCTCATCAACATGTCAAACAGGTGCTCTGCTGCAACCGTTGAATCCTCATTGGTTAAAACTGACCACAAATCAGTCACCTTCAAACTAACACCAGACCTCACAAAAGGTGAAATCAGACTAAAAAACGTCACCAAGGCAAATTCTACCCTTCTAGGTGAAGGTATAAATGCATTCCAAACCCCACACCAAGCTGGGTAACTACACCAAAGCTTACAATAAAGCCCTGTACAATCATTTGCATATGTGTATAAACTCAGCTGTACCAGATAGAATCAAAACCAGAGGCCCAAGTAAAATCAAGCTGCCATGGTGGACTTTCAGCATCAGCAAACTCTACAATAAACACAAAAAGTTGCTGTCCAAGAAAACAAAGACAAGGATCCAGCAATGGAAAAGCACCCTCCTCAGCCTTAACAGGCAAATAAAACTACTTGTCAAATCCTACAAGAGCTCCTTGAGTACTGCCAATGATAACCATAAGGCCTTTTACAGCTGTGCACGTAACCTGAAGGACAGGACCCAAACATGTGCAGAACTGCGTGTCAGTCGTATCACACACACACACACACACACACACACACACACACACACACACACACACACACACACACACACACACACACACTCACACACATTGACTCTTCAGAGATAGGGAACCTGCTAGCGGATAGGTTTGGTGAAAATTTCACTCCCCTATCCCTTCCTAACTTACAACAAACTCTCCCTCAAATTCTCCTCCTTATATATCTGAAGAGCAGGTCCTTAAAGCCCTGTCAAAGGCAAAGAACATGACCTCTATAGGACCAGATAACATTTGTCTTCTGAATAGGCTATAACATGACCTAGTATCACCACTAAGTACTCTTTTCAATCATAGCCTAATCACAGGCTTTGCTCTTGCAGAATGGAGAACAGCTACAGTTATTCCTCTCCACATAGGAAGCCTGGCAACAGATCCAATGTATTACAGACCCATAAGCCTGATCAGTGTCATCTGTAAGGCCATGGAATGTATCATTATGGAGCTCATAAATAAAGACATAGGTGACCTCCAAACCCTGGATCCTACCCAATCTGGCTTTGTAAAGGGCAGATCCTGCCTGTTAAATCTGGTAGATTTCTTTGAAAGTGTAACCTAGGCCATTGATGATGGCAAATCTCTGCACACAGATACCTAAACTTGGCGAAGGTTTTCAAAACAATCCCACATTCAGGCATTACCAATAAATTTAGCAAACTGAATGTAAACTCATTCATTGTAAGTTGGGTTGACAATTGGTTCATAAACCAGACACACACTATCAAAGTGGGTGACTCCACATCAACCAGCAGACCTGTTACAAGTAAGGTGCTACAGCGGTAAGTGCTGGGCCCCCCCAATTGTTGATATATACTTCTCAGAAGTTCTGGTCAAAACTAAAGGGTTGTGGATGACCAAGTTTGCATAAGACTGCAAATTAGGAGCAATCATTGAATCCCCAAATAATATCAGTATACTCCAGAATGGTCACACACAGACCACTTACTGGTGTATTAGTCACTGTCTCAAACTGAATACAAAGAAATGCATCATCATTCCCTTTGGCACAAATAATGTCCCTTCACACTATCAAATTAACAACGATGTCCTACGTACCCATAAGTGGTAATGGACCTGGTATCACAGGCTGACCGTGACCTTAACTTCAACCACCATGTGTCTACTGTTGTAAGGAAAGCTTTCCATGTAGCTTATTTGATTAGTAAAACATCACCTCGAGAGCAAAAGAAGTTATAACCCCCCTTTACTCGGCACTTATCCAGCTCATAATTGAGTAAAATGCCCAATTCAGTATGCACAGTGCTAAGCACCTACAGTAATTAAAGAGACCTCAGAGGTTTCTAATAAAGAAGATCAAAGGCCTCCAGCATGCACCCTATATAGACCGACTAAAGTCCCTGTCGCTATACTCTGTATCATATAGACTTCTTAGGGGAGATGGATGCCTGGCCTACAGAGCAACCCAAGACCCAAACCTAATCAACTTATTGCATATCCATAAATCAAAAGGGTCTATGGCTACCCATTCCAAGGACTTAAATATGGCCTGCAACTTAAATAGAACTTGCTGGAGAGACAGATTTGTCTCCCACTGACTGCCAGGTCTTTGGAACAGGCTACCAATTCATGTGAAACAGAGCACCTCTATGACACTGTTCAAGAGGAACCTGGATGAGTGGATGGGGCACCATAAATTGTTACCAGGGATAGCATCAACCATCCTGGAAATAGGCAGTCATCACTAAATACAGTCTTGCGTACTGACTAGTGTTTCTACGATATTACATTGGGTTGAAACAGCAAGGCTTAAAATGACCTCCAGGTCGACAGCTTAGTAATCTCCTATGATCCTATGATCTTATACCATCTCACAGACTGCAATATAGTGGGGAAAATATCAAATTCCCCAGTCTCCACTGTACTGCAAACTCAGTACAAGTACTTTGACTTTTTGGAAAGTCGATCAAATGGTTTTGACTATTTGGAGTTCAACTTTACGAAAAGTCAGTCTTATCTTGCAAACACATATACAGATAGATAGATATAGCTAGATAGATATTTATTTATATATATATAGATATATATATATATCTGATATATATATATATATATATATATATATATGTATATATATATATATGTATATATATATATATATATATATATATATATATATATATATATATTCACACACATGCCCGCACATAAGTACACATATACGCAAATACATGTTAGAAGCAGTAATATTAATTTATTTTGTTAGACTGTTTAGTTCACCAAATATTCTCATTTCATTTTTTTCTATTTAATTTTCTTAAGCCTTTTTTCATATTTGCATTAATAGTTTTTTTTTTTTTAAATATTGTAATACATTTTACCTTGTAAAAACAATTAAACTGATCCTATGGATAAATTGAAAATAATTTTCTAACTAAAACAATAAATAGGGGCTTGAACTGGTATTGTGACATAGTCATCGCAAACACAAGTATTAACAATCTCTGTTACATTGTAGGGAGATGATCTATATATCCACAATAGGCTAAAATACATCTGCCAAACATTCAGCCCACAGTCATCTCAAAACACTAAAAAGACTTTCGGCTTTTCCTGGTTACGGGTCGCCACAGCGGAACTCTGGTCCACTCATGACTGGCAGTGGATTTTTACAGTGCTGAGTTGCCAGCCCGATGCCCAACCTTCAACAAAGGCACACCCATTCATGCTCACACTTACCTGCATGTCTTTAACATCACTCGACTGCGGCGAGGATATGCAGACTCCACACAGAAGGTGCTCCAGTCGAGAATCGTACCGGAGAACCTCTTGCTGTTAGGTGACAACACTAACCACTGCACCACCACGGCTGACCTGCACCACCTCGTCTGACAGTCATCTCATCTCAACAATAATATGCCAAAATAGCAACTCAGTCAAATACCAAGGCTTGATTTAGACACTTTCTAAGTCAAGAAAGGACCATATTTGCTGAGTGGTGACACGTGGAGTTCAAGGTGTTTTCATTCAGTCAGCAGTTGGTAGTAGACTAAGGTACAACACTATGTTATCTTACTAGTTACATGAACCTTCTGTGAGTATCTAAAGAAGCATTATTCTCTTCATACAATTATCAAGGCTAATCTTCCTTGTTAGAATGTGATTTCTGTGAAAGTTAGCAAATGCCCAGTTACTATGTATCTTGCCTAGTTACCATATTTCCATTTAACTTATTGTATATAAGAGACACATACATGTACAAACTATAAACCTTTACATTATCACCCAATATGCTGAGTATAACAAGAGACCTTGAATGAAACTCTATAAAACAGCACACAAGAGTAAGAAGGGCATTTAGCAAAATGCCACAGTCCTAGTTTCTGTAATCTTCAACCTAGGTGGATAGTCTAATTCAAAATAGTGACAATTATGCCAGCATAAATCTGCAGTGGATTCAGCTGTAAATTCTATTTATTTCATTAGATACCAGAGTCATGTTAACAACATCATTCACCAGTATGATTTTTTTTTTATTTGATCAAATACTGAAATGTTTAACAGCACCATGGTTGCGTTTTGTCAGGAATACTTTTTGTGCCACTTATGGAATGATCACTTAAAATCCAGAAACACAATTTTCGTATCCAGATGAAGTCAATTTATAGTCAAATAGCTAGACATGCAGCACCTTCTCAATAAATGTGTTGAATAGATAAATATTAATTTGTAAATGTATAGTTCAACCAAACATGTCTTTCTGTAAATGGTACACACTAAGTATTGAACATTATGTTAGTGAATGCCATTCTCAAGATATACATACATAAGGGAAATTGACCTACTTTTGACTATATCCAGGAAGTTACTGGGGTGCCTAAAATTCATATATGTATGGTGCATACAGATGACAAAATTTGTTACTGTTTGCTTTTGGTATTTGGTCTTTTGAAACAAAGATTCAGAAGTTGAACCAAAGCATAAATCCCTACATTAAAAAAGAACATGTGAGCACAGGACTTTAGTACTTTAGTACTTTTCAAAAAAATAAATAAAATAAAATGAAATAAAATAATTTCTTCCTGCAGGAAAAGCAACTCTTCCAAATCTTCTTTAACGAGGAAAAATACAAATGGAAACATTTTGTCATAACAGTGCAATCAGAGAAATTCTGGGTGTTTAATATTCGTTGAAATTAAGCCATCCCAGTAATATAACTTGCTTGCTATCCTTTCTTAATCTGTTTAAAGCCTAATTTAAGTATACTCTAACTTATAATCATTTATTTTATCTTGCAAAATGTCATGATATAGATACATTTGTGTCCAGGTGCATGTAAGTGGACATAAGTTAGAGTGAATATGAGCTGAACCTAGTGTCTATATGAAATTAATTGTATTATACTTTATTCATATTGGTTTTTGCAAGTGTGCAGCCTTTTGATGCAATATTTATTCAGGTACAGTTGGCACTGACTACCATATTATAGTAATGGTGTAAGTTTTCAGCACTATAAGTATCTATCAGACAGGTGTTCACATCCTCCTGAGATGTTGCCATCAAGGGTTATAACATGCCTGTAGCTCTTGCCAAGTAATTAAATTAGCTATTCAGCATGCTCCTTGACCTTCAGATATGACTTAGCATGGCATAGTTAGAGGTCACATTATATTTTTCATTTACATCATACAAAACACCTGTCTCCTTTACATTTTTAAAGGCTATACTGAGCATTCCATTCCCAAAAATACTAAGTGTATAATGAGCAATGGAAAAGCTTGAATATGAAGAGATGTATTAAACTTGCTTGCATGGATTTTTACCTATTAATAAATCATTTTAGAAGGAAATGTAAGAGAGAGAAAATAGTTTCCATTGTAATTATATACTCAATGCACTACTGTATAAATAAAATCTATATTTTATTGCTCAAAGCTCAACAACAAGGATATTCAGTTTTTGTAGTAAGAGAAATAAGAAAATATTAAAAACAGAATATTTGTATAGTTAATTACATGCATGAATGGAATAGAAATATAGATGGGTGTGCAGAGAAAGCCAAACTCACTTGTGTACAAGCACATGCATGCACGCACACACACACACACACACACACACACACACACACACACACACACACACACGCACACACACGCACACACACGCACACACACACACACACACACACACACACACACACACACACACACACACACACACACACACACACACACCACTACTGTACACTCTGTCAAATGCAAAGAATGTTAATAGCTGCTTCTGCTCAGAAGTTGTCAAAAGCACTCTCCTGTAAACTTATTAATTAACAACTACAACTATTATTATATGAGAACTGAATAATATTTTGTTTTGGGGAAAATGGGTTATTGTAGTGCCTTCCTGTTAAAATTCCATAACATAGGATGTCTCCAGCATTGTTGGCAGAGAATGGATGGTCAATTCCACTTGCCAATGGCGAACATTGTGATGGGAGTGAAAATTAATGCTTTTTATCACTTGGAATCCAACTTGCATGCCTGCATTTCTTATGTACTACATAAACGTTTTAGCTTGAATATCATTCTGAGTAACATTTGCCATAATAGCTTATGTACTTGTAATTTATTACATCATATACTATTATATATGAGACACTTTATTTTCTTATTCTCTACCCAAAGTTCACACTAGTTAACTCAAAACTGTCTCAGTATTGAAAAAATACTTTTGTAACTAGAATAACATTACTAGATCCAGAGAAAATTGAATAAGGTAGACATAACAAAAAAAAAAAAAAAAAACCTTTTTCAATTTCTGCCCCAAACACACCCAAATTAAAACGGCCACTATTTCAAACAAAAGAAGTACATTGCATAGCAAACTGGCAGTATGCTGTAACAGCTTTGAAAATGCATACGCTGTCATTGTGTCAGATCAAAATGGGTATCCACTCATAAAACTATTATCCAATTTTTAATTGAATGTTAGTGCTATAATAGATAATGAAATGATAATGATTAGTGGAAATATAGATATGACATGATTTGAAATGAGTTTACTACAATTCTAAATGCATAGGTATTCACAAAAGAAAATTATTTTGCTTCTCCCACTAATTAATGCTTACGTCTGCAATCCCATTGAAAAGGGCAGCAGCTGAATAAATCTGGTGTTCAACTGACCTTTCTTCTACTAGAAGTGTTCACTCAATGACAGGGTTCAGACAATATTGGCAGGTTATTGTAAAGAATTATGTAAAATAATCCTCACTAGTATACCTGTCATACTGATGAAAACTAAGGTCCAGACATTTCAGGAATACTATGATGGTAGCAATAAGGAATAACAGAGGAAATTACAAATAATAAAAAAATAACATTTTGCTTATTAGCATATCCTTTTTTTCTGTGTTAGAATCAAGCTCATTCAATGTTTTTTTTTTTTTTGTTTGTTTTTTTTAATCAGCATGTATTTTGACTGCATTGCTAATAATGTGAGTTTGCAAAGTGGCCTCTGCAATTAGATTATGGGGTGAGAGTACATCCCTTACACATGAAAAATTAAAAAAAAAAAAAATGTAGTGTCTGTTTAGAACACGGTTTGTAATTTTTAAGTTATAGTAAGTCAATGAAACACTTCAATCAGAAAGCAGCATGCCTTTCAGTTTCAAACTCTTTCAAAATCTTCACTGACTTAGAAAAGTAACATAATTCCCTCATTCCATCATGTGATGTATGTATTAAAGCATGCAGTTGGCTGTTAAGGTTGTTATACTTCAGATGTTAGGAGACGGGAATATTCAGTAGGTCATCCAAGCATCATAACCATGGACTTACAGAAGCCATGATTTCTGTACTTAGAGAGAGTGACTAGATAAGTTCTGGTGTCAGCTCAAAATACAATGGATGAAAAAAAATCATGCATCTGGAGCGTTTCTTCCTGGGCCTCCACTGAAAATAGGCTGTCTCCTAGTCAGACTTTCCTGGTCAACAAATGTTAAATAAATAAAAAATATAAACCAAGAGTGGGGAATCAAACCTAGCATACCTTTGCATTTCAGAACTGAGATTCTTTGGAGATACTGAATGCTCAGTGACAGTAGTCCATTAGGAGTGAACATAAGTTTAAATCAGACATTTGGTCTATTTAGGGTTGTCCCATTTTTATGGGAAAGGGATTTTCGAATCTTTTGCGATCCAAACATCATCATCTTTATCCAAAAAGCCTTGTTCCAAGATTGTCTGAAAATCTCCCTGTTAAACAGGTTTGAATAGATATGCAAATAACCATAATAATGGAAACTTGAGAATTGTAGCAAAACAGCCACAGACGAATATTAATGAATTGAATGAATGAGGTAATAGGCACTGCTTCACCTCTTTATTTAACAGCAACATACAGTCAGCAAACAGTGCAAATGTTACAATTTGCTTAATAACTCACTTTGACTGACTAGAGTTTAAACAACTCGCAACAGCCCCAAAAGCTGTAAAATTATAATGTAAAAGCAGTCAGCATTAGAAGCCACCTTGTATTTACATTTTTAGGCCATATTACCAACCTGCAGTCTATGGAACTGACATAAATTATATCAATGTCATTGTCCACTTCGGTCAAGAAAACTAATCCCATTCAATGAATTTAAATTGTTGTAAAAGATGAAACTCCAAAAGAAAGGCCATGTGTTATAAACTATGGTTCTGAGATGAGCTATCCGAATTCTTGTCCACGCTTAAAAATGCTTGAGAGAGTTAAGCTAGTCTAATAATTACTCATAATACTGCCAGTTTTGAATAGTCCAGACCCAGGTTTTCAACGTATATTTGCCACACATTATGAAACAGATTTTCATTTCCTGCAGTACAAGAAATTATACATATCTCGCAATAGGTTTATAAATATCACACAGATGAAAGTGCTTTAAATACACTCACACAGATGCACACATGATCTATCTAGCTATAGATTTATATTTTATAGTATATTTGTTGAGAGGAAGGTTTTCCATCAAATTAGTTTTCAATCAAATGGGCTTGACCATTTGGTCAATCAAATGAATATTCACTCAAATGACATAGACACATCCCCCCCCCCGCTCTCTCTCTCTCTCTCTATATATATATATATATATATGTATATGTATATATATGTGGGTCTACTTCAGAATGTCGAGCATTCAGAATGCCGACTTTCATATGGTCAACATCATATCATCGACATTCCGAAAGACGGACATCCTGAAATAGCACCATTTACCTACCTGTAAACACAGTACAACTGTGTTATACAGGGGGGCAAGCCCCCCTGCACCCCCACACCCCCTGCTACTTAAATATTCTTACTCCAAGATTACAGGAGTGCAGGAAAGGGGAATCTCCCAGTCCCGCACTGTAGCGGGATCATCGCTATGATTTGTCGGCCTTTCAAATGTTCACTCATATGGTGTCGGTCATATGAGTTTCAAATATTTGAAAGTTCGAACAAATGAAGGGATCCCATATATATATTGCATGTGTTTGTATGAATAAAATATAGATAGATAAACTGATATGTATATTTAGATATATATGTATTTTATATACTGGTATTTATACAGAATGGTGTGCTATCAGGTGGTTATTTACATACATTTTGTGTATTAAATTTCTTAACTGGATGAGCCTACCTAGGCTGAATAAGGAACGCTCAAGACATGTATAATCATAATGTAACTTATAGACAGAATGGTACCATATAATGCAGTCCATACTCATACAACACCTAATGCAGCAGAGCAGAAATAGATGATGTTCATCATACTGATCACTGCTGCAGTAGCCTTAGCCTTATCTATATGGGGTTATAACTTGCCAATGATATAACAGTTGGCCAGTTTCCAAAAATTTAGGGTCCCCTTCACACACTCAGACTGGTAGGCAGCTTGAGTTGAGCTGAGTAAAGACAGATTTGGGTAGCAATTCCTTCTTTACTTTTCTGCTGCTGAAGAGAGTGCTGTGGTGTGGGCTTTTGAGAATAGACAGATGTCTGTTGCTGTTTCTTTGCAGGGCAGATACGTTTCTTTAGGGGAAGAACCTTACACATTTTAAATTTATTCTTTCAGTGTACTTTCCTACTTAAGAAAGATGTTTTTTATCTAGGAGTTTGTGTTTTAGCAGACTCCCCACTACTAAAAGTAGTTGAAAAACATTCTGTTCTGTGGAAAAACTGAGTTTATTTAACTTTTTAGGGTCTGTCAAAGTGTACTAAATGGCTTTTTACTGTGTTTTTGTTGGCAAAACGTGACATTTTGGTACTTTAAAGTTTTTACTGGTTTGTGCTGCTTGTTTTCCCCTGGCAAAAGGTACCATGTTTGGCTTAACCATTATAAAAAATAAATACTGGTCTCATGGGTCATCCTTCTTCCAGCCATAAAAAGAAAACATTAAGCAAATAGCATTTGCCTCCATAGCAGGCTAACAATTTGTCTCAGCCACAGGTTGTTGATTCTGCTGAGGCCAAAGCAGGTTTCTCAGCGCACTCATCTTTTACCCCGGATCCCTCTGTTGTAGCAGCTACAGCCACTATGGACCAGAAATTAACCATGTTCTCTGTGGCTTATGGTGGGGGGCGTCCCTTAAGCTGGCTAGAAAAAGTCAGTCTTGGTCTTGAGAGAGAGAGAAAGAGAGAGAGAGCAGACAGGTCTTCCCTGTTCGGTTAGAATGTCGTGCCCATCTCTAGGGAAACTGCTGCTGCTATTAATAGTCCTGTTAACCCCACAACTCTGAAACAAAGCCAAAAGTCAAATCAAACTAGAGAAAACAATTACAATACTAACCTAAGAAATAAACATCAAAAAACCCTCAAAAATTTTGGACAGCTATCAAAAATATCCTATACTCTGCTCAAGTATCTAATCCATCCCCCACAACAACCCCAACCTTAGGCACAACAGCCAAACAATTAATCAACTATTTCACCAAAAGTATCCTAGCATTATCCAAAAACAACTGTTCCACACCACTGACCTCACCACCGTTGGCAAACAGGAAAACTGATAACTTTTCCTTTCATCCCGTCTGAAAAAAATGCCATAAAAATCTGATTAAAAAATTGAAACCTACAACCATTGCTGCTGACAATCTCCTAACAGAATACCTCAAGATATCATCTGATGCTATAGTCTACCCAGTATCAATTTTAATCAACAGATGTATTAAAGAACACCAAGCCCCTGATCTCTGGAAAATCTCTTATGTAATTCTCCTCCACAAATGTGGTACTTCAACTGAACTTTCTAATTGCAGATCTATTTCTATATTGTCACCTCTATCAGAAATCTTAGAAAGATGTATTCACTCATAACTAATGCACCACCTCTTAGGCAACAACCTACTATCCAGCTGCCAACATGGCTTCAGACCTAATCATAGTACAACTACTGCCCTCTTAAGCTTCACTAATACCATCAGCATACATAGGAGTGAAGGCAACGTAGTCTCATCAGTCTTCCTCGATATGTCCAAAGCCTTTGATATGGTCCCATATACAAAACTCCTAACAGTCCTCTCCAACCTAAATCTTAGCCCATCTGCCCTCACTTCATTTCAAAGATATCTAACTGACAGACATCAAGCAGTGAAATGGTCTCAAGATATCTCTATTGCAGGCAAAATTATGGGTACCCCAAGGCTCCATACTTGGCCCCCTTCTTTCAATATCTTTACCAACAATCTCTGTACAGAAACTTCTCCAGCAGCTTTAGTCCAATACACTGATGACTCCACACACTGATATTAGCTGCCTGTACCCTTCAGGTACTACCAGAGAAAACATAAAAATCCTTCTCAGCAGTGGAAACATGGCTTGAAAAATCATCTTATTCTTCTTCTTCTTTTGGCTTTTCCCAGTTAGGGGTCACCACAGCAGATCATCTGTCCGCTCATGATTGGCAGTGAGGTTTTACAGTGTCGAGTTGCCAGCCCAGCACCCAGCTTTCCACAGAAGGCACACACATGCACACACTCACACCTACGGCCAATTTAGAGTGTCCAATCCACCTACTGCATGTCTTTGGGATGTGGGAGAAAACTGGAGAACCCGAAGGAAACCCACGCAGCCACAGGGAGGACATGCAGACTCCGCACAGAAGGCACCCCAGCCGAGAATCAAACCAGAGAACCTCTTGCTGTGAGGTGGCAACGCTAACCGCTGCACCACCGTGGCTGCCCTATGGCTTGACAAATCATACTTAACCCTAATAAAACCAAGCTAATTATCTTCCATCCTAATACGAGTACTGAACCCCCCACCCAACTTTATCATAACTGCTGCAGACAACACAACAATCAACCACACTATGCATACTAAACTCCTAGGTGTTACTGCTGATAACAACATAAGATTCAAACAATACATATCTGAAACTGTTAAGAAAGTTCACATAAAACTAGGTACTCTATACAAAAACAAACATTTCCTAACTAATAATACCAGAGTAGCCATTGCAAGAACTCACCTACTCTCAACACTGCTTTATGCTTCACCCATATTCACAAACCTTAGAAAGTTTGATGTAAGTAAACTCAAAATTTGCTATAATAAAACAGCTAAATTCTCCACTGACTCCCCTTACAGAATGCAACATTGCCTAGCACCCAAAAAAATATTTTGGATAGAAGTCCCACACCTTCTTCACTACAATCAACTGACGATGGCGCATAAATTACTTAACCAACCAGGCAAAACACCCATCCTACAAAACTCACTAGAACCTTACTCTAACCCAAGAATATTACGTTCAACCAACAAATCCTTAATAAAAGTTATTAAATCCACAAACTCCCCAGGTTATGCTATCTACTCTAGCTATGTTGCCAAATTATGGAACTCTCTGCCTCTAGATCTCACAATTATATCCAACATCAGCAACTTTAAAAAAAACACTTAAGGAGCATCTGTCTAACAAATGGCTATGCTTGTGTAACTCCCCAGGATAAACACACCTTCCCCCTTCTACTTAACACAAGCCACTGTCACTACACTTTCTTCCTATTACTTGAAACTGCATGTTCATCCCCAATTTCACTGTAATCCTGACTAACATTTACTCTGACTGCTATCCTAATAATCCTAAATTACCACCTTTTTCACCACTCTAACACAACTATTAAAGCAGTCCCTATAGATAAAATCATCTAGTCTGTTTATCCACTTTTCCTTTTTGTGCCTGGATTTTTTTACATTAAACTGACTCTAGCTCTCCCCTGAACCTTCTGCTTCAACTCAGCCTGTCATTTCTTCTAACTAAATCTCTGTCTCCACACCCATTTTATGCCACTTTAACCTGACCAATTACCTTGTCTCCCTTCCATTCTACTCAAACTGTTAATTCTATGCTCGCTGACTTGAAAATTAATTTTTTAATTTTTCTCCTTAAACTATTGTATAGGATTTTATAATTACATAAGTGGATCAACTATGCCCTTTTAATAATGTTCTCTAATATATATCTATATATTTTTAGAAGCTCTACATTATGAATATGAAGATAGAATGTTTTCTAGATATATATTATGTATTTTAGATTTATTGTATTTTATTAAATAGTTACACCTTTGTTGTGTCATACACACTTAGCTTTAAGCAATGCTTTCTGATCTATAAGAGAGAATACAGCTTTAATGGTAAATGGGTTATTGAGTCACATGATTATTTTAGTTAAGTATATATAGGTGTGGTTTGCCTTTGTTAGTATACACCTGAGGAAGCAATATGTGAAAGCGCTTGTGTGACAATAAAGAAGACTTCTTATACTTTTATTCTTCGATTCAAGTCTGCTTTTTTACCTTTATTGAAGACTGAAGACTGCTTTTTTACTTTGATTTGGACACTGGAGCCTAACCTCAGCATTTTTTCTGGATTTTTGTTTGCCTTCACTGTGTTTGCAGAGGTATTCTGGTTGCTATTGGGCATTTTCTGCATAGTAAAGTTCTCTAATAAGCTTTAGTCTATTGTGTCCTTATAATAATTGTGAACTTTACTTGTGTACACATTGTATATATACTTTACTCTACTGTACATTTTCTGGAGCTTTTCTCTCTGGGCCTTCACTGAAAATGGGCTCACACTCAGTCGGGCTTTCCTGTTAAATAAATGTAAAATAAATAAATATTTTTTTCTTGTCAAAAAGAAACAGAAAACTAAATATGCATCTGCTTCTGCTCATATTTCTGTGGATAGGAGTAGTTTACTAATTCTAGCTCAGGGTTTAATTCAGGCTATAGATCCTTCTTATAAGTTGGTTTCTTTTTAAAGAAAAAGATACCTCCTTTTCCGATGAGATAAAAAAATTCTGAATCTTGACAGGAAGATGAAGGGAAAGAGAACCACTCAGATGATGTGAAAAATGAAATCTGAAATTCTCCTTTGGAGAGAGACTTTGTTTTTTTGTCCCTCTGCTGCAGAGCTTAACTATCTCTCATATTTTTCAGCCCTCCTTTTTCAAAAATTTCAAGGGATTCTCTAACCACTCATCCTGTTTTTGCAAAAAAAATAAATAAATAAATAAACAGATGGCAGTAGAAGGAAATTATTACTTTCCAGAGACTAATTCATCATTCAGCAGACCAGACTACTCTATTTACCTCTTCCGTCAGTGCATCTTGACTTTGAGAGTAATAGTGCCAGTTCCTCCTTTCCAGTTTGGGAAAGGTTTTATTCAAGGATGTTTTTAGTGCCAGAGAAAGAAAATGTTTGGAGATCTTTTATGGATCTTTTTCTTAAACCAATATGTGATAGTGCCCAAGTTTTCAAAATGCTATCACTTCACAACCTGTTACCTTCTTCCTCATTTAAGTTTTCTGGATTTAAACGATGCTTATCATCACATCCCTTTTCATTCATATTACAGGTTGTTATTTATGTTTTGTGTGTCTGGATCACATCATTAGTTCTCTTCCTTACCCTTTGGACTATCCACTGCACCAAAAGTGTTCACAAGGTATCTAGCTCCATTTGTAGATCATTTTAAGGTACAGGATCTCCACATCTTTCCTTATTTTGGGCTGCCTTACTTGGGTAAGAGATCTGGTACACAAGCTAGGATTCTGGGAAAACATTCACAAGTCTGTTTTGATTCAATCATACAGGGCTGTGTTCCTGTGATGTCTGCTGGAGACTTCAATTCAAAGTGCATTTCTTCCTCAGGCTTCAGTCACTGCAAGGAAATACTTCAGGGTTTTGGGTCTCATGGTATCTATGATTCTCATGATACCCTTGATAATTTTGTGTAGAGAAGCTAACACTTGATCCATTTTAACCAGCTCATCAGGATGACTTGTGATTTTAAGAGGGAAAACTGTTCGCCTGATTACGACTCCTGCAAGAGAAGTATCTGAGTTGCAAGCTCTTATGGTGACCCAACCCTATCTCATTTTCCAAGAGACTTTTGCCTAACTTGTTATTCAAATTTACTTTCAACCAAACCAACTTTTCCCTTTGTTCTTTCTTGAGACTTTAAAATGAGGAATAAAGGATGCTACATACCTTGGATGTCCACACACAACTCAACTACTATCTTGACTCATCAAAATCTTTCAGATCTTTGGATCAGTTCTTCATTTCATGTGAAGTTAAGAAGAAGGGATAACCTGCACCCTAAAACAACAAAAATAAGCTACCAAAATCTTACAATACCAAAAATAAAACGTGTGTTTGGGCTACCATATTTTAATCTGTACTATCTCAAAATAAAAGCAAACTGGTTGATCCAAATTTCAGAATATGATAGCTCTAAAGAGATCTGGTACCCAATATGGGTCAAAATATGGGGAAATCTATTATACTCCCTAAGTATAAATCCCAAAGCTGCTCCTTATCTTCATCCCAAACAAAAACTTTTTTTGCAAACTACTCCCATTAATTAAAAATGAAATTATTGAGTTCCAGTCTCTGTTTTCATCCATCAATCTGCAGAATTCATTAATATTGCTACAACCTATACATATGAACCCCGAATATCAAGTTAAACAACAAAATGATTGATCTGAAATCATTACCATTAATTAAAGAACTAACAGTATGGCATATCTTACAGCACAAGGAAGAAACAGGGTCTATATCAGATTGTTGAATGCTGACAACTTCGAAGCTTCAAACTTCAAACTTGAAAGTTCAAAGTCTAAAAACTTTGAATGTCAAAAAAAAAAAAGCACTCAAAACCCAAAACAAAAACAAAAACGCTCTATGCAGGGGGCAAGCCCCTCAGCACCCCCCCTCAACCACGTTACTTAAATATATCAACTCCTAGATCGCATTACAGTGCAGTAAAGGGAAATCTTCCCTTCCTGCACTCTATGGTGATCTCTGTTATATGTTTCAACATTTTTACACTTCGAACTTTCAAGTTCAAAGTTTAGTGTTTCGAACTTGTCAGCATTCGACATTATGATATATACCCAGAAGAAACACTTGATAAATTAAGAACAAAATTTAAGCCACCAGACAAATATAACTATATTCTTCTACAAATTATATAACTAGTAAAGCTAAAATACTCAAACCACAAAATAGAGATACAACATATAGAAAATACCCAAAACATAATCAAAGCACTAATGGCTAAAGAAAAAATTATTTCAAAATCCTATAAATTAATAAATGAGTTAAAATACAAATCTGCACTTCTTTACTCAAGATTCTAGGAAAAAATAAATAATACCATCACAATAGTACAAAAACAAGAAGCCATCAACAATACCTTAAAACTTACACCTTTCAAAAACCTTATATACACACAAATGATGATTAATAACAATGCATACTATACCCCAGCTGTCCTCAAAACATTTGGTTACAAAAAAAGCTCATGGTGCCCTTTCTGCTCTAGTGAAGATGTAGATATTCTCCACTTCTTCTGGAGCTGTAAGAACATTTCCAAGCTCTGGTGTTCCTTAAGAGTGCAACTTGAAAAAGTTGGATACGCAAAAAGCACCCTCTCCTGGGAAACAATGATTCTGCACATAATCCCTAGTTCAATTAATGGAATGTGCAAACATATCTTAGTTACAGTAGGTGCCCCACTTAAATTCTATAAATCTAAGAACTGGGTTAATAATAAAAATATCTCATGGAACAATTTCAAAGACATGACAGTTAAATATATCACCTACCACAAACTAGCTACAAAAAGTATAAAAAAAGATTATACTTTCAAATATACTTGAACTCTCTTCTAGACACAATTTTGACAAGCATACAGAATACATAAAATAAAAGAAAATCAGGTGGCAATTAAATATTAAAAAAAAAAAAACCTCTACATTACTAAACACAAATTGTGTATCACTAGAACATAAAACATACTTCTAGGATAACAACAAATGGATGGCTTCCAGCATTGTAAATATTGTAAATATGTATCTAGTTTTTAAGTTTTTTCATTCATTCTGGTTAGCAAAGGTATCATACCTATACAAACCTTGCACTCAACTTTGTATCATAGCCTTGTTCTTTTGTAACCCTTAGTTATGATGTAATCATGTCAGTTATTAGTCTTTAGCTTCTAGCAAGTGTCTAAATGTTTCTCTGTAAAAATTGTTTGCCTTTACTCATTTATGTTTACATGCTATGTCTGTTTTACTCATTTATGTTTACATGCTGTTATGTTTGTTTTACTCATTTATGTTTACATGCTGTTATATTTGTTTTACTCATTTATTTGCAACAAACAACCGTCTCCAGCTGAAAAATTGTAAAATCCAGGCACATCCAACCAAAGCTCTCTTTTATTCTATTAAATGAACCAACGATAGTTGAGCGCTTTCATCCAGATACAACTGGACTTCATCAGAACAACATTACAAAACACCCACCTCCTTTTTATACAAAAAGTTCCCGCCTAAAACATTAATTATACAATTAATTATTCAATTAAGAAAATACAGGTTTAAAAACACAGTTCAAGATATATTGTTATACACTTTACATTTGGGTTAAAACAATTCCACAATAATTAAAATGCTTTAACTATATGCAGTATGCTCTCCTCTTATTAGAATTGATTTCTAAGGGAGTTCCATACATACTATAAACATTTCTTCTGCTAACACAAACATTTGTTCTGATTTTAAGTAATGATTAGAAATAATGTCTATAAATATGTCTTCCTTTTCAATTAATATTAATTCTCCCAATGTTATTTATAATTGTTGATTTAATATTACATAATTATATTTATAAATTGTTTCATTACATACACTAAGCACATCTGAAATTGTATTCTATGTGTACCTCCATGGTGTCAAGATATATACAAATTTTAATATTTTTATTTTTATATTTTTATTTTTATTTTTGGCATTACACACAGCATACCCTTGTGACTTAATATTTATATTACTTGTTACCTACTATTTTAACAATGGCTTAGTAGGTATTACTTCATTGAGTCCTGGTGCTACTGCCGCATTAAGTCTAATCTGCCATCTGACTTCTTTGTCACTCACTAGTGCCTTAATATTTCCTCCACGTGGATTTGGTCTCACCAGTTCCAAAATGGCAAATTGTATAATTAATGTTTTAGGCGGGAACTTTTTGTATAAAAAGGAGGTGGGTGTTTTGTAATGTTGTTCTGATGAAGTCCAGTTGTATCTGGATGAAAGCGCTCAACTATCGTTGGTTCATTTAATAGAATAAAAGAGAGCTTTGGTTGGATGTGCCTGGATTTTACAATTTTTCAGCTGGAGACGGTTGTTTGTTGCAAGTAGTTGTTGTAATCCAGGAATTTGTCAATACAAGTTTTATTCATTTATGATTACATGCTGTTATGTCTGTTTTACTCATTTATGTTTACATGCTGTTATGTTTGTTTTACTCATTTATGATTACATGCTGTTATGTCTGTTTTACTCATTTAGGTTTACATGCTGTTATGTTTGTTTTACTCATTTATGATTACATGCTGTTATGTCTGTTTTACTCATTTATGTTTACATGCTATGTCTGTTTTACTCATTTATGTTTACATGCTGTTATGTTTGTTTTACTCATTTATATTTACATGCTGTTATGTTTGTTTTATTTTGTATTTCTGGAAAGCAAAGCAATAAAAAGCAATTGGGAAAAAAAAGGGACAACCTATGTCAAAACAGACTCCTTCCAAATGGTTCTCTCAGGCTATTAGCTTTTGTTATTCTCACAACAGCAAAACTATTCGAGCAGGGCCAAGGCTGACTTTATCAGGGCATTGGATTTATCTATGGATTTTTAGAAAGGGATGCATTCTAGAAGTAGCATCTTGGTCATCTTAGCATACTTTTACAAAGCACTGCAAGCTTGATTTCATCTCTAGATCTAGATCAGGTTATGCTAGGACCACTTTCCTGGACTACTGCACCCTTCCCTTAAGGTAATTTACACATATAACTAAGGTTACTGCAGCAGTGATCAATATGAGGAACATAGTACAGTTGTGTAAGTAAACTTACCACAAAAGTAGATGTTTGAATGATCACTGCTGCTGTAGCCTCTCTTTTATTTTTTGAATATGCCAGGGTATGTGTGTGCATACATATATATATATATATATATATATATATATATATATATATATATATATATATAAAATTTATTTTATTTATTTATTTTATTTTATTTTACATTTGTTGACCGGGATACTCCGACTGGATACATGTCCATTTTCAGCGGAGGCCCTGGGAGAAAAGCTCCAAACTTACAAACAGATAAAGACAAGCAAGTTACAGTATATGCACAAACATATTGTATTAAGATACAAGTTACATTCTCACATTTCAAGCTTATGAATCATACAGTTTATATCTAGAAATATATACAAATATGTTATAGTTTCTCCAATCAAAACTATAGGTGCAGCTTATATAGAGTATCTGCAAATATGTTACAGTTTCTCTTTTCAATCCTTTTAGTGTAAGAGGTTGGTCGCTGTGAATAAAAAAATTGCAGGGATATGGAAGTAGATGAGGCTTTAGTCAGGGTTGGAGCAAGGACATAAGCAGTGAGTTTCAAAATGCTGGGTTAGATTTTTTTTTTTAACTGATTAAGAGAGGGGTTCAGAGTAAGGACAGATGGGAGCAAATTCCAGGTTTTGCAATGATTCTCCAGATAGGTTGTTAGCTTTAAGAGACTGAACCAAAAGTTTTGTAGTGGAACGAAGTGGCCTATTGTTTTTGTAGGGATGGGTATGTTTTTAAGCGTGGGCATTTTTTCTGGATGGTTAACCTTGAAATGCTACAGTAAGTTGATTATATTGAATTTTCATGGGGAGTTCTAGCCATCCTAAGAGGTTTAGGTTTTGACAATGGTGTGTCCTGTAGGGAGTTCCTGTGGCAAACCTGGCAATTTGATTGTAGCAGCTGGAGAGTTTGCTGAGATCAGTTTTGTTCAAGTTAGTGAGTATTGGTGAGGCATAGAGTAGAGCTGAAAGCAGATGGGTACGGGCAATGGCAGTCCTAGCTAGAGGGGTGAGAAAAGGTTTGTTTTTGTATAAGAAGCAAAGTTTTTTATTAATGGTTTTAATAGTTTGGTTTACGTGCATATCATATTTGAGGTTGTTGTCTATTATAACACCCAGGAGTTTGGTATACATATCTGGTGAGATTATGGTCCCATTGTTAGATGTTATAGTAAATGAAGTTTGAAAAAATTTGTGAGTAGAGGAGAAGAGCAATAGCTTTGTTTTATTAGGGTTTAATATCAGCTGTTGATTAGAGATCCAGTTTTCCACTTTATTAAAGGTTTTCTGGGTTGAACTAAGGAGATCTGTAGGGGTAGAGGCTGAGCAAATCAGGTTGGAGTCTTCAGCATACTGTATACAGATTGCATCTGGGATTACAGTGTGGAAGTAATCGATAAAGAGGGAGAGAAGAAGGGGACCTAATATGGAGCCTTGAGGGACACCAAGGGTGAGGGGGAGAAGGGTGGAGAGTATGTCTTGCCAGAGGACAGCCTGCTGTCTTCCAGTAAGATAAGATTGAAATCCTTGTATGGCATGGTTTTTTAGGGATATTTTATTTAGGGTAAGTAAGAGTAGCTGGTGGTTAACCATGTCAAAGGCCTTGGAAAGATCAAGAAACAGGGCAGAAGATAGTTTGTTGTTGTTACGGTTGGAAAGTACGGCATTAGAAAAGGAGAGGAGGGCTGAGGTGGTACTGTGCTGTGGTCCAAATCCATACCAGGAGTTGGCCAGAAGATTATGTTGAATAAGGTAGTGTTGTTTATGGATACACTTTTCCATAATTTTAGCCAGAGGGCAAAGGATAGCTATTGGTCTATAGTTTAACAGCTCAGTGGAGCTGCCTCCTTTGGGGAGTGGTATGACATGTGATATTTTCAAGATAGAGGGGATTGAGGCTTCAGTTATGGTTCTGTTTATCAAAATAGAGACAGGGTATGCTATAACATCAGCAACTTTTTCAGGTAGTCTGTAGGAAGGAGGTCAGCTGAAAGGGTGGATGGTGTGAGTTTTTTAATTAGGGCTCTAATGAGTGAAGTTGGAACTTTTTGGAAGCTAAAGGAGAGAATGTCACTAGGTTTAGGGGCTTCAGAGTTAGGACACATGGGTTTAAGTTTGCTACCAAGGGCCTGGATGGTTTTTGTAAAGCAACTGTTGAAGGTGTCGGCAATGAACTCTGGCGATCTTTGGGTTGGGGCTGAGGGGGTTGGAGTTGTGGATTGCCCTGCGTGGAGGAGTTTGTTAATACCTGCCCAGAACTTCTGTGGCTTGTTGTGGTGTTTCTACTGTAGATGGCAGAATAGTTTTTTTTTGTCTAGTAATATGGATTTTTTTGTATCATTCCTATATTGTCAAAATTTGAGTTGATCTTGTGGGGCTTTAGAGGAGCACCAGGTATCCCAGGCATTATTTCATTGGATGATTTTTAGTTTGGTTTCTTTAGTGAGCCAGGGGACAACTTTTGTTTTAATTCTAATAGAACATGCAGATGCATGGTTTCAATGATGGCCATGAATGTGTTGTTAAAGTGTGTTACTGACTCATCTAGTGGTAGTTGTTTTAGAATTGACCAATTGCATAATTTAAGCTCTTCTAAGAATTTATTAAGGTTGACTTTTTTGTTATTTCTTATTGTTTTATAGGTGGGTAGATGTGGACATTCAACTTCATGCCTAATAGTATGTCTTAAGAAATGATCACTTAGATCTTCAGGGAGAGTACCTGACTTGTACATGTGGTGGGGGCTATTAATTAGTATCCAGTCTAGGATACTTTCTTTATTGTTAGGCTTGCTGATCCTAGTAGGGGAGGTTATAGTTTGTGTAAAACCATGTAGGTTTACGTGGGTGGTTGAGGTCTCTGCAGTGCAGGTGTTCCAATCTATATAGCGGTCCTCTAGAACAATGGCCTCTTAGGGGTAGGCATTGAATATCCAGTAGATGATGCTTCTAGGGTCCCTGAGTTATTACCTGGGGGAGTATAAGCAAATAATATGTTTATACATTTGTTTTTATTTATTTGTAGTTTGGAAATCATAATTTCTGCTTTGTTAAATATAGGTGGTTAAAGGTTGTCTAGAGTAACATTTAGGGTGGTTTTATTGAGAACACCAACCCCTCCCCCATTCCTGGTAGTACAATCTAACCTGAGTATATTATACCCTAGAGGTAGAATTTCATTATCTGGTATAGTTGGTTTTAACCATGTTTTGGTGAGACAAAGTACGTTGGGGGAGTAGGTTGTCAGGAAGGCATGGAGGTTGTGCACCTTATTGATGATGCTTCTCATGTTTAAGTGGCAAGTCAGTAGTGAGTTGGGGGGTCAATTTAAGCTTTGTCTTATGTTTGGGCTGTTATGATGAGAGTTAGTGTTGTCTGGGGATGGTGGCCCAGAGTTGGGGTGGATATCCCCATCAATAGTAAGGGTGTGGGGCAAACTAGCTATGAGAATTAGAAATTTATTTATCAGTTTTTGGTAGTATTTAGTTTTGGTGTTAACATACCTGGGTATAACAGGGTGGGTGTTAGCAGGGGTAAAAGAGTTGGCATCGATGGATATGAATGAGTGGGTAGAATGGTTTGAGAGGACTGGGGTGGTAGCAAGGCATTTGGGATGGTTAAGTCCTATATGGGATTGGCTTTCATAGATGGTGAGAGAATAAAGGGTGATTAGTAAAGTTAGGGTGTAGAGTAGAGGGGGTATTTTAAAAGACTTACTAAGTATTAGAGACATAATGGGGGGAATATACTCCTGGTATATAAGCAACCTAGGTGTAATAGTAGGTGGGGAGATAGTGGAAGGGGAGGGTTATAAATGAATTCCTGTTAATGGTTAGCGAAGGAGGGGGAGGGAGTGTGGCTGAGGGGTTATAAATTCAGAGGTACATGGGATGGGTGGGAATAGGGGGCAGGGAGGGGTGCAAAGCGAGTCCAAGGAGTGAGTGGAGTGGGGCTTAACCACACCAGAGGAATCTTCAGAGCCTGTGATTAAAGTAAGAGGCTTTTTACTTGCATTTTTTACTTGCTTTAAATTGTAATCTATGTTCTGTTTTTATATACAGACAGCAACTTAAACAGTACAATTTGGTGGAACTTTTTAGCATTAGGAGCCTTATTTAAGGGCTGGGGAGTTTGGTGCTGTTGGCCCAGTACGGCTGAATTAAACAGTTTAAGTAGAAAGGCATTAGAAAAATAGTAACCTTAGTTAAGTTTGTTATTGAGGGTAGACCAGTGTGGCTATCAATTTTTTTTTAAATGCCCAACTGGATATAGTCCTTCTAAATGTGTGAGCCTTTCAGGGTGGGAGCCATGAGAAGAGATAATACCTAATAATAGATATTTAGTGTTAGCTCATCACCAGAAATAGAACTATAGCAAAAAAATCATTGAACAGTATTTCATGCCATATATAACACAGTGACTGAGATAAAAAGCATAACCCTTACATTAATAGTGCACTGCACTGCACTGCCCTAAGAAACAGTTTCAATTATTTGGTAGCTAAATAGAATAAGTAAGCAATATATAGCATGTATAAGACGAAGAAATGCTAATCATGGTCACACTATTCTGCATACAGCATCTTTTATCTTTAGCATGAAAATAAATTTCAATGGTAGTAGCATTTCATAAGTTCATAGGGTCATAGGTAGGTACTAGGCTATCTGCATGAGGGCATTTATAAGCCTAGCCAGTGTGTGTCAGCTTTCACTGCCCCATTGATTAATTAACTGAGCCTCTGTCAAGAAGAGCCAATGAAGTAATCCCAGGGGTGTATTTTCTGTTACCCATCCACTCGTCAAGGTTTCTCTTGAAGAGTGTTAGTGAGGGGCTCTGCCTAATGTAGTTAGGAATTTTGTTCCAAAGCTTGGGGAGTCTCTGTGACAGGAATCTGTCCCTCCAGCATGTTCTATTTATTGTTGTGGTGAGGTTTAGCTCACTAGAGCGAGTGGCTCACAGTGACTTGTATTTCTTTAGGAGGAGCATGTCCATCAATTCTGAGTTGGACATGGCTTTGTAAGTCTGACAGAGATCATCTCTGAGTAAGCGATATGTGACTGAGTACAGCTGGAGTTTATCCAGTCGGGCTGCATAGGACATATGTTTTAGGCCAGTAATCCTCTTGGTAAGGTACATTTGTGGTCTTTCCAGCTGTTGGAAGTGTCTTGTGAGGTACATCCCAAATGGGGCATTGTACTCTATGATGGGTCTGATGAATGACGAGTAGAGGAGCACTATAACCTCTTTATTTCTAGATGCGAACCCTTTAGTAATTAGATGGGCTACATAGAAGGATTTCCTAACTAATTTGGCAATATGATTGTCAAAGGAGAGATTACTATCTACCTGGGTCCCCAGATCTCTTATTACCTCTTCTGTATTAAGGGGGCTGCCACCTATGTAGTAATTCATGGGTGTTTTATTTTTCCCAAACGGGATGACTATGCATTTTTTAGCATTTAGCTTGAGACCATGATTTTGACACCAGGTGTCCATCTCAGTAAGGCCCTTTTGGAGAATGTCCGTGTCAGCTGGAGAGTCAATTATGGCTCTCAGTTTGCAGTCATCGGTGAACTTGGTTAGCCATAGTCTTCCTGTGTTTGCCTGTACTTCTGAGAAGTATATGCCTAACAGTAGGGGTCCCAGGACCGAGCTTTGTGGGACACCACTTGTGACTGGTTTAGAGTCGGACCTGGACCCTGCTATTCTTAAAGTGTGAGTTCTGTTTGTAAGCCAGTTGTCAACCCATCTCATGATGTAGGGGTTTATGTTCAGGCTGGTGAGTTGTTCTTAAATTCCTGAGTGGGGAATGGTGTAAAAAGCCTTAACAAGATCAGGGTAGGCTGTGTGAACTACCTTTCCCTCATCTATGGCCTTGGTGACTGTCTCGAAGAAGTCAACCAGGTTTAGTAGGCATGATCTGCCAACTGGGTCGGGTCAAGTGTTTGGAGGTTCCCAATGTCTTTGTTAATGAGTTCCATGATGATGTAGTCCATAGCCTTGCAGACCAGGCTAGTCAGGCTTATGGGGTGATAGTTACCAGGGTCAGTTGTGGCACCTCCTTTGTGGAGCGGAATAACCATTGCTGTGCGCCATTCTATGGGCATGTAGCCTGTGGAGAGGCTGAAGCTGAACAGTGTGTTTAGGTGGGGGGTTAGTTTGTTATGTAGTTCATGCAAGATGCAGCCTGGGACACTATCTGGCCCCATTGATGCTGTGCTTTTGGCTTTTGAAAGGGCTGTTTTCACCTGTGCATCTGTGATTTCCGGGACACTACACTTTTCCGGTATTGTTGTGGGCCCTTTTGGGGATGACATGGGGGTGAAGTTTACACTGGGAAGTAGGTTGTTTGTACATAGTCTAGGATTTAAGAATTAGACTAAATACTGCAACAAAGTTATACTGATCCACAAACAATCACTTCAGTTTAGCAGCAACAAGAAAGCACAAAATCAGTTGCCCAGTGCATTCGTCAGTCTCATGTATTAATGCACTTTTAAACATTCAGACTCAGCATAAGATTTTACATATTATTAAATCTACAGTTGTATTTAATCAAAGAGTCAGTAACACAGAAAATTACATACCAAGTTTACAGCAGGACATCCGTCTGGGTCGGGAGCACTGGCATGTTTGAATAATGGAGGTTAGTTGAGGTGGTTATATATATGGATCCCTACCAGTTGATCAAGTTTTCAGAAACTTTCATATGGTTGACTTTTGAATGGAGATCGACATACAGTGATGATCTGGAAATTTACCATTTTCTTCACTGTAGTGCAATCTTAGAGTTCTTATATATAATTTGCAGGAGGTGGAGGGTGGTTTGCCTCCCTGCATGAATGTAAAAAAAATGAAGAATTGTTTTTTTTTTTTTTTGATGTTCAAGTTTTTGGAAAATTGATCATATGGTCTCATCCATATGAATTTTTAGTTTCTAAAAACTCAGTCATCTGACATAAATCCATACATATATATATATAGACACACACATACACACACACACACACACACACACACACACACACACACAGACACATTTTTTTTTACTCGGCCTCCTTTTGTCAGTTGGCTTGAAAGCTTTGAAGGGCTTGACTCTCAAACCTGTGCTTTATAGGCAGTTCAGCTCAAGAGGACTAACGGTTTGAGAATGTGGATGGTACCTTGAAGCTTTGGAAACTGCTGCTGTTATATCCTTTCTAGTTAAGTAGAAAGGGAGGAAACAGAATATAATTCAAGATTAAAAAACTAAGGGTGTGGGCCTTCCCAAATGATTGCACTGTACTCAATAGAATGAACTGATGTGATGGGACTGGGATGAGTGTCCAATATCAGATTTATAGTAGAGGCGGGTAACTCAAAAGTCACCAAGTTTAAAGAATATGACATTTCGGCAGGTAGGTGGGAAAAATAAAATGGAGACAGAATCAGAAGAGAAAAGGATTCCTGTAGTATCACAGATCCTTGTAAATACTGCATATCCATGATCCATAGAAATAAGTTCACTAATCATGAAATATGTTCACAAAACACAGCTTTTGCAGAATACTGTTAAACAACAACCTAAGAGCAGTGCAATAATAAGCAGATGGAATTTATTTAACAAGTGCAGGCTGAAAAGCAGTGATAAATTCAACAAAATAAATAAATGCAGCACAGGATTGTTAAATATCACTGAAACAGTTAGAGCAAGTGCAAAAAATATATACTTATATCAGCTTTGTTTTTTCAGATGGTCTTAGAAGCACTGCAAATCTTGTAGCCAGCCACAGGTGAACAGCCAGGCACAAAAGAAGATAATCTTACAATATGTAATTCTTTTATACCAGCAAGATTAATGACTTTTTAAAGTTAAACCTTCAGGCTTATCAGATGAAAACACAAAAACCCATTGATCAGTACTTCCCACCTACATAAAATGGAGACAGAATCAGAACAGAAAAAGATTCCTGCAGTAACAACAATCCTTGAAAATCATGCAGTATCAAGGATCCTTGGAAATAAGTTCACTAACCCTGAGATATGTTCATTTAACATGGCTTTAGCAGAATACTGTTAAATGAACAACATAACAGCAGTACAGTAACAACCAGATGGAATTTCTTTAACAAGTGCAGGCTGAAAAGCAGAGGTAAATTCAACCAAATAAATATAGCACATGATTGTTAAATATCACCGAAACAGTTAGACCAAGTTCAAAAAAATACATATACTCATATCAGCTTTGTATTTCCAGATGGTCTTAGAAGCACTCCAAATCTTCTGGCCAGCCACAGGTGAACAGCCAGGCACAAAAGAATACTTCTGTTTTTAAAGATTATGCAAGACTATTCTATGAAAACTGAGTGATGAACTGGCTAAATTCAAAATCCCCCTTCAACTTGATGACCTCATTGTGTATCCAGAATAATTTTCCACCAAATTCTATGCACACATAAATAGCTGCATAGAAGCATCTGTCACCCTCAGAAACAAATACAATACCAAATTTAAAAATAAACTTCTATGATGGAACCCAATTGTAAATAGGCTCTACAATAAAAGAAAAAAAATCATTGCAAGCAATGATAAAATTAGATATCAAGATGTCAAAAATGCTCTTGCTAAACTTAATAAGCAACCTTGGTCCCAGATTAAATCAATTAAAGCTAGATATCAGTTAAAATTGTCTCCCAGGCAAAAGCCAACAACAAAAACTTATTTAACCATGTAAAAAACTCAAGAGTTAATGGTAAATCATATCACATACTCAGACCCAGAGACTTAGTTAGTCTACTAGCAGATAAATATACTCTAGCTTGTCCCTCTACATTCCCAATCATACCAGCATTTGCATTCCTCTCAAATATCCCATCAATAAGTCCTCAAAACACTAAAGCCAAGTACACTGCTTCTGTGGGGCCAGATAAGATGCCAAGCTGCCTACTAATCAACTTGAAACATGAACTACCAACCTCCCTACAGACAGAACAAGCTTTGTGCCAGAAGAATGGGGACAGCAACAGTCCTCCCCTGCTCAAAGGAGGGCCATCAACAGACTCGGGTAATTATTGAACCATAAGCATAACCAACCTCGCCTTTAAGGCTATGGAGAGGATCATTGACTCAAAACAGTTCAGTCTGTGTTCAGGGCAGATGCTGCCTGATTAACCTGGATGACTTCTTCAAGAAGATTACTGAAACAATGTGGGAGGGAAGTCAGTAGGCACTGCATATCTAGACCACATAAAGGCATTAAATACCATTCCACACTCAAGTATTGGTGATAAACACTTCCAGCTAAATGTTATTCCCTGCATAACTCATTGGACAACAAAAATGGCTCACAAACATAACCCAGGAAATAAGAGTTGACAGCTTTTTCTCCTACAAAAGGGCTGTCACTAGTGATGTACCCATGGGTTCAACCCTTTGGCCAAACCTATTTGGCAATTTCTTTTTGAAGGTCAAAATGTAAAGTGTTTGTTGCTGAGCACATTTGCAGATGACTGTAAACTTGGTGCCAGTGTCAACTCTACAGAGGACACCAAGATCCTTTATGACAGCCTTTCCCAAACATATCATTGGTGTCATAACCCTGGACTAAAACTATATGCAAAAAATTTCATTATAGTCTTCTTTGGCAAGCTTGATATCCTATGCAGCTATCATGTTGGCAACCCATGCCTGAAAATTGATTTGATGGCTAGTGACCTGGGAACGTATGTGGACACAAACTGTTCTTTGATCACCATGAATTCACTATTACAAGAAAAAAATGTTTTTATTGTGCAGCTTATTACTAAAGCTATGTAGGATATGTCCAGACATGTTGTCACTCCACTGTATTCAGCACTTATTGGCCCAATAATTGAGTATAATACCCTCTTCTGTATGCTCATGTCCAAACATCATCATCATCATCATCATCTTCTTTCGGCTGTTCCCGTTAGGGGTCACCACAGCGGATCATCTGTTTCCATTTCTTCCTGTCCTCTGCATCATGCTCTTTCACAACAACCACCTACATGTCCTCTCACCACATCCATAAACCTTATCTTAGGCCTTCCTTTTTTCCTCTTACCTGGCAGCTCCATCCTTAGCATCCTTTTCCCAATATACCCAGCATCCCTCCTCAGCACATGTCCAAACCAATGCAATCTCGCCTCTCTTGCTTTGTCTCCAAACTGTCCAAACTGAGCTGACCCTCTAATATACTGATTCCTAATCCTGTCCATCCTAGTCACACCCAATGCAAATCTTAACATCTTTAACTCTGCCACATCCAGCTCTGACTCCTGCCTTTTCATCAGTGCTACCGTCTCCAACCCATATAACATAGCTGGTCTCACTACCCTCTTGTAGACCTTCCCTTTCACTCTTATTGGTACCCATCTGTCACAAATCACTCCTGACACTCTTCTCCACCCATTCCAACCTGCCTGTACTCTCTTCTTCACCTCTCTTCCACACTCACCATTACTCTGAACTGTTGATCCCAAGTACTTAAACTCATCCACCTTTACCAACTCTACTCACTGCATCCTCACCATTGCTCTACCCTCCCTCTCATTTACACACATATATTCTGTTTTAGCCCTGCTGACCTTCATTCCTCTCCTCTCTAAAGCATATCTCCACCTCTCCAGGGTCTCCTCAACCTGGTCCCTACTCTCACTACATATCACAATGTCATCTGCAAACATCATTGTCCACGGGGCCTCCTGTCTAATTTCATCTGTCAACCTGTCCATCACCACTGCAAATAAGAAAGGGCTCAGAGCTGATCCTTGATGTAATCCTACCTCCACCTTAAATGTATCTGTCACTCCCACCACAGTCCTCACCAATGTCACACTACCCTTGTACATATCCTGTACCAATCTTACATACTTCTCTGCCACTCCTGACTTCCTCATGCAATACCACAACTCCTCTCTAGGCACCCTGTCATATGCTTTCTCTAAGTCCACAAAGACACAATGCAACTCCTTCTGACCTTCTCTGTATTTCTCCAACAACACTCTCAGAGCAAATATTGCACCTGTAGTGCTCTTCCCTGGCATGAAACCATACTGCTCATCACTAATCATCACCTCCCTTCTTAACCTAGCTTCCACTACTCTTACCCATAACTTCAAGCTGTGACTGATCAATTGTATCCCTCTGTAGTTGCTGCAGCTCTGCACATCACCCTTATTCTTAAAGATAGGTACCAAAACACTTTTTATCCACTCCTCAGGCATCCTCTGACTTTCCAAAATTTCATTAAACAATCTGGTTAAAAATTCCACTGCCATTTCTCCTAAGCACCTCCATGCTTCCACTGGTATGTCATCTGGGCCAACAGCCTTTCCATTCTTCATCCTCTTCATAGCTGTCCTTACTTCCTCCTTGCTAATCTGCTTCACTTCCTGATTCACTATCCCCACATCATCCAACCTTCTCTCTCTCTCATTCTCTTCATTCATCAGCCCTTCAAAGTACTCTTTCCATCTTCTCAACACACACTCTCCTCACTTGTGAGTATGTTTCCCTCACTGTCCTTTATCACCCTTACCTGCTGCACATCTTTCCCAGCTCTGTCCCTCTGTCTAGACAATCAGTACAGGTCCTTTTCTCCCTCTTTAGTGTCCAATCTCTCATACAACTCTCTATATGCCTTATCCTTAGCCTTCGCCACCTCTCTCTTTGCCATGTGCCTCATCTCCTTATACTCCTGTCTACTTTCTTTAATGACCACAACGAAGTAATGGGCATAAATCATAAAAACTACTCTGACCTTCTCAAAGCTTTGACACTTTTCTCAGCATCATACAAGGTAATGAGTGATGATCTCTGCCTCACATACAGTGCCTTAAGAGAGCATGTCCTCGCTGATCTACTACACTTCTGCCAGTTCAGTGATGGAGTAAATACCTACTCATGAGATTTTAATCTCTTCTGGGACATAAACAGAACATGTTGGAAGGATAGATATGGATCACAGAGAATACCAGTTCTTTTGATTTGTCTTCCTCTCCACATAATGCCAATTTTTTTCCTTATTCTATGCAAATGTAATCTGAACAAATTGATTAAAAACTGCAGATTCAACCCGGGTTCATCAACCTTGTCTTTTATGCATACATCATGAAAATGTTCTGACTGGCTCTGGGGTATTTATGCTAAAATTACAACAGTTAAAAATTTCATGGGAATGCAGGACTAGTTTTCTAAAGATCCTTACATGTCAATAACCTAGTATTTATCTATGAACCCATGAAAACAACTCATCTTTCTCTGAGTTAGAACAAAGAACATATAGCATGTCTGTTATAATATTGATGGACCATGCCACTTCTCATTAAATACTTTGCAGTAAGATATATAATGAAGATATCTAAGCATAGGCAGTATGCATAAAAAAGAAACATATCAATTGAGATAGATGGTACACCATACCTTACCTACTGAAAAAATATACTTTTTATATTAGAGATAACACTTTTTCAGTAGCGGTTCCTTTGGTTAGAAATGCAATTTGCATTGACTTCACAGTTTAAAATCAAACTAAAAAGCAGGGCATTGGAAATAATGGGTCCCACCTAGCTAGCACCATGTTGGAGTAGCTACTGGCACACGAAGTGTCCATAGCTATGTCAACTTTCTGTAAATAGTAGCTTTCTTGAAACATAAAAACACTGTTTTCCAACACAACCGCAACATGGTGCTAGCAAGGTGGGAAGAAGAATATGTGTTCAACAGCCTTTATGACACCTCCCAGCTATTTTATAAGAGGTTTGTTGATGATGTAATTTTGGTTTGGGGAGGCAATGAGCCACAGTTAGTTGCCTTTATTGATTACTTGACTAATACTATACCTTTTTTAAGATTTACATCTCAAGCTTCTCATACAGAAGTGACAGTTTTGGATGTACATATTCAGAGGGATATTGTGGGGAATTTTGTTACTAGGTTCTATAGAAAATCATGTAGGAAAAAGACTATACTGCAGCGTAACAGAATGCACACCCCTCATGTTTATAGAAATATCTTGAAAGGTCAAGGAATGAGAATTTCACACCTGAATAATACTGAGGTAGGCTTTCAGTTTGATCTTGATAAGCTCTCGTCTGACTTTGTGGCAAGAGGCTATAGTAATAATGAAATAGAGGTTATGACCATGGAAGTAAAAAGTCTGAGGTCTACTGTAACATCCCCTTATTTTTCTGATAAGGCCGCTATGAAGCCTTCTTATATAAATGAGAAGGGAGATAAACATGCACCATTGGTTTTGTCCTAGCGATTTTAAACAGATAAGGCAAGTGATAGATTCTAATTCAAATATCCTTACTACAGATGATAAGATTAAGGATATAGTGGGAAATAAACCCCTGTATACCTATAAAAATAAAAAAAAAATCACTGAAAAGACAGCTCTGCTATAGAGACTATAAGCAGTGTCAGGGAGATACTTTAGACAGGTCTTTGTCTTTTGGCACTTTTCCTAGTGGAAATGTAAGTACTGTTTATCGTTAGAGACATCTAATTTGTTTATACATCCTGCTTCCTAGCAAAAGTTCACTTTTAAGCTACATGCACATTGTACAACTAGAAATATTAGTTATTTAGCAACATGTACAGCATGCGACAGTTTGCACCTAGGTAAAACTAATAGAATGTTTTATGAAAGAATTTGTGAGCACAAATATGCTATTAGGAAGAGTGATCTTGCTAATGCTCTAGAGAAACAAGTGCTTGAATCTGGTCCCCAACACAATTTTATGTTTAAAGTTATAGAAGTACTATATAAGGGACCACATGGTGCTGATTTTATTAATTTTACTGAAGAAAGGGAACTATATTGGATTTTTAGTTTTGTGCTGATAGGATACCGGGTTTAAACGATAAGGTCTCTTTAAGACCAATTTTAAAATCTAGGGATTTGCATAAATAATTATGTATATGAAATGATTGGTTGTTTTCTATTTGATTTATGTTTAAATGCTTGTTTGATATCTTCATTTTTTATCAGTCTGAAGAAGAACTTTGTTCGAACGAGCTTACTGTGTGCATTAAATATCAGCTTTGCTTCTAGCCTTGGCTCTGGGACTCCTGTATTTCTTTGTCAGATCTTATCTTTATTGCTCTTAGCTTCTGAAGAGTCAGTTCATGTACCTTAAAATGATTACTACCTTTCCTTTGCATTTACAAAAATACTCATGTATAATTAAATAATCTAAAACAGCTGTCTGTAATATTTGTAGTAATGTTATTGTGATGATAGGAGGTATTGCCAGCCATGTCAGGAGAAGTAGAGCAGTGGATGCATGACTTGTGACAGCACAGCCAGCTGGAATTTTGTAAATAATTATATGTCATTTGTAGACCAAACTGATTTGTACAGATGCTTGCACTGAAAATGTATTTGTGAGGTTTGCTTGCGTTAAAATGAATCAACAGTGTACCCTGCTGAAATGTAAAGAAATGTACATGTATTATTCTAACTGAATAAAATGTTTATGTTTTAATAGAGGATACTGGGACAGCAGATGTTAACCAGCAAGCTTATTTTAAGAAAAATAAGGGAAATATAAATAAGCTGTTAAAGCATAAAATATCACCCCACAGTGCTAAACAGGACTGGAGATGGTGGGTCTGGAAGAAGCCTTTGTTCAATAGCTAAGTAAAAAGAGGGGAAGCCTCAGGCACTGCCAAAAACATTTAGATGTGTATTGTAGCCATCTATGTTAAATTCCTGCCTCAGCTGCAAAGGGGAATACTGTGAGAACCTAGAGTCAGGTGACCATATGAGGCCATTCTGCAAAACCATCTTGGATATTATATTTTACAGGAAGTAATATCTGAGTATTAAGTATTCTGTTTTGGGGAACCTGACTAGGAAGACTGCTTACGTATTTCATTGTGCCTTGCTCAATCAAGTAAGTTGTTAAGGAATAGTAATTCTCCTAGATTCATTTAGTAATACAGTGAAGCTTACTTTAGAGATTTTTTTCTTTATTTGAATGAATTTATCTATCAATGTTATTTTCAATATTCCCTTTGATTTGAACTCTGTGGTTTACTGTAAATATATATTTAGTATTTTCTTGTTCTTTTATTATTTATTATTAAATATATGTATCATTTTCATTGTGGCTGGTCCTTTTAGAAAATATTTAAGCTTTGAGAGTCTTTGCATATATTTATTTGGTGACACTGTGTGGGCCACTCCAGAAGGCCTAGCTGTCCTGGTCAACTACTACCATTTGTATTAGCATTAATATTATACAATATAATTGGACGGCCTTTGTTAATGGCCTTAGAGTAGCTGATTGAGGAGTGTCTCGTGGTTGTGATAACTACCTTATACTCTGGGCAGAAGGGGGCACACCAGGTAAATCTGTGGAGATCTTGGCTTGGACCCTCAGCTGAGGACCCAACCCTACAGTTGTACAAGTGGGGAGTCTTACTGGGGACCTAGAGTGAGACAGATAGAGAGAACCACTTCCCAAATTGAGTGTGTTCCCTATGTGCTCTTAAGCAAAAATTGTGCTTAATGCAGAGATGTCTGCATCCTGAAATACTGAATGTATCCATTTGTATTCCAAGTGCACATCCCTGTCCAGTGTCAGTGGTGAGGGTTCAGGCTCCTTGATTACTGGCCCAGCATGGGGATGACACAGCATTCTTTTTATACAAGAATGCTGCATTCAGGCAGTTTACATTTTTAGCATTCAGTAACCTTGCATTTAAAAACAAAAAACATAAGGTTTGAGGATGCAGCACCTACATAGGGAGTAGGTAGAGGCTTTCTACTACAAAATATATATTTTTGTTGCTTTCACTGTCTTTTGAATGACTGTTTTCAGTCTAGCAATGATTAGCAGATTTGGTGTTAACAAATTAAATTATTTGGTGATGTCTAGTCATAAATATATTTATGAGCACTGGCTATTGGGTGGTCAATGCCAGATTATGTCAGTCACCTTCATACCTGTGTGACAGAAGTGGCATGGTTATACCAAGTTATTTTTTCTTCTCTAGATCCAGAAAATGATTGCTTATAGTACAACATAATCAAAAGAGCAGATGTAAATTCTACATTACCTCTTTTTCCTTTTTTCCATGCACAGTTGGTCTGGTATTTTACTATTTTGTCCTAGTATTGTCTCTGCTCTAGAGTGTGATATAAAATGCTGCAATCATTTGCTTTATAAGTTTTAATTGTGGTGAGTGGTTTAACCACTGTGTAAATTATAGTGCTGAGCAGCCAAAAGTGTGAATGGTACCATTAAAATGTTAATGATTAGCAGGCTGAATAGCTTCTTTAATGTAACTAGCAAAGAAAGGAACAATTATTTTTTTTACAATGTTGTAAAATAGTTTATGCATTGGCTATAGAACACATTTTCATAATTTATTGGCTAAATGTGAAATTCACATGGCAAACTGGTTATTTAGAATGATATTGCATATATTTTTATTTAATTTTTTGTAAGATCAAACAACACATTTGTTAACAATGTAATTGCTCATACTAATACAATCAACATAATATAGAACAAATAAACTTTCATCTGAATCTGAAAAAGTCAAATTCTGCTTTTGTGGAGTCGTCAAAATGAGTACATCATCACTCTGTCCAATCATTGTTCATGTGGTCTGAACAGCACATTGCCAGCCCACAGTTACAAGCAGTCTTAAACTTTGATGGTCCATACTCGTCAAGAACTCCACACGATATAATTGTTCTATAACTCATGGTGCTAAAATCAGGTCTATATTATATTGTTAACAGGTGAAAATGTCGACTCTGACTTGTTCGACACCAAAATGTCGAACTGCACAATTAGCGAACGGCCAAATCACCGATTTCTTTCAGTTGGAAAGAAATCAGTTGGCCAAACACCAATGGCACACATAAACAAATGCCCCCCACACACCCCCTAACTAAATATTCTAACTCCGAGACCACACTACAGTCAGGGAAAGGGCAGGTGTAAGAGAAAGGCCAACTGATTTCATTCCAGTGGAAAGAAATTGGTGATTTGGCTGTTCGCTAATTTTGTAGTTCGACATTTTGGTGTCGAACAAGTCAGAGTTGACATTTTCACCTGTCGACAATATAATATAGACCACTAAAATCTGCTGCCCACATCTTAAATGAGTTTGAAAATTTGTCCAAACACTGGAGGAGCTGTGATGTGATGTAAGGTATGCAGCAGTTAATGCTGGCTATCCCAGTCCCTATAATGGAAAGTGTTGTCCGTCGTGTAAAGGCCTGAGTATGTGCTATATAAACACAGACATTTGGTAAAATGAGCCCAGCCAAAGATGGCATAGATACTAGCTGAGCACTGTGGGTATGAAGAAATGGACACTCACTCTAGGCAACGTATGATAGGCTTTGCATCTTGCTTATTGGCTAAGACTTTGACTAATATGTCTTCAGCACATAATAAACCTATTGTTGCCTCACTTCACCATCAGGTTGAGTCAGAATGGTTTCGATTATGCAGGGAAAATGACTCACTACTTATGTAATGATGAATTTTACCAGAGTTCATCTTAGAATTAAATGAATAACTCGAACTTATAAACACTTAAGTTTAAATATCAAGTGACTCTAACCTTATTGCATTGTTGGGATTCCTAAAGTTCATATGTTCATGTGTGTGTGTGTGTGTGTGTGTGTGTGTGTGTGTGTGTGTGTGTGTGTGTGTGTGTGTGTGAATGTGTGTATTGTGCGTATAAGTGAATGAGGGGACTGTCTGTGCTACTACTTTCGATCATTCATCCACTTGTGAAACCAAAAGTATAAAGAAGTACAGCATAACGTATCCAAAAACCACATAGCTATCATTCTTAATGTAGAATTTATAACGCAAAACATTAATGACTTGAGGCCTCGACAGTAACTGAAAAGGGTCTAGGAACCAGCTCATTTAGCTTGTAAACACATCATACAAATAAGTAAAACAAAATAATTTACCTTACCATGAAAAATATTCAATGCATCTCTTAACTGAGAGTTATTGCTATAATAGAAATGTCATTACAGCTGAAATATCCTTATAACAAAAATCATGGTGTTGCAGCTATGGTCTCCTATGATCATCTTATATATGGTACATGTATCACTTCCACTGCATATGCTTACTGTCCATCATTTGTAGTGGTAAAATCCAGACATTAGCTATTATACTAGATACAGCCTGTCTGGTTTGTGAAACAAAAACAAAAAAAAAACTAGTTCTTAATTTTCAATCCAAGTTATTGAATAGTATGTATTACAATAACAGCACAATAAAAATATTATTAATATGCTTAGAAACAAGAGAAAATTAAACCATAAACATATAAAACAAAATAAAACTTTAATAAATAAAAATAACCAAAATTCAGTTACATAGTTAACTGAAATCAGGCAGCACACTCACTCATTTGATGTTTAAATGATTTTGAAGATGAAACCTACATGACTGCAACACCAGATGTGAGTACACTACAATAACACAAAAGTGATCTTTCATTACAAAAATAAAGTATATCTCAGAGATGTATAGAAATAATCAGCTTCTGTGTTATGTTTCGACTATATCTTATTATCAAACTTTGTAGCTAGCATATTGTAAATAATTATTTTGGCTTCTGCACCATTGTCTCTTTTGTTTGCCTTGTTATTTTTCACAACTGCTGCTCTTGGCTATGCATGCCATGACATATTTCTTTACTTCTTTATCTGATAAATTACCAGCTCTAGGTGACCCATTATCTTTTCATTCACCAGAGAGCAGGAGGAGAACAAGATATGAATCTGCCTGTCTTCAGTGCTGCCAAACAATAGCTTTAAGATGTTAAACTATTTCTGTTAATACACTGTGAAATAAACTGTCTTTTAATATTCACTCCTGCATCAAATAATCTTCTTCTTCTTCTTCTTTCGGCTTTTCCTGGTTATGAGTCACCACAGCAGATCATCTGTCCACCCATGATTGGCAGTGGAGTTTTACAGTGTCGAGTTGCCAGCCCGGTGCCCAACCTTCCACAGAAGGCACACACACGCACACACTCACACCTAGGGCCAATTTAGAGTGTCCAATCTACCTACTGCATGTCTTTGAGATGTGGGAGGAAACCAGAGCACCAGGAGGAAACCCATGTGACTACAGAGAGGACATGCAGACTCCACACAGAAGGCACCCAGCCAAGAATCAAATGGGAAAACCTCTTGCTGTGAGGTGGCAATGCTAACCACTGCACCACCGTGGCCGCCCACTCCTGCATCAAATATCACTCTTATATAGTAAGTATTCTTTATAATAGGAAATGAATATGAATGCTTGTTGATATTCTTTCTGAGGCACAGCTCTTCTTCTGAAGACAAAAGAGGAGTATACTCATTTGTAATTGATGAGTGAAATTTCTGAATGTATCGGTCCCGGTATAAATCTTAAGTTAAAGCAAGTAATGTTACAATTGTGAAAGAAACACTATTGGAAAAAGCATGGAATTAAAACATTGTTATCTTGTTGACTGGCCATGTAATACCACTGCAGTGCACAAAGTGCCATGATTATGCTAAAAAAAAAATCATTAAATAATATCCTGGTTAAGCACTACTACAGACTGAGACCTGAACTTAACAATACTTAGAAAATTGTTAAGCACTCTCCAGGCATTGCTAACAATGAGTCTGCACTAAAAACAGAGACTGCTGACCAGAAAACAACAGCAGCATGGCATGAAATGGCTTTGTTTCTACTCCCATTTTAATCTATCTCCTAAAGTGCACAAATGCCCCCAGTACTTTGGTTACAAGTGCTTCGCTTACACAGGAAATACATAGAACATCAACTACTTCCCCAGCGCTATACAAGATCCAAAGCTGGCACAACACATCATTCTTTTTATCTAATTTTTCACCAACTAGTAGTACACGGAGAAGATAAATCTCCATGCACTACACAGAATAATGATCAGATCTCTGATTGTAACAAAAAATATGTTCTTGACATGGATGCAAAGATTCAGCACAAATGATACATTTATGACAGCTGACCCAACTCGATCATAATCCTTTATGAAAACTCTGATGCTGATATTTCATCAACTTTTAGTGTTGCACTATACGGTTAATTTCAAAAGGTAAATTATTTCCTAATGTACAAAACAAAATGATGTGAAAGACAATTATTTTCATAAAACATTGAATTCATGTTCATAGTAATGTATTGGAAGTGGCACAGTTAAAGATGTTAAGATTTGCAGTGGGTGTGCAAGGATTAGGAATCAGTGTATTAGAGGGTCAGCTCAGGTTAGACGGTTTGGAGACAAAGTCAGAGAGGTGAGATTGTGTTGGTTTGGACATGTGCTGAAGAGGGATGCTGGGTATATTGGGAATAGGATGCTAAGGATGGAGCTGCCAGGTAAGAGGAAAAGAGGAAGGCCTAAGATAAGGTTTATGGATCTGGTGAGAGAGGACATGCAGGTGGCTTGTCTGACAGAGCAAGATCCAGAAGAGTAATGGATTTTCATATTAATCATCACAACTGTCACCCTCATGATCAAACCACACCAACTGTAGGTAAATCTTCAATATACTCATACTAAATCATCAGTTATTGCTTAAGTATCACCTGTCTTGTAATGAAAATGTTGTTATGCATACTGGCTTTCATAGACAGAGTTCATTTTAAAAAGAATGGCCATCAGAATTTTGTTCATGCTATATCATTAGTACCAACGCCCTCTTTGCTGACAATAATGCTGACAAAAGCTGGACCATTGTAGAAAATTGAAAATGCAATTAGCTGACTGGTAAATATTTGTATGGCAGCAATATCTTGAGCACTCACTCTTCAAAGGTTTGAAGTCAAAAGCTGTATATGCACAAGTCCATTGCATATTTTTTATTTTTTATTTTATTTGTAAAATAAAAACTTATACTTTTATTAATTAGGAGCTTTTCCTCCCGGCCTCTACTGAAAAAGGACATGTATCCAGCTAGACTAGCCCGGTCAACAAATGTAAAATAAATAAATAAAATATACCATTACACTACTACATAAACTACAATTCACAAGCTAGTAAAATTAAACTGAGTGATGCAATTATTTACTTTAAGTATATAAAATTATTCAAAACACTATGTAAAATTAAGTATATAAACAGAATTACACTCACACGAAAAATACCAAATAAATGGTTTAATCATAACTGGCAAAATGCAGAATATTACCTAAATTATTTTCTGATCTTATAATCACTATTGGATAAAAGAAGTCCAAATAGGAGTTACATAATTTCATGGACAAATGAATTCCAGCTTCAGCTCTGTTTTAAGAATGCAATTCCCCTTTTCATACTTCAGAAGAAAACTAGTAACTTACTGTTGGCTACTAGCATGTCACTCTACTTAACAGAGGCACAGGCAATAACTTCTGTTTTTATTCAGGTTGAATGGGCAGTGTTCTGCCTCTACAGTCATGTATCTCTCAGGCAAAGTACAAACAAGGTTATGTATTATTTTGACCTGAAGTAACATTTCAAGGATCATTACGAATTAAATGCTGCAAATGCATATGAGAAGCTAATTTTCCTATTTAACTGCTCTGCTGCATTTTCAACAGAATGCATTTGCATATTCTATATACTTCACATTTTATATACTGCAAGATTTACTGGAAGCATAAATCATAGTTTTCAGCAGTTTTACATATATCTTGGCTTAATACAGCTTTCTGGATATTTTACTGAAAGTCAGTTTCAAATTTCACTCATCATTTCACATTTCTGCTCTAAAAACAATTACATTTACTTTATCATACTACCACTTCTCTATATCTGAATCTGTTAAATGAATTGCAAATGACAATCAAACATTTCTCAGTTTGATTATACAGCTCACAGATTTTTAATTCAATCTAGAAAGACTTATCTAAAATCCAGGAGACCAGAATGTCATCATGCCCCACCTCTTGAGTCATTAAATTAAATAAGCTGTTATGAGCTGGGGCATGTGTAGTGCCTTGCCATCCCTTTTGTTCTATTTTGTTCTAAAGTGCTTAACTTTAGTGGGTGATTTTAAACTGATGGTATTAATTTCTTTTGTTTTTTTCCAAAAACATTTTTATTAAATTGTGTTAATAAACATGGACATAAAGTATTAGAAATAACATAAAACATAATAACTATTTACACTGTATACAAACATCCATGATAAACATTTGGTTTATCCAAGAAAGGTAATCAATATTTATCTAACAATCTTTCCAATTTTTGCCAAGCTAGTCTTTTGTGTGTTACATTTGATGAGCTCTGATAAACAGTATGCATTTTTCTACATACAGATTTTGCTATTGAAATAAACTCAGCAAACAAAAGATCTTGCTTATTTTTCCAGTTCAATGTAATTATTTTTCAAGCAATAGGTAGAATTAAGCAAAGACCAGGTAACTGATGTCTAGGAATTACACTTGGGGTAGGAAGATTGAATAATATTAAAGAGCTAGTCATTTGACAGTTATCAGACCACAGGACTTTTGTGAAATGTCTAAAATCACTCCAATATTGTGTGAGAGTTCTATATTCGATGAACATATGAACCCAGTTGGCTTCAAGAATATCACCACACCTCCAGCATTTGCTTTCATTACTCTTGGTAATAAGGTCAATTCTGTGTGGCATGTAAAAGCTTCTTTGAATAAATTTCCAGGTATATAGTCTCCAGTATAAAGATGATGAAGTGTTTTTTTATTGAATTTAATAACTGTTTCTTATTATTGTTAGATAAAGGTTCACCATTAATCTTTATTGAGTAATTCCCAAAAGCTGGGTCAAAAGTAATCAAGTCTTCTCGTAGGATTTTATATACAGGTGATATGCTTAATTTATCTTCAATGTTCATCAAACTACACCATATGAATAGTATCAATCTTGGTATAATATCAGTTTCCAGATTTATTGATACTCTCACTTTATTTTCAACAAACTGTCTTAAAGATTGAATACAGAGCCAATTATCTTGACAGACATTATATCTGGCTAACAGAAAGTTAATTGGTTGGATGTTCTTATTGTCTATAAACTGGTGTCAGAACTTTAGATTATTCTCCTTAAGATTCCACATCTTATTGCTATTGAAGGTATCTAGGCAATCTGGTGTATAAGATATGGGAAATGTAATGAAAAAGGTTTTCTTTAAACTATAATTGTTGTCAATTATATTTTTGAAAATATAAAATATTTAGTTTACACCATGTGAGAAGTGGCTAAATGTCTTATTATATAGGCAATATTTATGGAGTATCCAAAGAATTTTGTTAATTCCAAAGGTTTCCTTAAACTGGGTTTCTGAGTTCTCAGAGGAGGTTATATGTATTTCATGTAGTTGTTTCCAGCTAAAGGTATATGTGGATGAAATCCAGTGTAGTATTATGTTAATAATAACAGATTTGGAATATAATTCTGTTTTGGGAAAGCCAATCTCATTATCATCCCAGGCTCTAACACGTCATTTATAGGGTATTCTTAGGGAATCTATTTGTTTAAAGAATTTCTTAGGTGGAGGTAAAAATCAGTGATTGTATGTAAAATAAAATATTGGCCAAAATAATCATTTTTATTAATGTAAGTCTGTATTCCATGGTGAAAAACATTTTGTTTCACTTTTTGGTCAAGTCACTGATTATAGCTACCAGTTTAGAGAAGTTAAATTTAATAGTCTCATTCCACTTATTCTTAATACTTATTCCTAGATAATCTTATCATAATTTTCCCAGTTAAATGTATTATATTTTTGCAAATTGCTATTTTTTTTCTTATTGATTGAAAGTGTTTTGGTTTTATTTTGATTTACAATTGAGACCTAAGATTTTTCCAAATAGAGTTATGGCATTTATGATATGTTGTAAAGAGCCTTCTATGTCATTGGATGTTAATAGAATATTGTCAGAAAAAAGCTGAACATTTGGGCAGTATCCCTTATTAACTTGAAATCCTTTGATATTTGGATTATTTCTAATAAATAAAACAGAAGGTTCCACTGATAAAGCAAAAAATAATGGGGATGGAGGGCAACCTTACCTAGTTCCCTTATGAATTTTTACTGGGGATGATAGACATGAATCAATCTTAACAAATGCTTTAGAATCACTATAAATATTTAATATCAGTTTAGTGAAATCTGAAGTAAAGTTAAATTCTTTAAATATTTTTTTGTAAGTATGACCATCTAAGGGAATCCAGTGCCTTATCAATATCCAGACTAATAATAGTTAATTGTTTCTTGGTTGTGTTTGCAATGTCTATTAGAGATAGTAGCTTAATAATATTGTCGTGCACTTTTCTATGTAAGATAAAGCCAGTTTGATCAAAGTGTATTAGATTGGGTAATATATTCTTTAGTCTGTTGGCCAGGATAGACATGAAAATGTTATAATCAATGTTTAACAATGATATTTGTCTATAGGGTACATATAATTGAGGATCCTTACCTTGCTTCAGAATGGGGGAAATTATTGAGTACTTCCATGGGGGGTGAAGTCTTGTTTAACCATGGAGAATGTATTTAATAATAACTTTATTGTGTGCTCTGGAAGAATTTTATATATTTCTGGGATTATTCCATCTAACCCTGGGGCTTTATTATCCTTCAGATTCGTAACTTGCTCTTTCACTTCTGCTAAGGTTATTTGTTTATTTAGGGTACTATTTTGTTGTTTTGATAGTTTAGCCTTAATATTTTCTTGTAGAAATGTATCTAGTACATCGCCTGAATCTAGTGGTGATTGCATGTCATTGATTGACTGATAATAATTTCTAAAGGCTTCTAATATATCTCCTAAATCAGTTGTTCTTTTTACTGTGTTATTATTCTTATATTTAATTTCATTAATGTGATTTTGTTTACTAATTTGTTTGGATCTGATAGCTAATTTATGTAAATGTCTGGGGTTTACTGAATAGTACTGCAGTTTAATCTTTTCTAAGCTTATAGCAACCTTATGATTCAATATTTCTAAATATTTGTGGTTTAGCTTAGAAATGTCAGTAAGTACTGCTTTATCATTTGATTTTAAATTTAGTTTCAACTTTTCTATTTTGGCTTGTAAATCAGAAAGTTTCTTGTCCCATTCCTTTCTCCTTTGAAAATACCAAGCTTTAACTCCACTAAAGTTGTGAACTTGTAATGCATCCCAGTGTATTTATTTATTTTATTTTTATTTTTATTTTACATTTGTTGACTGGGACAGTCCGACTGGAATGAGGTCCATTTACAGCAGTGGCCCAGGAAGAAAAGCTCCACATTAAACAATATGTACAGTGGTAATTATACAATCAAAGATAAGTCATACAAGAAATAGTAAATTTGCAATGGCTTGTTCCAAGCAAGCCTAATTTACACATAGTAGGCCCTAGATGGCAGTATTTGAGGCCTTTGGAGAAAAAACTCCACAATAACAATGCAATCAACAGGGACATCACACAAGACATAATAAATTTACAATGGTTTGTACCAAGAAAGCTTAATTTACCCATAGTAGGCCCTGTATGGCAGTATTTGAGGAGTTTTAGTACAGTATTATAGAGCCAGTAAGCAGAGTAGAGAGGAAGGTAGGAAGTATTTGAGGAGAACAGGAAAGCATTTATGTGATGCAAGGACAAAGCCAGAAATGCAAAAGGTGTGATTTAAGTGACATTTTGAACAGTATGATATCTGTTACTTCACCATTATTGTTGTTTTCTATAAATGCATGTATTTCTTTTAATAACCACCTTAAAACCTTTAACTTAGTAACATAGGCTGGGATTCTTTGAAAAATTATCATATCATCTTTTTTCACAGTCAAGCTGAACAAAAAGGCATTGTGATCAGAGAGTGGACATGACTGTATTGCTATTCATTTCTTGCTAACATGCTTCTTACTTGGAGTACCCGGTCTCTCCTCCCTAGCTCTCCTTCTTTTCTCCTTGTCTTGGAATCTTAATCTGTCTGTATGTGTACCATACCCAAATACAAATGGTAAATAATTTAATTACATAATACGGTAGCATGCTGATTTAAAAACTATGTCTGACCTTTGTCTGCAGACTCTTAAAATCAGGAACTGCTTTACTTTACTTCTTTCACAACTTGCCACTGCAGAATTCCTGTTATATAATGTGATTCACATTTTTTTAATAAAGCTGTATTCTAACTTTATATGATCACTAGACAATGCGCCAAGATTTAAAATGTGTTCTTTCTAAGCCACAAAATGACTCAATCCGATATTTAACTTTGAGCTTTGTGGCCTAAACTTTTATGAGATTATAACTTCACAATAATAATCTTGATATGATATATTTCACCATACCAGTCTGAGTAGCACCAAAGTTACCTTATTTTTCTTCCGACCTGCTTGTTCTTGTACAAATCATAAGGCACATGAAAAAGGCTGCCACATTTAGTAGAGAAAAAAATACTGAGAAAACCCCCACCTTTGCCTCACCCATTGTTCCACTCATTTTGATAAGTAAATGTGCATTGTTTCTTTCTTCAAACTTAATCACTATGCTAGCAACAGTTTTGAAAAAGCAGTACATTATATTGTAAATTCAATAGATAACCAGATGTATAGATGCACTGCACATTAAAATATACTTCTAATATTGTTTGGTATGTGTAATGTCTGTTGAAACTATTACACTAAATAAGAATAGGGGTTGAGGGGTCTAAAAATTATACAAAGGAAATGAAGATATCCATGTTATTTTTATACCATTTTTCTATAATTTGTACTTTAAAATTTTCCTGAATCCAACTTTTATTCATATCTACAATATTATTTATACTGAAAATAAAAAGTATATACAATTTTACCACAAAAAGCCAGAAGTTTCACTGGAGAACAGTTCCATTGTTTTACTTTTATAATAAAAATCTGTGTAATAGTTTTTTTGATTAGTCTAACAACCTGTGAAAATACACATTTTACATCATCTAGAATTCCAGTTAAAAACAAAAAAAAAAAAAAAAACTGACAATTCATTCCTTTAATGAAATGTCAACTTCATTAAGGTTGATATGGCAAATGGATAAAAAGATGGCCCAAACTGAAAAAGGTGAAAAACTAACTTTAACTTGTTTTTTTTTTTTCTGTAGGAGGGCAAGCCCCACGCACCCTCCCCAACATGGTGGGTAAGCTACTCCCCAAACTTATATATGCCAACTTTACGGTCACACCAATGAAAAAAGGGAGGAATCTCCCTAATCAGGTATATCACTGCTGGCATATACTTTTAATCTCTACCACCAATGATTTCCTATGAGAAACAGTGTCTGGTGTTATGACATCTGTCTTTTTTTTCCTTTGGGCTACCACTGCTCAAGTAATTTCATCTGAGGCATGTGTAGGGGAGGTGATTATTCTAACAAAACAAATTAAAATGTAAATAGAAAATACAAGTGAAATAGTAAACATTTTAGTAAATATACTTCAGAAATATGTTAACTTGTGGAATGACGTCTGGCAAGTACTCACTAAAACTGATTTCCTGACAGACACCCTGATTTTCTGACTGTCAGGAAAAAGTCCAGACAGGTAGTAAACCTAACACAAAATGGTGCTGGAGAAATTGCTTGTTTTCATGGAAGTTCCACAGAGCATCATGCATTCCTGCTGGATAGCTTGGTCTGTCTGCAAATAAGCATTAATGGCATATAGCCTGTTCCCATTCCAAGCACTCATGACACTCATATGTCTGCTGCAAAATGAACAGTCTTTCATCCACTTTTGTATGCTACTGGATTCCATTAAACCATTACTAAAGCATATGTACCCAAAACTGCTACAGTCTGCAGGATGTTTATACTTTTGTTTTAGTGTATAAATTAGCTTCTTCCCTCTGAAGAAGGAACTTATTTAAAATTGTATAAGACTAAAAACATTAAATATTAAAGTGTGAAGGTTACCTACTTATTGTTTATAAAATATTACTGAAAATACACCATAGTAGAGCCTTAACCTGTTTCAAATTAAACTCTATATGTATTATTTGTCATTTATGTTAAATATGCTCTATATTAACCTCTAGATGCATTCCTGACTTTACTCTTTTACCAGAAAGCACTATTATCACCCCAAATCATTGGAGAATGTGTTTCTAGCTGCTAATAAATGGAGCCTGGATATTAGAATCATGAGAGCCTTGCTACAGCTCTACTGGTAGGGATTAGCATCTTTGATTTTGTGCTATTGACCGGTGCGAAAGAATCAAAGCAAGCTACATTCATTCATTTCAATAACCAATAAGTGTTATTGATTTTTTGCTGGCAGTGAATACTAACGTGCTTACAAGCTGTAACTGATTGGTGTGACCATATTCACAGCTGTACAGATTTGTCCAGCATAATTTAATTGTCTCCATTTTAAAGTTTTAAAAATATCAATTTAAGTTTGGAGCTAAATTAACCAGTAGGTCTAAGCAACTGACTGTCTCAGCAGGAAACAAATAGGTGATGGCAAATGACACAATTTTAAGCAGGCCTGTTTTCTTTTCTTACGTCATTAAAAATGCTTGCTTATAGCAACTGATGGAAATGTTTTTTGCAGACCATATAATTACCAGTTATATTGTTTGAAGCATTCTGTTCATGCTACTATTCTGATAAGGTCCACTTGAAAAAGGGGAGACCTTAAAGGCACCTTGGGATTTAGGGTTACAATTACTGTAAAGGCTAGATTTTAGAGATTAGGTTTAGGGCTATTATTGAAGTTTTTTGAGATTATTGTTTTAGTGTTGCTTTTTTGATTAGGTTCAGAGTTTTGTTGCTAAAATTATAGTAAAATTGCCCTTGAATATATATTTGATCTACCTGAGTCCTCATTCAGTACTGACCATGTTGGTCAAGATATAATCATGTTTTGGTATTCAAATTATCACAATCATGACAAGAAGTTCATTTTCAGTTTTTTTTTTTTTTGAATTTCATGAAATTATCACCAGTACTCAGTCAGTCATCCACACTTTTTATATCAATATTGTTATTATTATTTTTTTAATTTTCTAAAGTAACATGATCATTCTTTTTGTGCAATCTGTCTTTTGATAGTTTCCTGTTAAGCAGACATGGTCTCATTTCTTGAAATAGGTAGTAAAGGTTGACTAACTTCTTTCTTCATTAGCTAATATCACAAAGGAAGTCACTTTATTCTAATGCTACATTTCACCATCACTTAGGGATTTTGCTCCTTTTTCATAGAAACTGCTGGCATTAACTATTTACCATTATCTTTCTCCAACAATTTAGTTAGCAATTCTTATACGTATGTGCCAGTTTATGATTTTGTCCCCCCCCATAAAAGTGTGATCATGAGTTCTGTTCATGCTGAAGTTCATTGTTTCTGTTAGATTTTCTAAAATATAAGAGAAAATGAAATGTAACAACAAATTTAGATGTTGAGCAATTTCCCTCAGTTTAATAGTTTATTTTCTAATCCTGGCTTCATGTAAGTGTATTTTGTCATCTTTCTCATTTTTTGAATGTTGAAAATGAACCTAAATAGTAAACTCATTTTATGCTGAAAGTGAATCCAAATAGTAAACTCCATGGCAGTCTGTCCCTTTACTTAATTAAGAATTCATTCAGTAAATAAACAGAAAACACTACACAAAGCAAATAACTACTCAAAAATGTTGTTTTAGTCAGCTTGGCTGCTTCCCATGGATTGAACTTAAGAACAGTACACAAAACAACAAACAGCTTTTACATTCTAGCACTCGGAGAATTAAACTGGCTATACCAACCATATCACCTAATTCTTTTTCAGCTAATTACATTACATAGAATTTTCTATAAGCCAGGAAATGTCTAGCCCTTAGCGATCTAATACAGCACTACTCCCCCAATATAATGTCATGCTGTAGAGAAAAAAATAATAATCCGTAAAACCCAATGACCTAGTACTACAGGTAACTCTTTATATTCTAATAGTGTAGCTGTATTACATAACCACATCCCACTCTCACTGAAATCCAATTCAGAATCTAAACTCATTTAAACACAACTAACACTTCATCTATCAAATGAATGGATCTGCCCCTGTATATTTCCAGGATAAATGTCTGTATTCTTCAGCTTGCCATATCATCAAACCATTTTTCTTCACTCATAATCATCTGCCCCACAGCCAGTCTTTACCAACACCTGAATAGTTTTAATAACAACTCCAAGTCATATATATAGTTTTTGACACTGCTTGCCCCATTACTATAGTTCTACTATAAACATTATGATAGCTATATATAATTGTCTAAAAACTGCTATGTAGCCCACTTAATTAATTACAATATAAACATTTTCTGCCCTACCAAGTTCTTTCCCTGTCTTCCTTTTCTTTTAATTTATAAGCACTAATCACAACATTTATTAAGCATTTGAAAAACCCCACTAATGCACATCTTCAAATGCTCAATGTTCAATAAATACATACATATCTTTTATAATGTAATACTTGTCTTTATATTATATGAATGTAATGTAATTAGAAAAGGTATGTGTAATTGTTAAGTGGATATTACTTAATATCTGCTCATGCAGTTATTGAATATCTGCTTAAAAGTATCTGTAATATGCTTTTATCTCTAGTCCTCTGTGAAAAGGGGTTATAGCTAAACCCATTCAGACAAACCAAGTAAACAAAGGCAAAATAAAAAAACAGCTTGCTTTCTACGTATTTTTCCACAATATCTATTGAAAGAAGCTAATAATGCAAGAGGAAAAATATTATTTCTTAGTGATAGGGCTGTATAAAAATATATATATTAAAACATTTATTCATTCATTTATAATATCGACTTTATCTACTGAAATTTGAAGGGAAATAACCATGGGGTACAAAATCAACCCATGAAAAATCTGCCCAAATAACCTGTCCAGTTACGTATCTATTTCAGTACCAGACCAAATAGTACACTTATCTCATAACACAAAGTAACAGAACCAAATAACAAGCATCTCTGACTTTGCTTCTCATATGGTACAGCAGACAGAAAGTACTAGGACTCTGGTGTGGGCAGTTTGAAAATGTGTAACAAAAAACCTCGCCAAAACAAATTGCAGTGTGATTGCAGTCTTGTTTCTTAGAGATACTAAAATATATATAGAAAACTAGTATACATGCAAGCCTAGATTCAGCATGTCGAATCATAATATTAAAGATTTTAGTTTTTGAAAATGTTATATTTTATATATTTTTTCAGATATCAATAGAAAGAAATATGAAAACTCAATATGTCTTACAAGAGAAGTATCATAACTCACGTTCATTATTAAACTATCAAAGTTCTCATTACAGTTTTACTTTTCTCTTACTTCACCTCCAGCTTGCAAAGAAATAAAGCCTTCTTCTGGAGTCTATTTACTTTTTGTCTTTATGTGTTCTTTACAGTATTTCTGGGTATTTCACACATTTAATGATATAACAATACATGAATGTATCTTACTAAATTTATGTGTGTGTGTGTGTGTGTGTGTGTGTGTGTGTGTGTGTGTGTGTGTGTGTGTGTGTGTGTGTGTGTGTGTGTGTGCGTGTGTGCGTGTGTGTGTGTGTGTGTGTGTGTGTGTGTGTGTGTGTGTGTGTGTGTGTGTGTGTGTGTGTGTGTGTGTGTGTCTGTGTGTGTGTTTGTATATTTGAGGCAGATGCTACAATTGATTAATTCTGTCCCTCCTTGTTATTTCCCTACTAATCTCAATAGGATGAAGTAGATATAATGAATTAACAAATGAATCAATAAATGTTCTCAATATCCCAAAAGCCACATTTCTATGACATTATCCAGTTCTATCCCTAAAGAAATAAAATCAAAGTAAATTTCGGCAGCATTATGCTTGTTTCTTATCCTAAGCATGGAAATAAGACATGATGACATAAGAATTAATGAAAAAGTAAGCCTGGACTTTTTTCATTATTTAAGGATGGACATCTATGTATATAGCATTTAATGGCCTTTATCTAGTGTGGCATAGTACAGGGACATTCAGCATACATCTATTTCCACACAGTGAGGGCTTACTACTTATTTTGCACATGTAGATTCAGTTACAGCTCTCACCATGAATTAGTTTTTATTAGCAAGTGACACATATACTCAACACCAGGTAGTTTCATTCTAATGGCCAGCTAAAACTGGTGGACTGAATAAACTATAATGAAAAATACATTTAAAAATATGAACCTGAACAGCATGTAAGCATGTCATCCACAGCTGGGAACATGATGCTGTGCCATCATACAGTCACAGTATGAAAAGAAAAGCTAGACCAGTTATCACATGACAGGAGAATTTACAATGCAATGCTGTATTATTATGTTAGCTTTTGCTACAGAGACGTAAGATTTCCAAAAAGCTTACTATGGTATTTGTCTGTAAAAACCCATAGCCTTCCAGTTCTCCTGTTCTACCCCTCACAGTCTGATGATACTTTTATCAACTGATGTTTATACAGGAGTGTAAAACTGTCTAAAAAGGAGCTATCAATATACATTTGTTTGTTGTGTTTATTGCCCATTATAATACCAGTTTGGACATCTCAGTGGTACAGCAGTGGATACTGCTACTTCATTGTGCCTGACTTTTGTCTCTGATTCCATGCTAGTTTGTTTTTTGTGTGGTACCTTCATCACCTTTTTGATCCCATGCTGGTTTTGATTGATTTCACTGGTTTCCCAGCACATCCCACCCACATGTCAATCAGTGAATTGACTAGTATACTGAATTTCCCATTGATGTGTACGTCTATCATATAATGACTTATCTTTGATATATGTGTGTCTGTCATGTGACGGCATGTCATCTTATCCCGAAACAATTTTCTGCCTTATGATGATTACTTTCCTGATACACTGACATTCTCTATTAATCCTGAATATGTCAAAGCTTGGTATAAAAATGAATGAGTGAATGCCTGTTGTTAGGAAAATATTTAAATAAAAACATATACAAACAAAAAACAGACAAGAAGGTGGGATTCTACAGCATTCCTATCTCAAGCTTGTGTCTGTGGCATCATGATTTTAATGTGCAAATGCATCCATGAAATAATAATTCTACAATTGTCTTAAGCTGTGTTACATACAACTGTTGCTCATTGTTCCTACAGGCTGCTTCACAGTAAAGGCATAGTGTATGAAAATAGCCTACTGGATATATCTGGCAGCAAATAATCATTCTCTGGGCCCATTCAGTTGTGTTGCCTGTACCATTTTAAAACTAAAAGTTATGTGTGTTTTTTTCACATAAATATTTGCTGTAAAACAGATCTGTAACTGCAAGCTGAGAGCTATACAATATATCCGTCTCACAAGATAATTATTTCTGACTGCTGCTTAAAATAATTTTACCCAAAAGAAGAAAATCATTGTTTAATTTGTGAGCTATATTAAGCATTCTGCGCTGCTATTCTGACATTTTTAACTGTTTAACTTTCTTCACCTCAATTATGTTTTGTAATCTTTCCAAATCAATTCTTGTTTGGCAAACATTACAGTGAATCCCTTGAAAGTCCTTGCTGATTAATAGTTATATAAAAAGACTGACACTGTAGTAAACTTCAGTTGTGTTCAATTGATAACCATCTTCTTTGAAAGAAATTCCAAAATTTCTTTTTTTTAAAAAAACACCTGCTCTTCTCAATGTTGTCTGAAAATAACAGAATTTTATGAGGTAGGTTGTTTGACTGTAAATGAGTTTTTATATCACTTTAATAAACCACCAAATATCATCATTTTGTGGACTGCAGTATAGCTCACACTGATACAGACACACTTACCTGGCTAGACCTTTGTAGGTGGCAGTGCACTACTGAATGCCTTGCATCTTTCTAATATGTTCTGGTCTCACAGTCCCCATGTGCACAGCATGTGAGTAATCTGTTTGTCCAAGACACACAGGTCAGCTCTGAAAACTGGCATTTGCATTCATTAGAATATGTCTAATTACTATTTAAGATGTCTGGTCGGCTGTGTTTTCTCTACTTTCCTAAGGATGTACATGTATCCTGTAATATTCACATTACAAAAATCCAGTAAATGGAAAATGTATGCCAGCATGTGTATCTCATCTATGGATGTTAGTAGCAGCAGTGACACTTAGAATTTCAAAACAACCTGCCCCTGTAAATGTCTGCCATTGTTACACTTCTGTTATTGTCTGCCTAATGTCTTTGCCGTATGGTAGTACGTAGTACACATACATATATTATCTACTAACATAATAGAATAGGGATATATCACAGGTGATCAGGTCGACTGTAACTCATGGCAGCAGAGATGTCTGTGTTACTCTGTACATAACTGATGTAACATACCTGTGCAGTATGTATTCACATAAATGTTCCTTCAGCTGTCATATTGCATGTTGTAATGGCCCTCCCTCTGATTATTGTATAGCCTACCCAGGTTAACCCTTTTATTTGCTACTGCCATTCTACCAGTTCCAGTAGTATGACGTCTGTAGCTCTGTGTAACACAATAACATACGTCAACATATAGGGTAAGGATTATAGCAAAGTCTGGATGACTTCAGAGCTGCTGAAACCGATGTCCTACTAGATGCACTAAGGATGCATAGACAATGCCTGTTGTGGTAAGTGGATGATGATCAGCTGCTATTTGACCAGGTGGTACACACAGTGTTCCATGACAAAAATACTGTCAGGAATGCAAACACACATTGCAATAGTATCAAACGTGCATCATCAATATGCGACACTATGAAAAACAATGTCACCTTTCATAACAGCTGAGTCATTCATCATAAACAGGGCCACCTGGCAACAGCAGTGGTCTGACTGAGGTAGAAGACTGTCTGATGTCCCTACAGAGGAACATTAGTTTTGGTATTATCCCAGGAGGACTGAATACTGACTTAGGATAGACCCACCTCCATGTGCCTCAATGGATGATGCTCCAGGTAAGTACCTCTCATACCAGATTTCTGTACAGTTGCACTGCATATAGACTTACTAGGTTGCTCGCAGTAATAATTGGACATGTAATATTTGCAATAGGAATCCAGCCATATCAGGATAATGGGAAAAGTAAGTTAGACTTCTATGGTACCACATATATGAGCACCTGCAGTGTGCACACATTAGTGACATAGTTGCTGAACAGGTAGTTGCACCATTGTGGTATAATTTTGTTGTCTTCACATTGTGAAACACTCTGGCAGGCTGTGGAAATAGAAAAAATGTTGAGGGTAACAACCATGATGGCACTGATGGTGACTGAGAAACAGATACCTGAGTCACACTCTGATGACACAGTGGTGCTGTCTGCCTTCAGCTTATGTGTGGATGCACCCTAAATACAGGCTGAATATGTGGCCTCACCCACATGAGAACATGTGGCTGCTCAGCATTAGTACTCACCATTCCCAGTCGGGGAATGATATCCTGTGGCTCTTACCAACACTATTGTGATGTCCACAGTCATGGCAGTGGATTCACACATTGTATTTAAAATGGGTAAACCCACCAGTTTGCAGCCTTTCATAGGTGTTTGATATTTTACTCTGCCATGGGTAATCCCTATCTTGTATGTAACACTCAGAATCAATCATTAGATTACTAAAGTGTCATTCAGGCACAAACCACTCTAGTATGAACTTCCATGTCTCAGTTTAATTTCTTCAAGTCATTTGCATTTCTAATACCATGACAGGAATGGATCACATTCCTAAGACATGGTATAATTAAAGTTTGTAAAACTAGTACTGCTTCAGTCATTAATGAGAGTCAAAAGTGCTCTTCACTGCACCCGTAATGTGCCCAGAACTGACTCCTTCTGCAAGTCATACAGAGTTACATGAATGGGACGCATATCTATATGCAACTGTAAATTATGTTTTATGAGATCCATTGCTCCTACTGTTATTGGAATTGTCTGAGTATCCTATTTCTACATTGCCCTCATTTCTACCTGCAAGTCCTAGTATTTTATGACTTTGGATCTCCCTGTGCATAAAACACTGTAATCACTGGCTGTAGTAATTTCAATGATCAGTGCTACTTTTGGCTTCTTTTCCTGAACTACTATATCTGGTTTTCTGACACCTATTTTTTGAACTACTGGCAATGGGTAATCCCATGTGGTATAAGCATCATAATTTTTCTGTAATGCCTTGTGGATCATGTTTCCAATGCTTCTGATCTACTTTAATATTGTAATGTTTCCCACCCCGCAATCAAAAGTCTTGCCACAATATTATATCATGCAGAATACAGGACCTCTGCCATGAGTGTATCACACCCAGTAAAAAGATGTAATTTTGTTTCGAGTTCTTTTTTACAAAAGCTGCATCAATACATTTCTTCCACTTGTTCAATGTTCACTTTGTAAACCAACATATATGTAGTCCATTATCCAGAGCCGCTGATACTAAACTTTCTTTTCTTGGCTTAAATTGCTTCAAATCCTGATTGATATAGCAATAACCCATGCCTGGGTGTGGGTAATGTTGGATTTACACACGGTTGGTGTGGTTTGGTCACAAGGGCGAAGAACGAGTGGCCAAACAAAGACAACCGTGGGTAAATCCAGAATTACCCACACCCAGAAGTGGGTTATTGCTATTATACAATGACATTATTTAAGAAAAAAAATAATTACTTTTCTTAAATAATGGCATTGTATAATGCCTCCTTGCTGCCCTTCTGCAGCTGTCTGGTATTCTGCGGCTGTACTGATGTACTGTGCATGTGTATGCTTATGCAGTACATCAGAGCTGTGGGCAGAAGCAACGGAGAAAGAAAGATCTCCGTTGCTTTTTACAAACTGTCTCGCTATGTTAATGGGGTTTAAGATAGTGAGACAGCTTTAAAAAAAGCAACAGAGAATCTCTGTAACTTTTTTAAAGCTGTCTCGCTATGTTAAACCCATTTAACATAGCGAGACAGTTTTGAAAAAAGCAACGGAGAAAGCAAGATCTCCATTGCTTTTTACACACTATCTCACTATGTTAAAGGAGTTTAACATAGCAAGACAGCTTTAAAAAATTAACTGAGATAGGAATATCTCTGTTACTTTTTTTAAAGCTGTCTCGCTGTGTTAAACTCGTTTAACATAGCGAGACAGTATGTAAAAAGCAATGGAGATCTTGCGTTCTCCATTGCTGTAAAAAAAGAGTTATACTAATGGAAAAAGTCCGGGCGACCGGACCTTTTTCCATTACTATAACTCTGATTTAGAATGTGCATGCTGACCAATCAGCGTGTATGTTTTGGAATATTAATGGGGGATCATTGTATAATATGAGGTTGTTCCTGGAGATTTCTGTACATGCAACTATATTTATGCCTTTTCCACATTTCTTGCCATCTTTTCTGATCCTTCTCCTTATATTCTTTCTTTCATGTTTTGGCACATTCAGTTGCTACCTGATTTTTGTCTACTTATGGTTTGGTATCCATTCCTGCTTGACACCAATATGCTTCTGCTAAACAAAGTAGGCAAGTCATCTTAGTTTGTTCTCTTTGTGTTTTAAAACTTTCACTTTGTTTGGATCTGGTGAGATTAGCAGATATGTATGCATAACTATGATTGCAGATCTATATAGCAAATGTAATCAATTTGGAGGAGGCATATACCTTCTTCAGAATGAGGGATATATAATCTTAGTATTCACACTGAATTTTTTACATCTTTTGATAAGGGAGAACCATTGTTCTTGTTTTTCGGTCCAACTGATCCAATACCTTTTGGGCTGGTCAATCACTCCAAAACTGTAAGTTGGAACAGGAAGTGTACATTGGTTTATAGCTTGGAATTTGTTGCTAGACATCACGACTATTTTCAGCATTAATTTTAGTGTTCTAAAATATTCCTTACAGAGATTTGTTTGCATCCATTCATGTTTTATTGTAGATTCTTCAACAACTCCAAAATATTTTTACATGCCCTCCTTTTCAAGTTCATTTATATCACATTCATGTCCCAGATTTATACTTTCTTGGTACTGCAGCTTTCCTGCTTTAAACATTGCATTTGCACATTTATCAAGATCAAATGTCATTCTTATATTATCTGAGAAAGTTTTAACCACTTGTTGTGTTTTCAGTTCCACATCTAATTAACTATACATTTTTAAATCATCCACAAAAGGAACATGAGAAGTTGTTATAATTTGTGGTTTTCTGGGAGCCAAATTATAACCATGACCTAATCTATTAAGTAGACATCTTAGTGGGTTAATGTCATGACAAAAGAGCAATGGTGACAAAGAATCATGCTGGAATATCCCCCATTTATTTTTTTATCCCTGGAATAATCATGGCTTAGCTGTAAAGTGGTTTGCCACTGTTTCATTGTCACTGCAATACAACTGATCAGTGTAGGGTGTATCTTATACATTTGTAAGCACTCCTTTATCCATGAATGTGGGATGCTGTAAAATGCTTTTTTGTAACTATCCATGCCATACTTAGATTTTTACCCTTTCTACAATTCTCCATCATGACTTTATTTAATAAAAAATGATCCTTTGCTCCATATGACTCTCATTTATACCCCTTTGTTCTATTGCCTTGATTGATTTTTTTCTCCTAAATAACTATAAACTCTAAATAACTAGAAACTCTGTCAGCATCAATTCCAGTATATAGTTTATAAATCATCAGAAGGCAAATTATTGATCTGTATAGTTTTAGGATAGCTTGTAGGTTCACTGTTGAGAAAGAGTATCATTTCCCTGTTGTTAAGCAGGTCGGTGTCTGTTTGGGGTGTGTATATAAGAGAACATACCATATGTGGTATCCAATAAGGACATAGATATCAGGGGTGTGAACATGACTAGTTTTCTGCAATATCTGGTGTCACATACAGATTCCTTTTCTACCTCCATGTGGAGGAATTAAAGGACATATGACAAAGAACCAAAATACCAAATTTAATATTGTAAGCGCTTTCATTCAGTACAAGTGTATGAACTTCTTCAGATAAATTATAGTAACATTTATTATTATTATTATTTATTTTGCATTTGTTGACCAGGATAGCCCAAATGGATATATGTCCATTTTCAGTGGAGGCCCGGGGAGAAAAGTTCCAAGATAATAATACACAGTGAACATTTAGTAAATGCTAGTTTCAAGCAGATTACAGTCATAAGCAATACCAGCATTTACCACATATAGTACTAACTTATTATAAAACACTTTACAAAACATAACATTATTTTCAAAGTTATATATGCATAACATTGCATTCAGGTTTAAGACACATTGAGCAGCAGTTATACAATTGACCCTTCCTGAAATGGCGTGGTAGAAAAAAGTTAGAAGCAGTTGAAGGTAAAGCACCTAAGTAATAGTGAGTTCACCAGTCAGGGCTAGTGCAAGGACATAACCAATGAGTTTTGAAGTATTTCTTGAGTTTGTTTTTGAGTTGAGTTAGTGAGGGTCTAGGGTCAAGTCAGCAGGGAATCTGTTCCATGTTTTTCCAACAGATTTGAAAAACAGAGAGTCACCAGCTGAGTAGTTGGATTTGCATGTTTGAACTAGGAGTCTAGTGGATGATCGCAATGGCCAGGTGCTGGTATAGGGGCTGATAATATTATTTAGTGCATATGTATTTTCTGGTAGGTAAAGGACTTTATGTGCCACTATTAGCTGGTTGAACTGCAGTAGGCTAGGCATTTCAAGCCATCCTAGGCGATTTAGGTTGTGGCAGTGGTCTGTCCGGTAGGCTGTTAAAGGTACCTCCCTGGATACATGAAAAGAGACATAGAGGAGCTCTCTGAGCATGTAACCCAGGCCGGTATGAACCTGACCTTGAGTAGCATCTTACCCTCACCAAGAATGATGCCACAATATGAAGACAAGATGATCAATTTCAACAATTGGCTTAAGTATTGGTGTCATTCATAGGGGATCCAATGCCTGTCAGCCTGGGATGACATGCTCGACAAGCCACGATGCTTCGCTAGGGACGGCTTGCACCTGTCACCCCTGGGCTTTCAGATATTGGCAAAGGCTCTTGCTACCCCTATAGTGCCTTTTTTAGGCAAGGTTCAAAAGACAAACCCACCTCCATAGGTATCACAAGGGATAAGAAACTAAGAATAATGCTACTCAACGCCGGAAGTCTAAACCTCAAGATGCACGCACTCAAAACTCTCCTTAGCATGGAGAACATCGATATCTGTGCAGTAACAGAAACCTGGTTCAAGGCTCCCAAGAGCACCCCAGCACTACCAGGTTATACCTCATACCATGCTTTTCGGTCCCAAAACTTGGACCGAACCACAAAAGGAGTGGGAGTATCAATATTCGTCAAAGATACCCACACCTCCAGGTTGGTGGCACAGCACGAAGCATCAGAGACTATGCATGTGCAACTAACAGTGGGTAAAACTGCCTTCCAGTTTATAGCCTGCTACAGACAACCCTCCCAAACCCAGGAACCCCACTCGGCCTTCCTGAGTACACTGGAAAATATGAAGGTCTCTCCAAACACCATTATATTAGGTGACTTCAACTACCCAAACATAGACTGGGAGCATTACTCTATCTCCAACACCCTAGCCCAAAGGTTCCTAGAATTTATAAACTCAAATGCTATGGAACAACTTGTTACCACTCCCACAAGAGGGGAAAACATACTGGACCTGATCATCACCAACATGGGAACTGTATGCTCCAGACCAGAAGTGTATCCCTCACTGGTAAGATCAGACCATAAACTAATCTCACTGGATATTCACATCCCGACCCCACCCCATGCCCAGAAAACCACAGTGACAAACTTCTCTAAATCAAATTTCACACTCCTCAAAACCGAGGTGGAATCCTTCAAAGCCCCCGGCCCTGTGGAAAATACGGCCCAGACTGCAGAATCCTTTATAAACGCATTCTATGAACACCTTCAGGAATGCATGGATCATGCAATCCCAAATAAAACCAAGAGCCAATCCTCCAAAGGCAGACATCCTGTCTGGTGGACCCCAGCCATAAACAAACTATACAATAGAAGGAGGAAGCTACTACATGATAGAGCAAAATCCCAAAAAGGGAAGACATCTCTGATCAGTATTAGCAAAAAACTATGGGCACTCATAAAATCGTCTAAGGCCAGCTTTGAGAGAAAAATTGCACAGGACACTAAGGATAACCACAAGGCTTTCTTTAGTTATGTTAGGAACCTGGGTGGGAATTCCCAGATATGCTCAGAATTAGTCCAAAATGACAAAAAATACACCAAACCCACAGACATTGCCAACATCCTAGCTGACAGGTTCAGCACAAACTTCTCCCCCCCTCCCCACCAAAAGGGCAAATATCTATCCCAGCAGAGTGCTGCCTCCCTGACATCTCAGATGCTCAGGTAAGAGCCGCCCTCTCCAAAGCAAAAAACACAGCATCAATGGGACCAGACGGTGACCCGGGCTGCATCCTACATGAACTCCAAGAAGAGCTAAACCCAAACATAAAACTACTGTTCAATCTCAGCCTTACTACAGGATATGTACCCAAACAGTGGCATACAGCAACAGTGGTCCCTCTCCACAAAGATGGTGCCTCAACGGATCCTGGAAACTATCACCCCATAAGCCTGACTAGCTTGGTCTGCAAAGCTATGGAAAGGATCATCATGGACCTCATAAATAAAGATATTGGGGACCTACAGACACTGGATCCTACCCAGATCAGCTTTGTTAAGGGCAGATCCTGCCTCTTAAACCTGGTCGATTTCTTTGAAACAGTCACCAAGGCCATTGACGAGGGGAAGGTGGTCCACACAGCCTACCTGGACCTCGCAAAAGCTTTCGATACAATACCCCACTTTGGCATTATAGATAAGCTCACCAGCTTAAATATAAACCCCTATGTCACTGGATGGGTTGCAAACTGGCTCAAGGACAGAACCCACATGGTTAGAATTGCTGGAGCCATGTCAGACTCCTAACCAGTTACAAGTGGCATCCCACAAGGTTCAGTCCTGGGACCTCTCTTGTTCAGTATATATTTCTTGGAGGTACAGGCCAACATGGAAGGACTGTGGCTGACCATGTTCGCAGATGACTGCAAACTGGGCATCATAATCGACTCTCCAGCCGACACAAGCATCCTTCAAAAGGGCCTCATAGAAACAGACAACTGGTGCCAGAGCCATGGCCTCAAGCTAAATGCCAAAAAGTGTATAGTCATCCCCATTGGCAAAACCAAAGTGCCTACAAATTACCACATAGGTGGTAATCCATTAAGTACAGAAGAAGTTACTAGGGACTTGGGGACCCAAGTTGATAGCAATCTCTCATTTGACAACCACGTGGCCAAAGTGGTTAGAAGAACATTTTATATAGCCCATCTAATCATGAAGGGATTCACATCTAGATCAGGGGAGGTCATTGTGACTCTTTACTCATCTCTCATCAGGCCCATAATTGAGTACAATGCCCCTTTTGGGATGTACCTTACCAGACACCTGCAGCAACTGGAAAGACCCCAAAAGTACCTCACCAAGAGGATCAAAGGGCTCAAACAGATGCCATATGCTGCCCGGTTAAAGAAACTCCAGCTCTACTCAGTGGCATTTCGCCTGCTCAGAGGCGATCTGTGCCTGACGTATAAAGCCATGTCCAACCCGAAATTAATGGACATGCTGCACCTCAGAAAATCCAAATCCCATCGAGCTACATGCTCGAGAGACTTGAACCTCAGCACTGAAATAAATAGGACATGCTGGAGGGACAGATTCATAACCCAGAGGCTCCCTTCACTCTGGAATAAAATCCCAGTCCAGGTTAGGCAGAGTCCCTCATTGACTCTCTTCAAGAGGAATCTTGATGAGTGGATGGGAGATCATAGGTTTACCCCGAGTATCACTTCTGTGTCACTGTTAGACAGGGGCACAGTATACTAACCTCGAAAAAGTGCATAGCAAAATTAGTTTAAAATGGGTGGCGAAAGCCAAACACACTCTGGCTAGGCTTATAAATGCCCTAGGGCAGATAGCCTAGTATGAACCTATGAACCTAGAGATAAAGGTGCTAGATGAATATCTTACAAATAAATCTCCTTTAGCAAACCATCAAGAACCACTATGGCTTTAAAATCGTCAATCTTTTATTCCAACAATATTAGAAAATGTGTTGTGAGTGCTTTCGGGTATGCACCATACCCTTCTTCAGACACACACACACACACACACATATATATATATAGATATATATATAGATATATATTTATATATATATATATATAGATATATATTTATATATATATCTGAAGAAAGGTATGGTACTTACCTGAAAGTTCTCACAACACATTTTCTAATATTGTCCGGTAGGCTGTGCCAGTAGCAAATCTGGCAATGTGGTTATAGCAGGATGATAGTTTATTAAGATCGGGTTTGTTTAAGTTGGAGAATAGTTGTGAGGCGTAGAGAAGAGTCGATAGTAGATGGGAACAGGAAATTGCAATTCTTGCAAGTGGGGTAAGGAAAGGTTTGATTCTGTAAAGAGAGCCACGTTTTTTATTAATGGTTTTGATAGTTTGATTGATATGCACATCAAACTTCAGGTTGTTATCAACTATGACACCCAGTAGTTTAGTTTGGGCTTCTGGGGAGATGATAGTGCCATTGTTAGTGGTTATGTTGAAGGGTGGCAGGAGGGGGTCCTGCATGTGGGGGAGAAGAGGAGCAGCTTAGTTTTGTTGGGGTTTAGTATTAGATGTTCATTGGAGATCCATTTTTCCACTGTACTGAAGGTATTTTGGGTTAATGTGAATAAAGTAGCTGGTGAGGTGTCAGAACAAATCAAGGTGAAGTCATCCGCATATTGAATGCAGGCAGCATCTGGGATGACTGAATGAAGATCATTGATAAAGATGGAGAAAAGAAGTGGTCCTAGTATTGAGCCCTGGGGGACTCCTAATGTGATGGGTAGGTGAGATGATAGCTTGTCTTGCCATAGAACTGCCTGTTGCCTGCCTTGCAGGAGGATTGAAACCATTGGAGTGCATATTTGCTTAAGGAGAAGGCTTTCAATGTATTTAGAAGCATTTTGCCGTCAACCATGTCTAAAGCCTTGGATAGATCTAGAAAGAGTGATGAGGATAGTTTGTTATTATTGCAGTTGTGGTTAATGATGTTAGAGAAAGAGAGGAGGGCAGAAGTAGTACTGTGGTGTGGCTTAAAGCCATGCTGAAAGTTGCACACACTTCTCCATAATTTTAGCTACAGGTGACAGAATAGCTATGAGTCTAAAGTTTGACAGTTCAGTGGAACTGCCTCCTTTATGGAGAGGTATGATAAGGGAGATTTTCCATATAGTGGGTACTGTAGCTTCAGATATAGCTCTGTTGATCAAGATTGAGATGGGGTATGCTATGGTGTCAGCAGCCTTTTTCAGACAGTCTTCTGGGAGGAGGTCGGCAGCCAGGGTGGTGGGTCTTAGTTTCTTAAGTATGGCATGAGTAAGTTGAGAAGGAACAGGTTGGGATGTAAAGTATGTTTGGGTACTGGGTATGGCTGCATTAGAATTAGAGCCATTGGGAGAGGGTTGGCTGTCTAGAGACTGGATAGTCTCTGTGAAGAAGCTTTTGAAGTTATTAGCAATGTCTACTGGGGATTTTTGTTGGGAAGCTGAGGGGTGGGTGTTGTGATGGTTTGGCCTAGGTAGAGTAGTTTGTTTATTCCTGTCCAGAGCTTTTGAGGTTTGTTTTGGTGTTTTTCCAGTAGATAGTAGTAGTGGTTCTTTTTGTCTAAGGTTATGGATTTTTTTGGTGTCATTCCTTAGCTGTCTGAATCTTAGTTGATCAAGTGGGGCTTTTGTTTTTCGGTAGGCGGCCCATGCTTTATTTCTGAGTGAAATTTTGGTTTTGCTATCTTTAGAAAGCCATGGTGCAATATTAACTTTAGTTCTAATAGAGCAGCTGGGAGCATGGGAGTTAAGAATAGCAAGGAATTTAGTGTTAAAGTATGCTACTGCTTCATCTAGGGGGAGACTTTTTAGTACTGACCAGTTGCATGCCTTAAGTTCATTTTGAAACTTGGTAAGAATAAAATTCTTGTTGTTTCTTAATGTTCTATAGGTGGGTTGGTAGGAGCAGTCTACTTTGAGCTTGATTACATAGGTGAGACAGTGGTCACTTAGCTCATCAGGCAAAGTGCTTGATTTATAGGAATGAAGATGGGTAATGACGAATATCCAGTCCAGGGTACTTTCCTTGTTACTGGGTTTTCCTGTCCTGGTGGGGGAGGTTATGATTTGAGTAAATCAGTAGAGGTTTATGTGGGTTGTGGGGGTTTCAAAAGATCAAGAGTTCCAGTCAATGTTGAAATCTAAAAGAACAAGTGTTTCTTGGGGATAGTTATTGGATAACCAATATAAGAAGTCTTCTAAGGTTTCTGTTTTCCTCCCTGGGAGAATGTAGACACAGACAATGTTTACATTTTTGTTTTTATTAATCTTCACTAATCTTCACTTCACATCTTCACTAATTTAAATATCCATCGATCAAGTCACATGACAATGTAACCATAGAGTACACACCCCTACCAAATTTTAATAAAAAATACAATAAAAAGTACAGTGAATTATTGTGTCTATATTTTATGTGTTTGAAGTTTGAAAACTTCAAATGTTAAATAATCGAATTTAAATGTTCGAAGTTTCAAACATCGGACATATAATACAAAAAAAAACAAACAAATGGAACTTACCTAACTAGTGTAGGCGGGGGGCAAGATTTCCCTTACTGCACGTAGTGCAGTCTCAGAGTTGGTATATTTAAAGAGCGGGGGGTGCAGGGGGGATTGCCCCCCTGTCTACAGCCATTAGTTTTGGGTATGGGTTTTTTTTCTTTTTTTTATTATATGTTCGATCTTTGAATCTTCAAACATTTAAATTTGATTATTTAATGTTAGAAGTTTTCAAACTTTGAACATATAATATAGACCCAAATTATTATCTATCCAAACTTTTTAACTTTAACAAACAATAAATTGAACACAAGTCATTTAAGCCAGGAAAATTGTATGCATTCAACCTGACTTGCCACATAAGTTCCTGCCTATCCAATTTTAAAGCCAAAGGGCCACCCCTGTCATCATAATCTACCTGGTCTGTAATTCTAAACTTGAAAGAATGTCCCGGGTTCAATAAAATATGTTTTGCTAAACCATTCAAAAGCTTGTCTTTATTAATACTGTAAATATGTTCACACACTTGCTCTTTAAACCTAATTTCCATTTTTTACATAAAAGCCCTAGCATCCTTGTCATTTAGCTAAATATGTAATTGCTTTTGAATTACAATTAAATCTCCTTTTTGTACTAAATTTCCTATTCCCTATTGTAAAAGTCGTGCCAATATCCATATATTTACAATATGGGCACACCTCACATTTATACATACCAGGGTGTCTAACACTAGGTGTGATCGTCCTTTCTAGGATGCATTTCAGATTTACACCCCTCTTAAAAATAAATTTAGGTTCATCATTCAACTTCACCCTAATAGTGGAATCTTCCCGTAATAAGCACCAATTCTTAGAAAAAATTTCACTTAACCCAGCGGCATCCAAACTAAACGGGGTAATAAAACTTAAACTAAAATTGTTACAAATCATGCCATCCCCTTCAAGTGGAGATAAATAACAGTGGTACTAATACCTAAATTCCCAAAACCATCATTATTCAAAATAGGCTTAAAATAACCTGCAATTCTCTTATGTTGAACCTCCCCAATTAATTCATCTACCATGGTAGCAGGATAACACTATCTACAGTGCATGTTCCTTAATTTAATATGCTCAATCAAAAAATCCTCTTCCAAAGTTATCATCTTAGCCACCCTCACTAGTTGCCCCTTCACCAGTGATCATTTCTGGTTAAAATGTGGGCACTGGAGAAATGTAAAAAAGAGTTGGAATATGTGCTCTTTCTAAAAATTCTAGCAACATATCTCTGGTTTACCCTATCTTTAATTAACTCCACATCCAAATAGGGGATCCTTTCTGTATAAAAGGTTGAAGTAAATTCTAAGAAATGGGTTGTGTGATTAAAATATTGTACCAGCTCAAAGGCTGTGTCCATTCCCCCATTCAGGTTGATAAAAATATCATCCAAATAATGAGAAAAGTAGAATATCTTATCCTAGATCTGTTGGATTTTAAATAAAAATTATTGTTCCCCAAAAGCCATCACTAAATTGGCAAGACTAGCACCACAGAGGGACCCCCTAGTGACTCCCTTCATTGGTAAATAATAATTATCTCCAAATTAAATATAGTTGTTAGTAAGAATGATGTCTAACAACTAATTAACCAAGGTAATGTTCGAGGGCGTCGCACCTTTCTCCAATAATAAACGAGAAACCTACTCTATTCCTAAATTGTGGGGGATAGCTATATAAAGATCTCTAACATGGCACACTCATACAATACGCAAATTACTCGACCATCATCTGCTCAGCCCAGTCCCTACCCAAACTGCAAAAAGTCACACAGGAAGCCTTTTCCTCTGTTGAAACTTGGTTATCTGATACCCAATTAATACTCAACCCAGACAAAACTAAACTACTCATCTTCCAACCCACCAGACATACTCAAAACAACTCTCACTTTAACATCACAGCAAAAGACAACACCACTATATACCCAACTGAACACACCAAATTGCTAGTAGTGGAAATAGACAATAAACTAAAATTTGACATTCACATATCCATGACCATAGAAAAAGTCCACAAAAAACTAGGAGCGTTATAAGAAATAAGCATCTTCTCACCAAAGCAGCAAAGATTTAAATAGCAAATTCCCACCTTATCTCCACCCTACTTTATGCCTCTCCAATATATACCAACCTAAGGCAATGTGATCTAAACAAGCTAGAGACCTGTTACAACAAAATTGCGAAATTCACCACAGGGGCATCCTACCGTAGTCACCACTGTTTCTCACTTGCTGAACTGGGCTGGCTTGAACTCCCTCACCTCCTTCAGTGGTATCAACTCTCACTCGCCCACAAACTAGTAAACCATCCACTAAATGTCCCATCCCTCCAGAATCTACTCCAACCCTATCTCACCACCAGACCACTAAGATCCAGCAACAAAAATCACTTGCAGATCACTAAAGCCAATAACTCTGCTGGTGAAGCACTATTCTCTTGCACCATAGCCAAATTATGGAACTCCCTCCCACCCACAATTACCTCCGTACCATCTTGCACCCACTTCAAAACTTTACTAAAAGCGCACCTAAAAACATGCTGGCTATGTCCTTGCAACTCCCACTCTAATATCACCCACCCCATCCAACCGCTACCTTTCTTTCCACTCCACTAACTACCTTGATTATAGCAAGCTCAGATGCTCATAAGCCTAGTACTTATACAGCAGGAACTTCTTATTTTAACATTTGTTAATGTCTGTTATGTACTTCACAGATAAAGATTCTAGTTGTCTACTGATGTACTATGTTCTTCATCTGTAAATATGTTATAAGTAATTGCTATGTAAATTGTTAATCACTATGTAATCCAATGTAACTACTGTCTGTTTATTTTAACTGTGGAGCTTTTCTCCCTGGGCCTCCGCTGAAAATGGACCTATGTCCAGTCGGACACTCCCGGTCAACAAATATAAATAAATAAAATAAATAAATAAATAACATCAACTGTTAAAAAAATTATAATCATCTTTAAATTCAAGGTTGTTAATGCATTCTAAAAAGATAAAGATTCCCTACATATCTGGTGTTCACACAATAAAAACTTTTTTTAATATATTATCAACCAGTTTAGCACAGGCATAAGTAATAGAATTTCTCCCATCCACTATGGGACATAAAGGGGGGGGGGGTCGTTTAAGTCTTTATGGCTCTTAGGGATGCCAAAAATCATGAGAATTAATGGTGCAGGCATCACTAAATAATTGTACTTATCTATGTACACACGAGCATCAATGAATAAATCATTGGTGTGTGACTTCACTCTCCAGTATGCGCATTAACTTCCTTCAAAGACACAGGCCCGTAATTATCAGATTGTAGTATTTTTAGTATCCCATCATGGTAGTTGTTAACATCCATAAACACCAACCCACTCCCTTTGTCGGGTTTCATTACCCTAATTTTACAAGCCTTCAAAGAATTCAGGGCCTCCCATTCTCTCTTATTTAAATTACTATCAAACTGGACCTTATTAATATTACTAAGCAAACACCTAATGTCCAATTCCCAAATACGTTCAAAAACAGAAAGCATAAAATGGAGCAGCAGGTTATTAATGCTGGCTATCCTAAAAACACTAGACTATTCAAGTGTATTATCTAGCAAATCAGATAAATTCATTTTATGTAAATATAATTTCAAGTCCAGCAATGCCCCCGACAGATCTGCTCAATGGGCAGGAACAAACATTAAACCTTTTGTTAAAATGTTCACCAAAGTTGGCTCTAAGTCACTTTCAATATTTTTCACAAGGACAAAGTTCTTCTTTGGGAAGCCACAAGGTACTTCACTTATTAATGCACTATTCATAACCCCCATTATTTGTTGGACCTCTGATAAACCCTCTTGTGTTGCAGACCACACTACCCATTCTGGTGATTCAATGATATGGGTGTGTGAACATTTAACTCATTTGATTGGTCTATCACCCTTCCATCGGTGTTATGCTGCGATTGGTCAGACTGATCCTTCAGGTGCTCACTATGCCTTAGAGGAGGGCGTAGAGTTGGTTGAAAGGATTCCCATTATTATTATTATAACTAATTGCTGGTGAATTAGAAACATCTGCTCTGATCTCATCAATGGTAACTCCTTGCACACCTCCTAAGTCATTAGTTTTATTCCATCCTTGGGAGGATGGGGGCTGCGGATAAGCTACCCCATTCTCATAGACCAATCTGTCCCTTTCCATTTTCCAGAATTTGGTAGCTAGTTTTTGCACATGCTGGCCTATACTATTAAAGACCCCGCTGTAGTCATACTTGTATCTTTCAAAATCATGGTCTGACCTAATAGAATTATCCCTTCAGCCATTATGTGGTAGTGCTTAATCAGGGTCTCTAATAACTCCAAACCCTGTTTGTGAAAGAGATGAATCAGGTCAAAAGAAAAAGGGGAATTAGGCTCCAAACCAGTCGGGAAATGCCACTGTCTAAGCTCCTTCAGGACCTGTTGTTTACAAAGACATTCCTTGAAATACACAATCTCAAGCTGCAATTTTTTTGTTTTTCAGCAGCTTATAATCCAATACCTTAAGTTGTCCACAATGTTAATATCACTGGCCAATGATCCCAAATTTGATCCATTAACAGCCTCATCAAAATCCAGTGGTTTGTGTAGCCCATCCCTAAGCACTGGAACACTAATAAGCCCTGGTGTTACTTCCGTATGCTGCATTATCAAACAGTCACTGGATAAGCCATGATTTAACACAGGACCAGTAGCACCATAAAACCTCTCTTCATCTGGTCCAGCTCTAGTCCAGATAGTGAAATTCACAAAGGAATTAGAGGGAGGGATAATATCTGTGCAGTAACTGAGACCTGGTCCAAGGCTTCAGAGAGTACCCCTGCAATACCAGGCTACGACTCTTACCACACTTTTCGGCCACTAAACCAAGACCGAAACACTAAAGGTGGAGGACTGTCCATATTCACCAATGATATTCACACCTCCAGGCTAGTTGCCCAACACAATGCATTTAAATTCTCCAGGTGCAACTAACACTAGGTAAGACTGCAATCCAAATTGTAGCTTGCTACAGATCCCCTACCATGCCCCAAGATTCTTACTACAACTTTCTAAACATACTGGAAAATATTAAGGTACAGCCAAACACCCTAATACTGGGTGATTTCAACTACCCTGTCATTAACTGGGAAAACTACTCGGGTACCAACACCTTTTCCCAACGGGTCTTGGAATTCATAAATTCTAATGCCCAGGATCAGCTTATCCATTGTCCCACCAGGGGCTCCAATATCCTAGACCTGGCCATTACCAACATGGGAGATAGATGCTCCACATCAGTGGTCACCCCCTCATTGGTCAGGTCTGACCATAAGCAAATCACCCTTGACATCCACATCCCACCTCCACCCCCCAGTAAGGAAACCTCCGTAAAAAACTTCTCCAAAGCCAACTTCTTGCTACTCAAGTCAGAAGTGACAAACTTCATGACACCCATGCAGATGAGAGCTGAAAGTTCAACTGCTGAATCCTACACTATGGCACTGTACGAGCACATCCACTCGTGCATGAATTGTGCCATCCCAAATAGGACCAAGACACTCTACTCCAAAAAAAGAAAGCCAAACTGGTGGTCCCCTGCCATAAACAAACTATACAACAAAAGGAAGAAGCTGTTGCAGTCAAATTGCCAGCTGCAATAATACTATAGTCCTTCTCACTATTACTTTGGGAAAGCAATAAAGGTGTGCTAAGGTTGCCCTCGTCTGCCATGTTGCTTAAACATACAAAATGGAAAACAAACCAACTAAAACAACTCAAACAACTAAAAGAAATTAAAGGACAACAGGATTATCGGATGTCCAAAAAAGATGGAGGCGGTAAATACTGTGTTATTAAGTGAAATACCTTGTGGTTCCTAAAAGAAGGAGAACTTTGCCCTTTTGAAAAATATTGAAGGTGACTTTAATATTTTCAACTATTTTACCTATGAAGTAGATTCAATTTTGGTAAACATTTTAGCAAAAAGTTTAATGTTTGTTCCTTCCCATAGAGCAGATCTGGTGTGGAAATTGTTGGACTTGAAATTATATTTATGTAAAATGAATTTATCTGTTTTGCTAGATAGTACACTTGAACAGTCTAGTGTTTTTAGGATAGCTAGTGTTTATAACCCACTGATTCATCCTACAATTTCTGTTTTTGAATGTATTTGCGAATTGGACATTAGGCGTTTGCTTAGTAATATTAATAAGGTCCCGTTTGGTAGTAATTTAAATAAGAGAGAATGGGAGTCTCTGTTCTCTTTGAAGGCTTGTAAAGTTAGAGTAATGAAACAAGCATCAATATGGTTTGTTGACCATATCCTCCCATGCTGACAAATATTGATTCTCCCTGGAAGGACACCAGAAGCTAATTCAGTTATTGACGTAAACCATCTTTTGTTTACACTGTAGAATTAGCCTTGTTGAAGGTGTAATACTACACAATGCAAGGTACATACCTGCCTGTGACACATATTCAAGGAGATCAACAATTTCTCTCTTCATATATTCCAGGGAAGTATGTCTCAAGTCATTAGCACGTACATGGACTATGATAGCAATATATTTGTAGCTGTGGTGAGTGACTTAATTGCATGTTTAACTTGATGGATCCTGGCTTCAGAAATGCAAATAACTATTATCCTCTCCTTGTTCAGTCTGGTGAGTGGGCCATCTGTGACTCCTAGTCATAGGTAATGTGTTTGCTTGCCTTATGGGCTTTGCTCTTTGGGCTCCACTGGGTGTATGTATATGTAAGGTGTTTGGTGTTGCTTTTGGTGAGTGTTTTAGAGATTGCTGAGGATAAGTACTGCCATTTATAATCTTAGACGATCTTTAAGGTTTTGGAAGATTGTTTTTAATGCCTCAGCATAAGTTGGTCTATGTGTGTGGTAGACACCTGTGGTGGGTGTAGTGTACGTGTTTGTCTGTATTCTTGGCAACCTTATTTGTAAGATTTTAACCTCCAGTGAAATGGTGCACTTGCATAGCTTACATACTGTTTGTTTCTTTAAGGATTAAATGGCTGCCTATGATCATCAGGCAATTGCTACCATACCTCTCAACTGCACAAAGCCACAGATAATGGGGAGACAAAGGCCCCAAAATAGGCAAACTTTTAAATATTGTTCTTACAATCTTAAAAAAGTTGATTTCATTAGCATGAATTTTCTGAAGGATGTGAAGACTGAAAATCAAATATCTGCCATTATTTTCTGATTTCAGACCTTAATGATTTGCCAGTGATTTGTCAGAAAACTACAATTTAATGAGAAATGGACCAAAAATATGAGTATAAAATCTGGATGTTTTGCAAAAATCTGGACAGTTGAGAGCTATGACTGCTGCAGTGTCTTAGGATGCCAGTAACTACCAAGCTGGCTATGAAGATATTTAGAAATTCCATAGCGATGTTATCCAGATCTTTATTTTGTGGAATACTGCAGCTCATTGACTAAGTTACACAGAGGTCTCCTTGGGTATTCTTTGGAGTTTGGTACTAGACTAAGTTAGATTGTGCTAAGATTTGACAGTAGTGCTGTTTAATATGCAAATTAAATGCTCTAATCTTTTTTCTATGGAGTGGCTTTGTTTTATCTCCAAAAAGTTGCAGGTTTCACTTCTAAAGTTAGTTCTATAGATAACATTTACTTTCTGGGCATTTGTGTCTGTACAGGACACTGCTTACATCTCGCAGAAAAAACAACAAAAAAGATTGCCTATGATTATAGTGCTAAAACAAAACAATTTAAACTACATTCCAAATGCAGTTTCAGGTATTAGAGACCTTTAAAATTATTTACTGGCAAAATCATCAAATAAAACAAAAACAAAACAGTAGCACACTAACCAGTTAAATGAAGTGCAAAACATTAAAATAAAATTCTTAACTGCCAAGGGTGGAGTAGGATTAACTCAGGACCCCCCTCAGAGTGTAGTGAGGGCATCAAGCACATGGGCACTCTGGGAAAATAAGTAGGAGCTAATGAAAATTTACTCATGCAATACTACTGTGCTGGGAGGGCACTTAGTATTATGGGTATATGGAAAACAATAGTTGAGAAATATTTAAATAGGTCACACAACAGGCAAAAACATTGAAACAGGGGAGGGAGGGACTCTGGATATAACATTATCATAAGTGGCAAAAGCCAGAGGGATAGCCTTTTAAAACCATAACAAGATTAGAGTGGGAGTGTTATTATAACAAGGTAACATGGAAGAGTTGGGAAAAATTCAAAGTGGAACTCTAGTCCTCTGGTTAGAATTATAGAAACTTTTAGCATGATGCAACAGTGGGGGCTGGGGAAGACTCAAAAATAGGGGAAAAAAACAGTAGCAAGGCTAACAGAAAGGCACTGAAATGTAAGTTTAAGCAGGCATATACAGCTATAAAAAGTACTGAAGCACAAATCCTGAGTAGAATTCAGAATACTACTACTACTGTAATCCCACCACAGACTAAGGCACCAGACTATGCAGAAATGTACCAGTAATGCTGTTTATGTTAAAAAATGTTGTAACAAATGAATACATGAGGCTCAAGTGTGACAGTGATGGTTACATAATTGAGTCCCCAGACTGGGATAGAAATACAAAAAACTACCTTTTACATGTAATTCTACTTATGTTAGTAGAAATGCAGTACGCTTTATAAACAATGATAAAATCTTGTAGGAATACACAATCTTCCCATAATTACAAATGAAACTACAAGACAAAGGTTCCAGAAAAAACTAAAAAAATGCAAACGGCTAACTTTTTGGCTAAAGTATGGACAAAAAAAGAGAAGTACAAAAAAGTATCATATTACAGGCCACTATAAGTGCTATTTAAAATATTTAAGCAGAATTTAAATAAAAGTTTTTTTTCCCATTTTTGATGAAAACATTTAGCTCAAACACCTGTCAGAGTCTTGAAGAAAACATCCTGTGTAGATATAGCTCTGTGCTAAATACAGTAGACTTGCTAAACAGGGATCCAAGCAAATAAAGCCAGTACTGGAGCTGATGTTATATGGTTAGAACTGTAGAAACATTTAGCTTAATGTCTCAGTGGGATCTGGGGCAGACTACCAAGGTAAACAGAAAGGCACTGGAACTTTAGGCAGCTATAAGAAGAACTGCAGAACAAATCCTGGAGCAGAATTCACAATACTGACACTACTGCTGTATCACCATAGACTAAGGCAGCAGTCTTTACAGAAATTTATCAGTAACAATGTTTATGGAAAATGCTGCAATAAATGATAAAATGAGGCTAACATCTGACACTAGATCACAGTCCCGCAACAACTTTAAATGACATTAGAAGACTGTGGTTGCAGACTGGGTTAAAATACAAAAAACTACATTTTACATGTAATTCTATTCATAGAGTTAGAGGTAGAGCATATTGTATAAAGAATATTAAAATCTTGCAGGTAATGCACAATCTTCCCACAGCTGCAAAAAAAATCCACAAGACTAAAGTTCCAGAACAAACTAAAATAAGTTAACAGATACCTTTTTCTTGGCTAAAACATTGACAAACAGCAGAACATGGACAAAAGGCAGAAAAGTTAAGAAACATATCACTACACGGGTCACTAAAAGTGCAACTTAAACTATATAAGCATAATTTAATAAAAGCTTTTAAAATTAATAGTAGCAAAACAATTGCAGAATACGTCTTCTTAATACCGGTTCTTTTTTTGTGCAGCATTACACACTTGATGAGTTTTTTTCTAAGACAGATGTGGATGCCAGCTGATTAGGTTAATAAGAGCAGACTGCCTGAGGAATAGGGCATATCTAACTCAATGAGTATCATGGAATTTTTTCCAAGATTCAAACTGATTAATGTAGCATACAGGAGCAGAATGGAACAATATACCAGTCCAATGCAAATATCTTACTATATATATATAAGTATGATTCCTAGAGCAAAAGTATTAATATGTAAGATGTTCAGAACAAGACACTTTGGCTTGGCAGGTAGTGTAGCATGTTAATTATGAGCACAAGTAGGGGCCACCACTGTCACTGACAGTCAGTATGGAAACTTCCAGGGGATGTCAAGGTACTCCCTTTGATCCTGTATAAAGTGCAATGTGCCATTGCTGAGTACATGTGGGAATTCTAGTTACTAACAGTATGAATCAGTTGTTTCCAGGGGGATATGATCACAGACAATTTAAGCAAGAGATGATATGGGAGCACCAATTGCTGCTAATACATGTCTTGACAGCAAAATGGGTTCAGAAGAAGAGTGTAGGCAATGAACATCACTTGGGACTAGCAATCTGTAAGAGTTGTGAAAAAGTTGCAAAAAGAGTAGGCATCAAACATCACTTAGGATCAATGACCACAAAGAGACTTGCAGCGACACATACACCAGTTGTGAAAACATTGCAAAGAGAATGGTAGGCAATGAATAGCACAGAGGAACAATGGTTTGTAACAGACCCATGGTTACAAATAGGAGGGTAGACAAAAAGTACAATTTTGGAACAGTGACCAGTAGCAGGCTAGGGAAAACACAAAGGCTAATTGTGAAAATGTTACAAAGGGATGACAAGCACTGGACACCATTCATTGGCTGGTTGAAGTGTGGAAGGCAGCGGTCACCAGTCAGGGAAAGAGTGATGATGTGATCCTCAAAGTTAAGCATCATTAAAGCTGAAAACAGTGTATCAACTGCTGCAAGGCATTGGTGAAGTACTGGGTATGCTGTACAATGGGCAGGACATGGGAGAGAGCATGAGGGAACAACAGCATTTTATGAGTATAGGTGTCATGGGCTGCACTGAAGGATAATAGGTTGCCATTGGTTCATAGGTCCAAAGTTTCATAGGTTCAGAAGTTCATAGATACTTACTAGGGTATTGATCTGTGAGGACTTTAAGAAGCCTATCTTTGCATTACAGAATAAGACAAAGGTGGACAAAACAAGAATATGTCGGGACGTTTAATTATTGTCCTTATCTGTGACATGGATGCTAAACTTGCCAGGGCAAGTGCTGATAGCAAATAAGCATTGGGAGTCTCCAGGTTTTCAGAATTTTCTGGCATAGCCTTCCACTCCACAGTATTATCCTTCAATACTGGAATGGTGTCTACACTTCACATTTTTAACTATTGCATTTAATAAAGGTGACTCAATATACTTTCATGATTTTAGGAATGGTATGAATGAGGAAACATCAAAATTATTGTCAGCCATGATAGACATACCCCTGCTTGTACCAGCAATTATGTTTACTATATTTTACCTGATGAACATAACCAACATATACAGAAAATGTGGTCACAGTGCCTTATGTGTAAATTTCTTGTGTAAGTGAACCAGTTCCATAAGTTTTTCTTGTTCTAACTTACTGGGTTTTTTTTGTTTTACTTTTCTTTGGATGAGCAGATAAAAAGCCACTTATCATGTTAGGTAAGGTACAAACCTATATGTCACTTGGTGGATAGTCAACTGGATCACAGACAGGACCCAGGAAGTTAGAATTAGGGAATCCACCTCTACAAAGAGGCCAGTCACAAGTGGAGTCACTCAGGGATCAGTCCCTGGACCACCCCTTTTAGGCATTTACTTCCCAGAAGTCAAGACCAATGTTAGTGGTCTCTGGCTGACTAAATTTGCAGATGATTGCTAATTAGGAGCTGTCATTGAATCTCACACTGACACAAATGTTCTCCAGGAGGGGCTGACACAGACAAACAATTGGTGTCAGAGCCATGGACTAAAACTATATGCCAAGAAATGCATAATAGTATCCTTTGGGAAGTCATCCATCCTTGGTACCTATCATATTGACAACACACTCCTTAGAGTTGACCCAGTAGTCAGGGACTTAGGGACATACATAGATAGTAATCTAGCCTTTAATCATTGTGTGTCTACAGTGGTGAGGAAATTATTCTATACTGCCCAACTTATAAACAAAGATATGGCATCTAATTCCATGGAAGTCATTGTTCCACTGTATTTGCATTCAGCAGACATATCATTGAGTTTGATGCCCCCTTTGGTATGTACCTAACCAGGCATATCCAGCAATTGGAACATCCACAGAAGTTCCTCACTAAAAGAATACAGGATGTAAGTAACATGTCCTACGCAGACCATCTGAAGGCCCTATCTCTGTATTTTGTCTCCTACAAGCTTTTGAGGGGAGATCTATGCCTGGCATACAGGGCAATGTCAGACCCCACTCTGATGGATCATCTGCATATCCACAAAACAAACAGCACCAGAATTACCCATTCTAAAGATGTAAACCTTACCTGTGATATAAATAGGACTGCCTGGAGAGATAGGTGTGTATCCCAGAGACTACCCTGTCTATGGAACAGGCTCCCCATCCATGTAAAGCAGAGTTCCTCCATAACCCAGTTCAAGTGTAACTTGGACAATTACATGGGAAACTGGAAATTCTTCCTTGGATTGGCACCTATGTCTCTAATGGACACAGGTAACCTCTAAATGGTTCATCTCCAAGGCCCATGCTTACACTTATCAAGGATATCAGAACTTATCAGAAATTTAGGATGCATGACTAGGCTTAAAAAGGCTCTCGTGGTCATTAGCCTAGTAAATACCTATGAACCTATGAACCTAAGTGACAACAATTTTAAGCTAAACATGCACTTTCTGTAACGGAAGACATTAGCAGTAAGAGTCATTTTATTACACTGTAGAAATGTAAGTTCCTAATGATCTAGTGATCTTAAAAAAGAGGGTCCATTCTTTTTCTCATAATTTACAAACTGCTGGACCTTTTTCATGGGTAATAAAATTTCTCCTCCTGAGTCAGAAACAGCAGTGGTGGACAGCATGGCAAAAACACACACAACTTTTCCTGGCAGCCATCTTGTGCTGGTAGTGGGCTGTCGTCTCTGTTAATGAGAGTAACAGGGCTGCTGACCTTCTCTAGCACGGGTGATTGGTTGAAAGTGCAGAGGCTAACAGGCTTGGGTAGTAATCTGAGCTTCTAGATTCTTCTATATTTTCTGGTATTTAAACCCTGTGTTTGCAGGGAACTGTGCTTGATTTTACCAAGCTGAGGAGTGGCCATTCATCACTGTGATATACCAGAAATTTCCTAAGGCTCCAAGAGCAGAATACATGTATTTCTTTACATTTATTTCATTGAACTGCACTTCCTAATGCTTTTAGTTGTGCTATACATCTAATCTACTACATTATGCTCTGTTATAAAGCTTCATTTACTGTTTCACTGCATTCTTGTACTGTATTATACTGTTTTAACTGTATTTTCTTTGCTAAGTAGTGTTTCATTACTGTAACTGCATTTCTACTGAATTGCTTAATTATAAACTGCTTTTTTCCATACTGAGAGTTGTATTTTGCATTTGTAAGTACTCTATCTGAGCTCTACTGTGCATTGTCTGGGAGTTTTCTGTGTTCTAGTCAAGTAGCATAGTCTGAATACAGGTTTGCTGCATCCAGGCCTGGTTGTTTTGCTTGCTGAGTTTCCTGGCAGCCATCTTGTGCTGGTAGGGGCCTGTCTTCTCTGTTAGTGAGAGTAACAGGGCTGCCTGAGGGGCTAGCATGACTGGGTAGTAATCTGAGCTTCTAGATTCTTCCATCTTTTCTGCACTTGTTTGCATGCTAAACACCGCCGCTGTGCTTATTTAACCAATTGCAAGCTATACAAGCTTCAAATATTCCCTTACTAGCACTCACTCAATCCTGAGGTAGTGAAGTTTCTTTACATTTTCTGTACAAATACAAGCTACTAGTTCCCATTTCAGCTCTTTCCACCTTCACTGACTTAACTCATCCCCCTTACCAATTCTGACAAATATGGATGGACAGTTTCCTACTGTTTCTCCTGCTAATCTGGTTGACATGGGCATCCTGAGACAGTGTAGCAAATGTCTCATGTACATGGACAACTCTCTCTTACTACCACCTTGGAATACAATTTGTGAGAGATGCAATTACATTAAAAACCTGTAGTTGTTCTCTCTCCCTTATAAGCCAGTATACTTAGCACTGAAAAGGTTGTCTGCACAAACACCATACCTCAAACATCGCCCACACCAACACAACACACACCCACATATGCAAAAGTTCTCAACAAAAACAAAACTAAACAAAAGAGACCTCTGAGACAAAAAATACACAAACTCCACAGCCTACCACACCACATACCACATATAGTCTGCATGCCTGTGTCTTACAACCATCAAGGCTTAACCATAAACACAATATATTAATCATGGGATACTCCATTGTGAGACACACAGATGTGCACCTCACCAGGCTGGATAAGGCGAAAGTCACAGTAAGTTGTTTATCAGGTGCCAGAATTCATCACATCACCCATGCACTCAAGTCCCTCAACAAGTATGGCTATGATTCTGTCATAGTGCATATTTTTGTGAATGACTTGAGAAATACCTCTCTGGACTATATGAAGAGAGACATGATCAAGCTCACCAAATATGCGTTCCAGGCAGGTAAGTCACTATCCTTAAGCAGCATTCTACCGTCACCCAGAATGATGCCTCAATACAAACAAAAAATGATTGACATTAAAAATTGACTTAGTTTCTGGTGTCATTCTAAGAGTATCCAGTACCTGTTGGCCTGGGAAGACATGATGGACAGACCAGAATGCTTTGTCAGATATGGCCTGCATCTGGCTGCCTTGGGATTCAGGCTCCTGACAATGGCTCTTGCCTCCCCCATAGTGCCTTTTTTATGCAATGTCTGCCAACATGAGAATCTCATCTGAACATAATTCATGTTGTTGAATGCTAGGAGTCTCAACATGAAACTGCACTCATTGCAAGCATTCTTAAACCTGGAAGATGCTGATATTTGTGCAGTCACAGCAACCTGGTTCAAAGCTACAGAGAGCACACCAGCCTTACTGGGTTACTCATCCTATCATACATGCAGACCCCAAATTGAGGGCAGCAAAGCCAAAGGAGGAGGTGTTTTAATATAATATTAAAGATATATCAGGGGAGAGAGAAATTCTGGTCAGTCTTTGAAGAAAATGTGGAATCGGGTAGGGACACAATAGTTTGCAATATTTCTGATTGTATATTGACCAGAGATAAGAAGTAGGTGTTAGAAAAAGGGCTTTCCTTTATTCTAACTCAAGGACGTGATTTAACTGACAGTACTGGATATTAAACTTTTTTTGTAAAAATGTCTTATTAACATTTGAATTTGCCAATACTGATTCTTATAGTAATATTTGTTTTAAAAGGCCTAGTCTTTACATGCTGGCTTCACGTCCGCTGGTTGATGCATTTAGTAAGTTAGTGGAGAATGACTTACACAACTTTTTTAATAATAAAAATTGGCAAGTTAAAAGGGAAAAATGGGAATATGTACGGTAATCTTACTATGAATGAAAGATTGGCTATTGCTGCATTGCAAAAAGACAATACTATTGTAATAAGACCTGCTGATAACGGGGGTCCCTATTGTGATAATGAATATGTCTGATTACTTCGATTCTATGAAGTCAATGTTAAGTGATGTGAATTTTTATTCAGTGATTGACATCACTAAGATTTATACACTGGAGAAAAGAATATTAAACATGTTGAATGATTGCTTAATGCATAAGTTAATTTCTTTTGATTTGTTTAAATACTAGATGGTGGATGAGCCCTTGATACCCATAATCCAAGGTCTCCCCAGGATACATAACAATTGTTTTGCCCCCCCCCCCCTATTTAAGACCTATAGCTGAGGGACGAAATTGGTGTACAGAGACTTTTTCTCTGTATGTGGAGAGGTTTTTGTGCCCTGTCTGAGATAAAAGTAAGTTGGTCTTAAAAGATTCTAAACAATTTTAATTGATCTTTATGGTTGTTCTGTGACATTGCCTAAAGAATTTGATTACTTTTTCATGACCTTGGATGTCCAGTCATTATTCACTATGATTCCCAATTGTAAAGGGGTTGAGCATGTGTAGAATTATTTAACCAAATACAGTGGTTATAGTCAGTCATTCATTGATTTGTTATGCTTGTTCTTAGAAATAGTTTTTGATAACAATGTTTTTATGTTTGATGGAGTGTTTTATTTGCAAAAAGATGGCGTAGTTATGGGCACTTAATGGGCCAATAACTACACCAATATGTTTCTGACATCATGAGAAGAAGAATGTATGCTTAATATGGACTTATTCACATCTTTCATCCCCTTTTGTTGTTGTTTCATTGATGACCTTTTTTTTTTTTTTTTTTTGGCGGGGGTAGGTAGTCCAAAGGACTTGAATGTTTTTTATAATCGTTTAAATATAGCAACTACTTATTTAATGTTCTCTATAGTATTCTCTGATGACAAGATTGAATATTTAGATGTCTTGGTACAGAGAGCAGATAATGGTTTTGTAACTACATGGGTGTTTAGGAAATCTTGTTATAGAAATGCATTGTTACATAGACATATCATGCACCCTAATTATGTTTTTAAGATTATAATCAAAGGTCAAGGTATGAGGGCATCCAAGCTTAATGCGGCAGAGGAGGGGTTTTATTCTGAGTTATCTGGAGTTAAAAAGCGACTCCTGGCTAGAGGATATAAAGAAATGGAAATATATAATATATTAAAGGTGGCACCTACACATAGGGGAGACATAACACTCCCCTATTATTCACCCCAGGGTGATTTTGAAGTGACTGCTTTTTTTAGTATGGGTTCAAGAAAGATTAAGCTCCCCTTATATTATACAAGTGATACCAGAAAGATTGTAGATATTATTAAGAAACATTGAGATATTTTAATGGTTGATCCCGAGTTGAGAGAGATAGTAAGTGATGTACCATGCTTTTTGTATAAGAATAAGAAGAACTTGAAAAGGATTTTATGTTATCCATGGAAGTCCTCACTTGATAAGTTTACTGAGATTTTTTTTACAGTTCAAATGTGGTAGATGTAATTATTGTAATTATATCGACAGTAGTGTTCAATTTATACACCCTGATACAGGACAAATATATGTTTTTAAGGTATCTGCTGATTGTTCTACCCAACATATAGTTTATTTAGCCCATTGTTTATTAGGTCAGTCATATTATATACGTGAAACCGAGAGGATGTTAAAGGATAGGATAAGGGACCATTTATGCAATAGCAGAGTACGCTCAATTAATAATGCACTTTCAAAGCATATTATACAAATGGATGACCAGCATGTTTTTAAGTTTTTAGTTATTGATGTGATTAAGCCTTGCCTACGTAATGGTGATATTAGAAATTTCACAGAGACTAAGGAGCTAAGCTGTTTTGTTAGGTTAAGGGCAGATCAAGGTAAAGGTCTAAATGAGAAGGCCCCTCTGAAACCCATTTTAAAATCAAGGGGCTTATATTTTTTACATTTATAGTTTATTACATGTATGTTTTTTACATGTATAGTTTTTATGGTTTTATATGTATATATTTTTATGTTTTAGAAGGACATATTTTTGTGACAATTTTTGTGATATTTGTGTTCTTAATTAATGTATAATTGCTTAATTAAGGTAATTTGATTCTTATTGGTTGGTTTTTATATAAATTTGAGTGACAAGGGATGGGACTTCTATGGTCTGATGAAGTTAATTATGAAAATACTTACCTCTATTTTATTTTGCACGTGTTCCTTGCTTCATTAAAAGCTTATGTTTTATGGTTCCTCATGCAGTTGTTAATACTGCTACTATTCTCAGTTTTTGTTATTTTACATTTTTGCTTTGTGGCAGGATATTTGTTTTCTGGGGTGTACCCCTGTACTCCTGTTTTTATATATTAAAGATATAAACACCTCCAGACTGGTCAAACAGTATTATGCACATCATAGTTAGCTACAGGTCCCCAATATTGACTCAGGACGCCCACGCTACCTATCTGGACCTCGTCATATCTATTAAGATTCAACACTATACCCTGATCTTCAACGATTTTAACTATCCAACCATTGATGGAAGCACTACTTGAGCCAGAACACAAATACTCTAAGATTGCTTGACTTCATCAATGCCAATGCCTTGGACCAGCTGGTTGACACCCCACAAGAGGTGACAACATCTTAGACTTGGTACTAACCAACACAGAAAACCACTGTAGCATCCCCACAGTGTCATCATCCCTGGTAACATCAGACCTCAAAGTGGTCACCCTTGAAGTCACCATCTCCCCTGCACCCCCCCCCCAGCTAGGGTTAAACAAAAAACTACTCCAACGCTGATAACAACATCCTGAGGGAAGGTCTAAACAGCTTCACAACCCTCTCCCCAACAGTAGAAACTGGCACTAATGTCCAAACCTACACCAAAGTACTATATGACCATTTATATAGATTCATGAATTCAACAGTACCTGCCAGGACAAAATCCTCCTCATCAAGGAAGAGTAAACTTGTCTGGTGGACATCAGCTATGAATTAACTCTATAACAAAAAGAAAAATTGCTGTCCAGGACCAAGAAGGAACAGGTGCTAAATTGGAAGCAATCGCTCCTTGGCCTTAACAGGCAAATAAGGATATTAGTAAAGTCCACCAAATCTACTTCAAGTCCAAATTGGCCACATCTACTAAAGACATTCATAAGGCCTTTTTCACATATGTCAACAATCTAAGTGGAAACACACAAATCAGCTCAGAACTGATGGTCAAGGACTCCACATGCACAAATGTTGTGAATATAGCCAACTTGCTGGCAGACAGGTTCAGTGAAAACTTCACCACTCTGTCTCCCTCATCAGTAATCCAGGATATCCCCAGCACCTGCCCCCCACCTCTTATGTCTAGGGAACAAGTCATTACCGTCCTATAAAAGGCTAAAACACAACTTCCATGGGACCTGATCACATCCCAGGCTGCATCCTGCACCGACTCAGGCAGGAAATCACAGCACCCTTACGCACCCTATTTAACCTAAGCCTGAGTACCAGTTTGATCCCAGCCAAGTGGAGGACAGCCACAGTCAGCCCTCTGCACAAAGGTGGAGTGTCTACCAATTTAGGCAATTATAGACCCATCAGCCTAACTAGTCTGATTTACAAGGCCATGGAATGCTTTATCATGGACCACATTAACAAAGACATTGGCAACCTACAAATGTTTGATCACACAAAGTTTGGTTTTGTCAAGGGGAGATCATATCTGTTAAATTTGGTAGACCTCTTTGATTTAGTCACCAAAGCCATGGATGAGGGGAAGACAGTCCATGCCATCTACCTTGACCTGGACAAGGTGTTCGACATTATTTCCCACTCAGGCATAATAGATGAAGTACCCCAGCTTGGTGTAAATCCATATGTGACCAGATGGGTAGCTAACTGGCTCACTGATAGAACTCACTCAGTGAAAATAGGGGAAGCTCCCACAAGTAATAGACCCATAACGAGCTGCATACCCCAGGGATCAATCTTGGAGCCCCTGCCGTTTGGGATATACTTCTCTGAGGTGCAAACCAAAACCACAGGTCAATGGCTGACCAGGTCTGCAGATGACTGCAACTGGGTGCTGTCATAAACTCCCCTAGTGATGTAGACATATTACAAGAGGGTCTCACTCAGATAAATGACTAGTGCAAGAAACATGGCCTCAAACTAAATGCCAGTAAATGCATCATGATCCCCTTTGGAGAGAGTAACGTCTCCATAAATTATCACATTAATAACAACATCCTAAGCACACAAACAGTTATGAGGGCCCTGGAAATCCAAGTTGACAGTAATCTAACTTTTTACCACCATGTTGCCTCCATTCTACAGAACACTTTTTACATGGCTCACCTGATTAGTAAGGGTACTTCTTCCAGGAACAAGGAAGTCATAACTTCTCCTCCTTTATCAGGTCCATCATTGAGTATAAAGTCCCTTTCAGCATGAACCTCAAGAAGCACATGCAGCAGCTGGAGAGACCACAGAGGTTCCTGACCAGGAGAATCCAGGGCATCAAAAATCTATCCTACACAAATATGCTAAACGTCCTGCCCCGTTACTCTGTCTCATACAGACTCCTCGGAGATGATCTATATCTGGCATACAGAGTCATCTCTGAACCCACCTTGATGAAATTGCTGCATATCAGCAAGCAAAACTTCACTTGCGTGACCCACATGCAAACCCTCAACTTGGTCTGAGAAATCAATAGGACTTGTTGGCAGGGCAGATTTGTCTCCCAGAGACTCCCCCACCTTTCCACATCAAGCAGAGTACTTCATTATCCCTCTTTAAGATGAACCTGGATGACTGGATGAGAAATAGAAAATACCTTCCTGGGATTCCACCTGTGTCCCTGCTGGACAGGGGCATTGGTTGCTTACTGGTGAGAATATGGGCTAATTTACTGGATAGACTTATAAGGGCCATAAGGCCAGTAGCTTAGTAACTTGCTATGATCCTATGAACCAAAACTAACTCAATAAAAGAACTGTGAAGTTATGTGTCATTACTATTTGCATTTAAGCCTATGCTCTTAAATCTTCATAGTGCTAACTGTAATGAAAAAGAAATAGTATGTTTCAGTCATTTGTTGCATTCATTTTATGTGTGTGTATGTTTGTGTGTGTGTGTGTGTGTGTGTGTGTGTGTGTGTGTGTGTGTGTGTGTGTGTGTGTGTGTGTGTTTGTGTATATGTGTGACACATTTTGTAAGTAGAAGAAGCATTGTACAGAGCAGTGCTGAAAACCATGATGCAAACAGTAGCACTGAGAATCAAATATTGGAGTGACTGTTGATTAACACATAATAGGCTAAATTTAGAGTGTGACAACACACTTGAAATGGAGGGGTTGGGGGGGTCATGAGTATCAGTACTACCAGAAAAATGGACAGATGGAGCACTGAGGAAGATCTGCTGTCAGTACAGAAGGAAATTACCTATTTTAGTCCTTCTCCCTGTCCCACCACCTGCTCAATAAACAGACACAGCAGGGAGCCAGAGAAAAAGTAAAAATACAGCAGAGGCAGTAGCTGAACATCGCAAATTAACAAATCAGTAAAGTTTAAGACATTATGTTTTACTGACTACATATAATGTAGGTCTGTGTGCAGAGATAGTATCATATCAAGACAAATATAGTATCACACTGCTAAATTAATAACATGCATTTTGCTTTTTTTTTTCTAGAAACTGATTTCCTATTAACTTAAAAAAAACTTGATTTCTTCTATACAGCTATATTGAAAAAAATTATATTTGGACACAGTGTAGATTCTACTGAAGATTAGAAGTGATATTCTCTTTCCACATGAGCTATATGTATATTCTGTCTATATAAATACATACACACTACTCATCTATACTCACCAATGAGTTTGATCAAAACAAAAAACATCAAACAATCTCAACGGTGATTACCATTAATCACCACTAAAATCATCACAAAAAAGTCACTGCAAATGTAATTCAATAAGTTGCATTTGCAATTATGAAAAGTAAAACAAAAATAATTTTTTACACACTCTGACATGGGGGCTCTGCCCTCACACCCTCAGAAGTTAAATATACTAACTCCAGGTTCGCATAAACTGGAAAAAAGGAAAAAAACCTTGAATTATGTAGTGGCCAATACAGTGAACTTCAACTATTACATAATTCGACAAACTGTACCAGCAACGGAAAACATGACTGTTTTACTGCACAATAAAATGTGTGCAGTGATAAGTTGTATAGCTCTTATATATTAATCGAGTTCACATGTTTTGCTACATTTTACATTATTAAAGATATAATGCACCTACTGTGAAATTGTCATGCAATTAAGACATGTTTTGATGATACAAACCAGGATGATGATTTTTAAAGATAGCCTGTTGAGCTTTGAGTCAGATACAATCAAACATAATTTTACTACACAATGTCATCCATGCATTAAGACTTTACTTTTATGAAGTATTGATAAGACTAAGTTAGTACATGTAAATGGACACTTTTTAATATCTTTTTGCAATCTTTTTCAAGAAAACTTGTTAGTTCTTTTTTAATGTACAGACACAAGCAATTGCAAGCTCTGCTGTTGATTCATGTATGCATAAGGAGAATTTTAAATGTTTAAAGTCTACCTTGAAAGAAATGCCTTACACATGAGCACTGTTTCTCAGGAGATGAAAGCCTTCATGTCCATATATGTTATGCTGTCAATTTGATGTAATGTGCTTTCATTTGAAAGGTCAACAGCACCTAATGTCCAATTCTTCTTAAATGCAAAGTACTTTTCCTCCCACTTAATCCAATCTCAATTGTGTTAAACACAAAGAAAGCATAATTTAGTTTTTTGCATCATTCTTACCTGATCTGAGTTCACTTTGTTTTTCTTCTGATATATGTTGTATCTGTAACTTCAGGTAGTCAGGCAAATTATGCACCACAGTTCCCACTTTTTAAACATTATTTATTCTACAGTGATGTACTAGAATTTGGTTTAAACCCGCCATGTGCATTATTCTGTCAAATATCTTTTCCAACACTGCAAAGATGGCTTTTTTTTATATTGTGTAATTAATTTACTAATTTATTTGCAGTTATTTTGCCCAAGCAGGGGATAGCTAAACTTGTGGATAAGTCTAAATTTGTGAACTTAGTGTAAGACTCCAAAGGCCAAGCTGTAATAACTGAAAATTCATAGAGTGAAAGTAAAAGTTTAAGCAAAAATGCCAGCTCTGCTTGCATAGAGGTATAACGACCTACTACATCCCAGGCAACCTATGTCTAATTAGTGGCACAGACATCAACAAAGCTGGAATGGGGAGAACTGGTGTGCATATTCCTGGAAGTGAGGGATAGAATAGGGTCATACTAGGTCATAATTCTTTGAAATAGGACAGTAGTACATGTTGCAGTCCTTGGATGTGCTTTCAACTCTCCCATCGCTGAATACAATACCCATCATCAACAGGTGCAAGGAGGAATGCACATGCATGTGTATGAGGAAGTATAGTGACACAGTCTGCAGGTCCACTATAAGGACAAGGAGGAATGCATGTTCACGTGCATGTGTATAAGGAGGTATAGTGATACAGTCTGCAGGTTCACTATGAGGACAAGGAGGAATGAACATGCATGTGCATGAGGAGGTATAGTGATACAGTCTGTAGGTCCTCTATGAGGACAAGGAGGAATGCATGTGCAAGTGCATGTCTAGGAGGTGGTGTAGTGATACAGTCTGCAGACCCACTATGAGGACAAGGAGGAATTCACATGCATGTCTATGAGGTGGTGTAGTGATACAGTCTGCAGACCCACTATGAGGACAAGGAGGAATTCACATGCATGTCTATGAGGTGGTGTAGTGATACAGTCTGCAGACCCACTATGAGGACAAGGAGGAATTCACATGCATGTCTATGAGGTGGTGTAGTGATACAGTCTGCAGGCCCACTACGAGGACAAGGAGGAATGCACATGCATGTCTATGAGTTGGTGTAGTGATACAGTCTGCAGGCCCACTATGAGGACAACGGGGGATGCATGTGCATGTGTATGAGGAGGTGTAGTGATAAAGTTTGCAGGTCCAATATGGGGAGTGGCTAAGGACTTAAATAAATTGTCAAAATTGCAATAATGTCTGCTAAGGCACAAACAATGTATGCCTGGAAGATAGCCAAACTACAGATGGGGGAAGCTTGCTGTCAACAGGCACAGGGTAAAAAGCATACACAAAGGAAAAAAACCTTGCCAATTCACAAACCCTTGGATATGTAATACCTGTACAGAGGAAAGGCGTAAAAGATCATTGTAAGACAGTGCAAAGCAATAGAAAACAATAGTTTTGTAGAGGGTCTGCACCCTTTGTACTCTCTGATGTCAGAGCTCTTTGTACACACCTGCACCTATACTTCTTCCATGGTCACAAAAGACTCAAAAGAAATGAGAAAATGTGTAAAATGAATCAGACTTTTTTCCTCTCTTCTCCAAGTCCCATCACATCACATCAATTGTGACAAAACAAACTCAGACATATTGAGATGCCAATTTCCAAATGCAGTTTTAATTATACAGTATTTCAATATCTGACAACCAAGTCCACATTCAATCATGTTCTGTGCACAATAAGTGGTAATGCACCTATATAAATGCAATAATAATGTTCTGTGCACAATCAGTGGTAGTGTACCTATATAAACACATTGATCATGTTCTGTGCACAGTCAGTAGTAGTGGAACTATTTAAACACAATGATCCTGTTTTGTCCAAAATCAGTGGCAGTGCATCTACATAAACACATAAACACAATAATAATGTTCTGTTCACAATCAGTGGTAGTGTACCTCTATAAACACAATGATCATGTTCTGTGCACAATCAGTGGTACTGCATCTACATAAACACAATGACCACATAACAATGCACAGTCAATGGTAGTTCTCCTGTATAACATAGTGACCATGTTCTGTGCACAGTCAATGATTGTACGCATGTATAAGCACAATGACCATGTTATGAGCACAATCAATGGTAGTCCTCCTGTATAAACACAACGGCAACATAGGTTTGTTATCACAATCATTAAGGCACACAATCCTGAAAAGTGTAGTCCCAGGACTATAACATCAAAAATCAAAATGCTGAAGACCACAGTGTCAAACAACTGGACTTGTCCCCCATATGAACCATGTTAGCACTTGCCTTTGTATTTACACTGGTAAGGAAATTCAGTATTCATGACTTATGGGCATTATGGTCTTCATGATTTTGTTCTTCTATATTTTGGTCCCAGGACCATAATGTTAAACATTGAGGGTTACAGGACTGTGACAGCAAACTGACTATACCCTGTTGCAGAGTTCCTTACAATAAATTCAATCAAATATTTATTTCTTTTAAAGAGTTGAATATATCACTTGTACTAAGTATAAGGGCATCTGCAATGTATGTGTGTAGTGTACAATACGAATGCTATACAATCACTGTTATATACCCTAAAACACAGTATACCCGAGTCTGTTTTTACCTTGTGAGTTCCTACACGGTGTCTCGAATTGTAAATGTATCAAAGCAATACATAGTTATACAAAGTGTTCCCTTGGCTTCTTGCTCTGTTGAATGACTGTATTTTTGTTGCTCTGATTGTACCTTTTCCTGAACTTCATCCAGCAATGTTGAATGAACGCATTAATGCTGTATTTTGACATTTTGCTTAGTTATACTGTCTGTACTACCTACTAAGGTCAATTGTTTCTTTTCTCTCCATTACTTTTAGTCTTGCTCCCTCATTATTCCCCGCTCTCCAGCTTGCCTTCCTTCCACTTGAGGCTAAGAATTTGAGTATCTGGAATCTCAGGACCCTTCCATATCACCTGCGGTCTCTTCCCTGTGCTCTTCTGAGAAAGGAAGAAGAAATTATGTGTTCTAATACTGGCAGAAAAGCTGACATTTAATAGTATTACGTCTTGCAGCTTATAATTGTTAGCTCCTAGCCAGGACTGCCAGCAGCCATACCCTTCTCTGTACTCAGTAATTAGATTACAGACCCTTACTTCCTCTTTTGTTGCCTCCTTTAGCTAACTCATAGTTAGTATCTAGTCCTTGATCAGCCTTTCCCAGACACTTATGTCTACTTTATTAACATTCCCTGCCCACTAGGTGGCCCCTCATCCAGTCCCATCCATTATCCTATCCTGCTATCCTATAACTCACATCTTCTACTTTTGCTGCCTATACCCTGCTCCTGCTATCCTATATAATTCTTCTATTACATTCTGCTGCCCATATCTTTCCCTCACATATCCTTTGCTTTTCTGCAACCACTACTTTCCTTCTCTGAATATTACTACTTTACTTTATTATTCTCTACTCACCTGCACTTTCACCTACCTGAGCAATCAGCAATCTACTGATTGTTCATCTTGAGCTGTTCCACTCTCTTGTCTCTGCCTGCTCCATTCGCCCTGCGGGCTCACTCCACTCCCCTACCCTATCCCCAAATCTCACCCACCCCCACTGCCCATACATTTATCTCTCCAGTAAACTCCTCCCCCTCTATTCACACCAATTACTTGCCTTCTCACCCTTCTCCTCTCCTTCCACCAATTATAGGCAACTCCCTACACTTACATCCTTCTATCCTCCCACTTATTAAAACCACTCCCCACACACATTACAATACACTTACATCCCTGCTTTCTCTCTCTCTCTCTTTACCCTACCTATACTATACTTCCCATACTTCCTTATCTGTCATACTTAACCCATGACATTATGTTTTCTCCACTTCTTCACACTCTATGAATCCCTTTCATCACCCTCTTAATTCTAATTCCACTGTACCTTACTACCGCCTCTCCTCTTCCAACCTCTTTTCTGTCCCACCTCTCAACTCCCATTCCACCTTCTAACCCCGCCACAACTCACTTCCATACCATATCTTCCTCTCTATTACAGCCCAATCCTCTCCTACTTTAAACCAAAGATTTTACCCACCTCTACAGAGCATTACTTCCCTAAAGCTCTGATCTACTGTGCACAACAGTCTAAAGGCAAGCTAAATCTCCTACTATCTCCCTTTTTCTTCCACCTATTTCTATCAGGTGATATCCACCCAAACCCTGGACCTAGCACTTCAAACAATCTCATCCCCCCAAAATGTGCCAAAACCACTAATCTTAAAAGCCTAAAAATAGTTACTCTCAACGCCCAAAGTCTAAGAAATAACTCCACTCTTTTCCATGCCTGGCTTCACCACAACCTTCCAGACATTGTAGCCATCTCTGAGACTTGGCTAAAATCTACCATCGCTGACTCAGAAATCCTACCCCCTGGCTTTCAAGCCCTTCGATCTGATCACTTAAACAGAAAAGGTGGAGGAGTAACCTTGATATTCTCCAATGTACTCCCCATTATTCCATATCCAAACCCCATTTCACAGTTTTACAGTGCAGAACTAGTCATAGGTTTACTACAAATGAATATTCACAAAGGTATCTGCTTTTTATCCCTTTATATTCCCCCAGGTAACAATACTACCACCCTTGAAGAAATCCTCCAATGGGCCTCAACTAATATTAACCTAGAGACCTATATTTTAGGATGTGTTAATATAGATTGAAACAAAATTAATAACCTTAACCCAGCCATAGCTGTCAATCTTTTCAGCTTAACTCAATTAACCAACTCTATCACTAGACACAACAAGATCAATCCTCCAGGATCTACACTTGACTGGATCCTAGCTACCCACCCTAACAACATCCTGGACTCTGGAATCCTCCCCGACTCTTTCAGTGACCACCTGCCTGCCTTCATCCATCGAGCAACTCAGTCTCCCCCCTCCAGCACCAATACCTACATACACACAACCTAACAAACTTCAATCCTCTAACATTCTCTAATACCCTTAAACAAACTAACTGGGACAATCTAAAGACATTACCACTTGACAGTGCCGCCAAGGCCTTTAACTGTACTTTCCTAAATGTACCACCTCAAACTATAAGAATCAAATCCAAATCAGCACCATGGTTAACTAGGGAAACCAAAAAAGTTATGCAACAGAGAGACAAATGCTGGAAATTATCTCAGCATAATAAACAACCAGAGACCCTAATTCAATATAAGCAACTCCGTAACCTTACTAAAAGACATATATCCAAAGACAAACAATCCTACTTTATGACTCTCCAAGCCAACCACTCTAAAAACCCCAAACAATTCTGGAAGTCCATTAATTCACTTCTCAACCCAGGCACCAAAAACAATCCCTGCCCTGACACTACCAAGTCCGACCCAGAAATTGCCACTCTTTTCAACTCCTCCTTTATTAATTCCATAGCTGAACTAAATAAGTCCTTCCCTATTAACCCATCCTCACAGTTCAGTCACTCTGTCCCAGCCTCCAAACCCAACCCTCCCCACACTTTTCAACTCAATCCAGTCTCTACCTCATATATAAAAAAACTTCTCAGCAAACTGAAACCTTGCTCTAATGCCCCTGATAACATTCCATCTAAATTCTTACAAATTGCTGCAGATGGAATCGCCCTCCCCATTAGCATCCTAATCAACAGATCCATACAGGAATCATACGTCCCAAAGCTGTGGCGTGCTGCCTTTATACACCCTCTCCATAAAGGAGGTATAAATAACAATATCTCAAACTTTCGCCCCATTGCCATCCTCTCCCCAATTTCAAAAATACTGGAAAAATGCATTCACATTCAGCTAATGCTTTTCCTTAACAAAAACCATCTCCTCTCTCACACCCAACATGGTTTCTGTCCTAGCCATAGCACTATAACTGCTCTACTTTCATTCCTAGATATAGTCAATCGTACCCGTGACACTGGTAAAATAGTAGCAAAAGTCCTACTAGATCTCTCTAAGGCTTTCGACACTGTATCCCATACTCATCTCCTTAGCCACCTAGCTAACCTCAACCTCTCACACAATACACTATCCTGGTTCTCAAATTACCTTTCCAATAGATCTCAAGCTGTAAAATGGAGGAAAGGCACCTCCAGCTTCCTTCCTACCCCCACTGGAGTTCCCCAAGGTTCCATTCTTGGTCCCATGCTTTTCAATATCTTTATCAACGACTTCCACTCTGCCATCCCAAACACTAAAATCATACAATACGCCGACGACTCCACTTTAATCTGCTGTGCCACCAATCTCCCTGAACTTCTAGCATACAGTCAAACTGCCTTCTCCACCACTGAGAACTGGATGCTCCAAAACCACCTATCTCTAAATGCTAACAAATCTAAAATACTACTCTTCCCCCCTCAAAATCCTTCCATCTTGGCAAACAGTCCTTCCAGATTAGAAACCACAACAACTCAACCATAGAAATTGTTCCCTATGCCAAACTCCTTGGGGTCACTATAGATGAAAACCTTAAATTTGACACACATATTCAACTCAACATCAAGAAAACACATCTAAAACTAGGCCTGTTATACAGAAACATCCACTATCTCTCGCCTTCTTCTACACAAACCCTTGCCACTACCTATCTTCTTCCCTCACTAATGTATGGCGCCCCTCTGTTAACTAACTTATCTGCCTCCATCTCCTCAAAAATGGAAAGTTGTTATAATAAAATTTCAAAATTCGCCATCAAAGCCAAACACTCCTCCCACCATTGCTCTGCACTCCACTCACTAAACTGGCTAGAACTTCCCAACCGTCTAGACTACCTCCAACTCACCACTGCCCACAGGCTATTATCTAACCCCTCTAAATGTCCTGCACTATCCAACATCCTACAACCATACACCCCTAACAGGCCACTTAGATCTGCTCACCTAAACCTACTCATTGTCCACACACCAAAGCGACCTGCCGGGCAGCACCTCCTATCTTTTTCCTTAGCTAAAAAGTGGAACTCCCTCTCCTTCTTTACGAATGACAGAAAATCCTGACAACTTCAAAACTCTACTCCATTCCTACTTGTTCTCTAGGTGGAAGTGCAACTGCACTTTCCCCACCTAGACGTTTACTCCGTACACACTAACTGTATTTCTATACTATTTCCTACTACCATCTACTTTGTTCCTGGATTTACTTACTGTTTACTGTTGTCTTGTGTATATACGTAAGTATTGTAAATAGTTTGCTCTCCCTTTATTCCCCTCCCTAACATTTATGCTTGTTCTACCACTCTGCCATAACAAGACTCAGACTCTATGTAACATTTTTTAATCAACCATGTCAATATCTGACTCATATGTCAATATATGACTCATATGTTATGTAAACACTATACCTCTTATTGTCTCTGTATCACAATCTACCAGTATTTATATCATTCAGGCTGACTGTTGCATCTTTATGTATCTGTATCTTTGAACCTTAATTTTAATTTTATCTTTTGTATTTTCTTTTGTTTTATCTTTTATATTAGTATGTAATGTGGAGCTTTTCTCCCCGGGCCTCCACTGAAAATGGGCTCCTGAGCCCAGTGGACCTCCCCAGTCATCAAACTGAAATAAATAAATAAATAAATAAATAATAAACGCAGTCTGTTTCTTATTTAAATACTTTTCCAGTTGAGGTTTAATGGCTGTTAAAAAGGTACTATGTGTACCACCCTAAGGGAAAAAAAAGTGCCTGTATCCTTCTTGTTGAATTGGTTAAAAAAAAACCCTTCTAATACACCTTTCAAAATTATTTCTTTATGCAGATGAGTATGCCATAAATTCTTTCATCCAAGACAATTTTGTTTTTATTAGTCAAGTAAAACTGCATTGCAAATTATTAAATAATTAAAAAAAAAAAAATATATATATATATATATATATATATATATATATATATATATGTGTGTGTGTGTGTGTGTGTGTGTGTGTGTGTGTGTGTGTGTGTGTGTATATAAAATCATGAGTTGTTTAGAGCACCACAATAGCTATTCTTTGCGACATAACTTTGACACCGAAAACAAATCAGTCTCCTCTAGTTAAATTTAATAACTCTGTAGATTATCTTCAGGATAACTTTTTGATATTTTGAATTTACACTGATACCAATATCTCTAACTTGAAAAGTCAGTCCAAACTCAATGAATCAACATTTTTGTAACATAAATCTGTAAATTAATTGCACAACTGTTCTTAAACTAAACTTGAATTTGTTCTTCCATTGATTGAACATGATGCCGCAATTCGGAAGTTTTGTAAAAAAAAAAAAACACTTATTGAAACCTGCTACTTCTTTTTTTTTCTAACTATGGTACTCATCACTGTATTCTCCTAACTTTAACAAATACTATCCTGATCATTGAAGGAACACATTTTTTCCTATAACTATTTATACATCTCTTTCAAGACTTGGACACCATCAAATACCTCTCACCATTACCGTCTAATAACTCTTCTATCTAGTTGCTCCATGCAACTCTTGCCTATCACATTTCAAAAACTTTACTCACATACTTTCTCAGTGTCTCTGCATAAAAGCACTCTTTGAACATATCTTTGACAGCACTCAGAGCAAATCTTTTTGAAGTAATTGTTAATGATCATTTTAACATTTCACTCACACTCATTTTACTTAATTCCTTTCAAAAATCACCTTCATGCATACCACTTATTTTAACATATTTGCAAATGTGTGTAAAAGTTTAACCACTATAGTTTGCAACTTGCTGTTTTGCACTTAGCTTTGCTACAGTCTTCTCTATGAATAAATAGCATTTGTTTGACACATATTGCACATCTGTAAGCTCTTATGCAATTGCAATCTATTTATTTTCATTTCACTTTTTATTTGCATTTTGCTTATTCCTGTCTGAAACTATCTGATGCAAGTAACTCACTCAGATGAGCATGTCAAATGTTTATTATGGTAAAATGCTATGACTGTAAATCTGTACAGTTTTGCAGGAAAGATGATATGTGAGGAAAAGGTAGAAGTAGTGATGTTTGTATGCTAGCTTTCAGTGTAGTGAGAATTGAGCTAATCCCTATTTGTGTATGCATGGCTGTTTTGTACAGTGATAGCTGGATTCCTGTACTGTAATTTTAGAAGTTCAGGAAGTATTTACCATAGTATTTAGAGTATCTTTTTAATTATTTAAGATAAAGTGCTGTAACATGAAGTCACCTTCTTTGTTTGAAATGTAATATTTACTATTCAGTGCTGGAAATTTGAATGTATGTAGACTAAAGACATGCTTGTTCTGCATATGTAAGACTTCAACCAATTTTCAAAAATAAAAATCACAAGATCAGACATTACTTTCTTCATGTATTTGTGGGTCCCATGATTTATTGACATTCCAGCATTACACGGTTCAACTACTAACGTATTCTAACTCCCCCACCATCCTCTGCCCTGAGACTCATTGCCCAACAGCAGTTCAGTCACGATGTAAACCTAAAATATAATCATGTGATTTGTAAAATGTGCTTTTCTCTCATAAATGTTGCTACATCTGTTAATTGCTACTCTATAGTTCTTTGTTACATATTGTTAATCTTTGTTCGTTTTTGATATGTACAGCTTACTACCTCTCTCTTTTCTTTTTCTTTTTTTTCTTCTTAATGAATTAGTTCACTCAGGCAGTACCTGCAAATAGTCAGTTGTGATCAGTGTACCACCTCAGTAATCAACTGTAAAATAAAATAAAAAAATAAACTTGTTCTTGGACATAATGTAACTTCAGTAATGCATATTAAGCAGAAACCTGTTACGTGGTACAACAAAACAAACGTATACTGCAGAAAGACATTTACTTAAAGTGTATTGGTTGCTTTTGGAAAGATATTTGTTTTATAGTTAATTTTATCTCCTATTATGGTCCTTATTTGAAAACTACAAGTAATTTTGTAAAAAGGATGATTATATGGCAATGTCTGAGGTTTTAGTCTCACTGTTCACTCAGGTTTTCTCTATATTCACACCCACTGAATGATATCATAGTAGGTATTGGGTAATGATTTACATATGGCAATAAAGCATTGTGGATTATCAAAAACAACCTACCTCTTATAAGTTCATAGGTTTGCAGTCATCTGTGAACTTTGTTAGCCAGAGTCCCTTAGTGTTGGCCTGTACTTCAGAGAAGTAGATACCAAACAAGAGCGGTCCAGGACTGAACCCTGAGGTACTCCACTTGTCACTTGTCTGGAGATGAATTTGAAGTCGGCTACTTTTACAGTCTGGGTTCTGTCAGTAAGCCAGCTGGCAACCCATCGAGTGACATAGGGATTCATGCCCAGCTTAGTAAGTTTATCTATGATTCCAAAGTGGGGAATGGTGTCAAAGGTCTTGGCAAGGTCCAGATAGGCTGTGTGGGCCACCTTACCCCTGTCCACAGCTCTGGAGACTGATTCGAAGTAGTCAATCAGGTTCACAAACCCAAACTGGGTGGGGTCCAGTGTTTGAAGATTGCCAGTGTCTTTGTTTATAAGTTTCATGATAATACGCTCCATGCCCTTGCAGATCAGGCTCGTCAGACTGATGGGATGGTAGTTCCTGGGATCCAAGGTGGAGTCCCCCTTGTGGAGTGGGATAACTGTAGCTGTGCGCCACTCAGTGGGCATGAAGCCTGAGGTGAGGCGATGATCAAACATGACACTTAGGTGAGGTGCCAGTTCATTTTGTAGTTCATGTAGTACATAGCCTGGGATGTCATCTGGTCCCCTGGATGCTATATTCTTAGCTTTGGAGAGTGCAGTTTCTACCTGTGTGGCCGTGATTATCAGAATTTGGCAATCTTTTGGTATTGAGATTGGCCCTTTAGGGAATGAGAGGGGGGTGAAGTTGGCACTAAATCGATCTGCCAGGATATTGGCAATATCCTTGGGATCAGTATATTTAATGCCATTCTGTTGTAGCTCAGAGAGGATCTGTGCATTACCATTTAGATTCTTGACATAACTATAGAATGCCTTGTGGTTGTCTTTGGAATCTTTGGCAATTTTATTTCTGTAACTAGCTTTGGAGGATTTTATGAGGGATCTCAGCTTCTTACTGATGCTGGTAAGGGAGTTTTTTGCATCCTGGGATTTTCCTCTTTTCTGCAACAGTTTCTTCCTTCTGTTGTATAGTTTGTTTATGGCAAGGAACCACCAGATTGGCTTCCTTTTTTTGGAGGAGAGCATCTTGGTTCTATTTGGGATGGCACAATTCATGCATGAGTGGATGTGTTCATACAGTGCCTTAGTGTAGGATTCAGCAGTCGAACTTTCAGCTCCCATCTGCATGGATGTCATGAAGTTTGTCACTTCTGACTTGAGTAGCATGAAGTTGGCTTTGGAAAAGTTTTTACGGCGGTTTCCTTACTGGTGGGTGGGGATGGGATGTGGATGCCAAGGCTGATTAGCTTATGGTCAGACTTGACCAATGAGGGGGTGACCACTGGTGTGGAGCATCTATCTCCCATGTTGGTAATGACCAGGTCTAGGATATTGGAGCACCTGGCGTGACAATGGATTAGTTGATCCAGGGCATTGGAATTTATGAATTCCAAGAACCATTGGGAAAAGGTGTTGGTAACCGAGTAGTTTTCTCAGTTAATGGTAGGGTAATAGAAATTACCCAGTATTAGGGTGTTTGGTTGTATCTTAATATTTTCCAGTATATTTAGAAAGGTGTAGTGAGAATCTTGGGGCATGGTGGAGGATCTGTAGCAAGCTACAATTTGAATTGCAGTCTTACCTAGTGTTAGTTGCACCTGGAGAATTTCAGATGCATTGTGTTGGGCAACTAGCCTGAAGGTGCGAATATCCTTGGTGAATATGGACACTACTCCACCTTTAGTGTGTTGGTCTTGGTTTGGTAGTCAAAAAGTGTGTTAAGAGTAGTAGCCTGGTATTGCAGGGGTGCTCTCTGGCACCTTGAACCAGGTCTCAGTTACTACACAAATATTGATGTTCTCCATTTTTAGGAGTGCCTCGAGAGTGCATTTTGAGGTTTAGACTTCTAGCATTGAGTGGCATTACCTACAGATTTTGCATGCTAGCATATGTTACGGTGGTGGTTTTGTCCTTTGAAACTTGCCTAAAAAAGGCACTATAGGGATGGCAAGAGGTTTAACCAGTAACCTGAATCTCAGGGTCAACAGGTGCAGACCATCTCTGGTAAAGCATCATGGGGGAACAGTTTCTTATCTTCCATTGTGATTTCACTAATGCACAATTAAGTGTGTTAATTTTCAGTGTTAAGCATTTTTCCTGAAAGAGATGGTTGACATCTTGACTTTCTAGGAAGTAAGACACTACTACTGATGCATTTAATAAGGAAACATAGCTTGTACAATAATTTATGTAGTGGCTTTAATTTATGCAGTGGGTTCAATCTTTCTTGATATCATAGCTGGAGTTTTTTAACCTCTGAGAACAAAATTGTAGTGGCCATCCTTATCAGCAAATCAAATGCAAATACCCACTTTTTCCATCAAAAACTATATAACAAGGACATTATATCAAACTGTAGAGGTCTGTTACTTAAATTTGCTCCAAAACATGACCATTACAGTTTAAAATATTATATCATTATATCAAACTGTAGAGGTCTGTTACTTAAATTTGCTCCAAAACATGACCATTACAGTTTAAAAAAGGGTAGTGATGCACATCTGAAAGTCCCTGAACATTGACCTGACTATAAAATGACAGGTTTAGAAGAGACAATTCTGACATTTCTTTATCTTTAAATTGTCCGATCAGTAAAACCAGAGTCCATCAGTTATGCTAAGACTAATGGAACAGCAATTATAGGATGGAATGGACGAGCGTCCCTGTTTCATACTAACACAATTTGATGCATGATGAGCTATATTTACCGGTAATGGTTGCAAATGATCAGCTAGAATTTTTCAGAAAAATATTTAAACATAACTGCTTTCATAACAGTGATGGAAAGTAAAAGGCAATTACAGAAGCTAACGCATTACAAGTTCTGCAGTTCAAGAGACATCTTCACTTGTTTTTTTAGTTTCATTCAGTTTTGGCAAAGCAATTGTTCTCTTGAATTGTGTTACATTAAGAGAACAGGTTTGTCTTTAACAAAGCAAAATAAATAAATAAATACTATCATTTTTAAACTTGCCTTCAAGAAGAGTCAGGTTACTGCTGTAATCTTACGGTCTCAGTACACTAAAATTTCAGGAGTCAGTAATCAGCTTTGTTAGATAGTACTGCTTAGTATTCCATTAGCTTAAAGCCCATAGAAAAATGGTTGTCCTTTATTTACAAACTATTAAGCTGTATAATTAATTAATTACCGTATTTCCATAATGTCATACTCATAAACATCAAATCCAGACAATGCTCAAGGTCACAAATCTGCAAATCCTATAAAAGGAATTGATGTTTCCCAAAGTATCTTATCCATTTAATTGCTTATAACTCTCTTTTCTGCCTGTCATTCTGTGATAATAAAACATTAAAAAAACAATAAATTTAACAACTTATTTATGTGCTTTGCTAACTAATGCCACTGAAACAACTGATAAATTCTGATACGTGCACACATTCACAATTAATATAATCAAGGAAAATCCTAATATAATAATGCCATTTGAGACTTAAATCAAATGTGCTGCTTGTCTTTCATCATATACTTCATACTTTTCATATCTCTTTGTCTGTCCTTGTGTTCTTGCCTGTATGTTCGCTAACCAGATTCAGCCCCATTTCTATGGATAGCTGGGCCATATCCCCATTGACCAGGTTGGGACTACTACATGACAGTGAAAATGAAGTGATATCCAAAGCTTTCATATTGTAGAGGGAGGGGCTTATAACCGTTATTCTGTTGGGATGACCATTTAGTAATATTACATATTCCCATCATGCTCTGTAGCATACTGCATTGAGTGCCTACTCTTACTGTACAGAGAACAGGTCTGCAAAAGTATCCAGCTGCTCTGCAGTAAAAGGCTGCATCTGTGGCTGTTAGTCAATATTCTCTAGCAGAGACGGACAGACAGACAAACAAAAAGCTCTTAGACTGAGTTTTGCACCTGACTTGACCTGATTTTAGACTAAAGGTCATGTAGATGCTGTTGTTGCCACATTAATCCCTTGCACCTTTCCTATCCTCCTGCAAAGCCATTTCTTTTTCTTTATAGAACTAGGCCTTAGCAGAGTAATAGAGAACTTTTTTTACAGCAGAAAGTAAATTTCATTAAGGAGGCTTGCAAAATTGTACCTGCATTCAAATAGCTAGATGGATGATTTATCATGAATAACTAAAGCTCTAGAATGTGCTTTTGAGTAAGAGACTCTTTGAAAATCAGCTTACAGCAGTAGGGAGACACAGGTAAAGAAGAAGAACAACTGGATCCCTGGAGGTGCATCATCAAAGAGCAATCTAAGGTGCGTTACAGCATGTAAGTGGTCAGCTATGGTTGAGCATGCACAGATCAGTACGGAGACGTACAAAAACCACTGTAGGTCTTAAGCATCCTCAGATATCAGCAGGGAAAGGCCCCAATATTCAGTAAAGCTAGTCTGCAAAAAGAAGATCAAACAGGGAGATAAACAGTCGAGGAAATTTACCAGCAAGGAAAGAGAAGAGTAACTAGGTAGACAGATCAGGAGATGAACAGAATGTAGAGTATGAAAGAAAGGAGAGGTTACAAAAGGAAGAAATGAGAGAAGTGGGTATAGCTTGCTTAGTGGGCCAAACTATGGTCAGGTCTGGGATAGGGACAGAATATAGGCTAGGAACTTTAAGAATCATCCTGTGGTATAAAGTTACTAAAAACTGAAGTAATGCAATGCTCTCTGTATTTTTGATTACATTGCTTTCCATTTAATTTCTATAGTTATGTTTCTTCCATGCCAGACTTAAAAATAGACCAAATGGATCAGTGTTCTACCCCAGTCAACATTGCAATAAACAAATAAATGCATATATAAATCACTAACTAACTAACTAACTAACTAACTAACTAACTAACTAACTAACTAACTAGTAAGAAGAATCTACATTTAACATTTTTGCCAGAAATTTGGCTTTTAGAAATGGAAATTCATTTTATGTAACTCTAAATCAGTACTCTTGGAGATGGCATTTTCAGGTCTGAAGCATTTAATTCCTTAAACTTTCTTGGTATACTTATAAAGCTGCAAAATAGTTAGAGAAGTTTATGTACATAATTGCAACAACAATCAGCAAATCCACTTAAATGAAACAAAGCATCGTATATAGAAATTATTATAGCTTAGTTATAACAAAATAATAAAATAATTTTTGTAGCATACCCATAAAATAAATATCAGATATATAAAGAATGGTAGGGTAATGGGCACACTCATTGTATAACACATCCTTTATTTGTCATCATAATTTCAATATATTCCTCAGTTTACTATGTTTAAGATCTAAGCAGTTAAGTAACAATAACTTTACTGGTATGCATCACTGTGGATACCATAAATTTAGTAATCAATTCATATACAGAAAATATCATGACAAAATAAAGGATCATCTTGGAAGTCTAACAAAATGAAACCCTTGTCCAATAAAAATAACAGAGCAGACAACAAGCCAGAATACCGGAAACTGCCCTAAAGATTAGCATAGAAGTCAACTATAGGACTTGTTGGCTGCCCATGCAGAGAGCAAGAAGTTATCTTCCAGCTTGTACTAAAACATTCATTCTGCATTAACAACAGCTAGCAAGCAATGTGTCACAGTTCGCCAACTATACTATTAATAGCAAAACAGGTTTATGGAATGCTAGCTATGTTACAAGCAAAGAGCATAATCCTAAGGACAAATGGTAAAACAGTTGGACATAACTAGCAGGGTTCAGACAGTGGAAGAAGAAAAAAGCCTCATTGAAATCAATAGGTATCTTTTGATATGCCAGCAGTTGTTTCACAGTATCAAGAAGGATTGAAGCAACAGGACACTGGCTCAAAGCATAGGAAGTGTCACTGTTATCAGTGCTCATCAAGACAGGGTTATAGCAACATTAGGAGTAATTCCCACATGGTGCCTTTTAAGTATAAGATCAGATACCATTTCAGACTGCTGCACAGAGATCGCTGCTAAACAGAAAAGGTAAAGCAATATTCCATTGTGAGATATTCTGCAGTCAGCATTAATTTACACTGAGTACTCAAAATACAGAAGCAAATATTTCAAACTAGAGGAAGACTGACGTTTTTGTTTTCACTGGTGCTTATCCAGTTTATAAATTGTTTAATGTTAATGTCCAGACTCATTCAACTGGGAATAAACACAAATGTGGCCTAATTTTTGATTTTTACAAAAGTGCAACTTACATATACTGCAAGTGCCCTGTCTTCTCCTTTTATTTCTCTGCCTCATGTCTGCAAGCAATGCAGCTTGCTGCTTTTGCAATTAAGCTTTCAATCCACATGTACAGTGCAGTCACTTACCATGCAATTTAAAAATAATATCAATGTGTTAAACCAGCAACGATGACCATAGGTTTCGAAAGGTAGTGACTCAAGTCCTAGCAGTCCTTGACCTGAACGGTTTGTTGTTTCCTAAGTTATAAATCCCCACATAGATGATAGGTCATTGTATACTAATGTGGATAGCTCTCCATTTTTTATTCTAGTGTCCATCTTCATACAATGTGGCTTTCAGTACACAATATTCAGCATAGGCCATTACCACATAAAGATCCTGGTGATGCCTAATGTCCTTATGAACTTCCCAGCAAATGTTCCAACATCACTACATGCCTTATATATTTTTTGGCCTGTTCTAGTCATTTACCAAGATGTGAGTGGATCCTTTTAGATAAGCTTAGATTGTTGCTTCCTCATAGCTTAAGGGCCATCCACCTGCTTAGGCTTCTTTCACAATTAATTTTGCAGTCTCAATTTTTGATTCTTAAAAGCTTCAAATAAGAGAATAATTATTCTTCTACTGTATTTTACAGAAACTAAAATTAGCTCATTTTGCTAGTCTTTATAGCATCGTATTCATTTTCAAATTAAGGTTAGCACATTTTGCACACTTTTTAGTTTCTTCATGTCTCAGAACTATAAAGTGTAATAACAGTATCGTTAAGAGTTTGATGCAGTACTGACCATTGCAGAAGAAGCAAAAACAAGAATCTTACTCTGAATAGTTATTATCCTCATTATGTCTGTGGATTGTGTTTTCTAAATAGTTTGTAGCTGTGAAAAATAAAATAATAATAGTAACATACAACAGAGTGCTGGTTTATATCTATTTAGCTATATCTAACTATGTATATATGTGTGTGTGTGTGTGTGTGTGTGTGTGTGTGTGTGTGTGTGTGTGTGTGTGTGTGTGTGTGTGTGTGTGTGTTTGTGTGTGTGTGTGTGTGTGTATATGGATCTACTTTAAATTCTTGAAAAGCCAAAACGTCAAATTGCAAAACAGTTCACGAATGTCCAGATCATTGTAAGTTTTCACCACGAAAGGAGTCAGTTGGCTAATATGGTGAACTTTCCCTTTTCTCCACTATTTGCAATCTCAGAGTTGGTATATTTAGTTGAGGAGGTGTGGGGGGGCAAAGCTCCCCACTCGGGTGAGTATTATTTGCTTTGGTTTGTTTCTTTAAGTTTTGTTGGCTGATTGTTTACTTACCAGGGGAAAATTTATGATTCACAAATTTAAAATCTCATTGTTTCCATCTCTCCATTTTGTAACTCGACATTATGGTAATTTGTTATTTTGACATAGATCCATATAGATATATATATATATATATATATATATATATATATATATATATATATATATATATACACATTTTTTCTCACTTTCTGTCTCGTACACAATTATTTTAATACATTTACTTTCAAAACTATGATTGAATTTCTTTGTTTAGTTTTTGAACGCTTCTTTCTCCTCTTCTGTTGTTACTCCTATAGTTAACTTAAACCCATCAGAAGATGTTTTAGGTTAATAGGTAATTGCTATTCAGGTGGATCAGGAAATCTTTGAGGAGCCTAGACTTGTTTCTTCATTGCCTGAAAGCACTGTCTAGTTAAGCGACTGGCTCAAAGTCAAAGAGCAGGCACATAGAGG